>NC_042618.1:259956167-260265732 GCF_901001135.1 Rhinatrema bivittatum
AAATAAGTGAGACAAGACCCAGGATACGTGAAGTGGAAACATCACTCTAGATACGAGGTAAGACAAGACTTCGACACATGAAGAATGCAATCTGGATACGTGGAGTGAAAAGGAACTCTGGTCACTTATATGAAGAAACTCTGGAAGGCCATGAGTTGCTTGCAGAAGACTTAGTTGGTACCGGACGTCACGTGTCCTATGCAACCTAGTTAGACTGGTCTCGGACCTCGCAGGCAGCGCGCCCTACACAGCCGGGATAGGCTGGTCACAGACCACGCTAGTGGTTCCCCACACAAGTTGGCAGAGCTGAGTCGGTACTGCACATCACGCACCCATATACTCAGCCAATGAAGACAGGTCATGGACCACGCTGGTGGTTCCCCACACAGAGAAGATAGGAGATGAAGGGAAGACTCCGACGAAGCCTGTTCCAAATGCAACTTGCACAGCTGATAAAGGCCAGGCAGGGCCACGCCAGAATGGATCAGACAAATAGAGTTCATTCATGAAATGGAGGTGGGGTACAGACTCCGAGGATCCTGGCAAGGTTTAGGGTTTGAGGGGATGCCTCTACGATGAAGGTTAAAATAAGAAGCTGGAACCTCTTGGAGACTTGCGCTGCGGCACCTCCTGTGCTCAGGGGATCACTGATGGCATTCCCCGTGGTAGGGGTGTGCATTGGTTCTAACGTATTGGTAATCCGCAACCTATAGGGCCATATTCGTTGTATTCATGGGGAAGCGAAACATATCGCGATTCCCCACAAATACAACGAATCTTCGCCCCTGTCACATGGTAGGAGCAATGGATCGCCGGCGCCATCTTGTGCTCCTACCATGTGACAGGGGCCGGCTAATGGCACCGGTAGCCCCTGTGATATAGTAAGGGCAAAGGCTATCTGCGCCATTTTGATTACTGGCAGCCGACGGCCCATGTGCAGGAGGTCGCTCCTGGAGCCCCCGCTGGACCACCAGGGACTTTTGGCAAGACGCTCCTTTAGATGGCCGAATAATTTGGCGAACATTCATTGTATTAGTGGGGAATCATGATACGTTTTGCTTCCCCATGAATGCAACGAATATGGCCCTATACGTTGCGGATTACCAATACGTTAGAAACAAATGCACAACCCTACTGCGGGAACGCCATCAGCGATCCCCTGAGCACAGGAGGTGCCGCTGCACGGCTCCTGCCGCCCAAGGAGAGCGTTAGCGGCCTTGAGCCATGCCGGGTGACACTGAGTGGCTCCAGCCGCATAAAAAGAGCTTCGGCGGACCCGGGCCGCAGGAATGCAGTAACAGCACGGCACCAGCCGTGAAGAAAGAATTCGGCGGCCCCCAGACCGTATGCAGGACAAAACGTGGCTCCGGCCCTCACAGGAAGCATGGCGGCGGCTCCAGCCACGATGGAGAAATGTCGGCAGCCTCCGGGCTGCTGCAGAAGGGAAAAAGAAGGTGGAGATACTGCCCAAACAGGGCAGAATCGCAACAGTGATGCATAAAGGAAAAATAACCCATGCAGTAATTACATGATGTTAGGTTCCATATTAGAAGTTACTACCTAGGAAAAGGATCTAGGCATCATAGTTGATCATTAAAATCATTTGCTTAGTGTGCCGTGGCAGTCAAAAAGCAAACAGAATGTTAGGATTTATTAGGAAGGGAATTGGAGCACATCATAATGCTTCTTTATCACTCCATGGTGAGACCACACCTTGAGTGCTGTGTGCAGTTCTGGTCCGCACATCTCAAAAAATGATGTAGCTGCACTAAAAAAAGAAAGGCTGAAGAGGTTAGGGTTGTTCAGCTTGGAGAAGAGACAGCTGAGGGGGATATGATAGAAGTCTATAAGACCATGAAAGGACTTGAATAGGTAGATGTGAATTAGTTATTTACTATTTCAGATAATACAAGGTCTAGGGGCATTCCATGAAGTTTGTAAGTAGCACAATTAAATCAGAGATTATTTTTTCACACAACGCACAATTAAGCTCTGGAATTCATTACCAGAGAATGTAGTTAAGGCAGTTAGTGTTGCTGGGTTTCAAAAAGGTTTAGATAAGTTCCTGCAGGAAAAGTCCATAAACTGTTATTAATGAAGTAGACTTAAGGAATAGCCACTGCTTGTTGCTGGCATTAGTAGCATGGGATCTATTTAATGTTTGGGTACTTGTAACCTGGATTGGCCACTGTTAGAATCAGTATTCTGGGCTTGATGCGCTCTCAGTCTGACCCAATATGGGATGTTCTTCTGAAATAAACTGCTGCTTAGGGGACAAACAGGCTTCAATTTATAAAATAACATTCTCAATATGGGGTAGATTTTCCATTTTGTGCGCACACATCCATGTGTACACGCTTCCCGGCACACACACATGGACACGCCGATTTTCTACCATGCATGCGCATGGTAGAAAATCCTTGGGCCGCACACACGTGCATGCTGGATTTTATAATCCGCACGTGTATGTGTGGGTGGCGCGTGCAAGGCAGGGGAGAAATTATGCAAGCTCTGCGAGGTGATGAGATCGGGCTACTCCCAGTTCCCTCCCAGTCCGCTCCAATTAAGAAGCAGACTGGGAGGGAACTTTTCAACCCTTCCCCTCTCTTCCCCGCCCCTATCCTATCTAACCCCACATTTTTTATTTTACCTCTTGCTCCTCTTCAGGAGCAGTAGCAACTTGCACGTGCCGGCAGCTTGCCGGCACGCACTTCCCCGGTACAGTGGCAAATGGTCACTGTACTGGCCGCCTCCAGCTCTGCCCCTCCTCATCCCCCGGACCACTCCTTTCTCTGGGCTTGGCACGTCTGCACATAACAGGGGTTACACTCGTGGCTGGGCTGCTTTGAAAATATGTGCGGTGTGCGAAAGGCCCGGCCACGCGCATAAGCCCCGTTATTTACTCATGTGGCCATTTTAAAATTCGGCTGTGTATGTTTAACATGATTTTTCATTGACAATACAGAAACAACAATAATGCCCAAATTATGGGCTTCATCAGCTATTTTTGAGGCCATGGTTGCATCCAAACTGAAAATACTTTGTGTGGAGGGGGCAGGAGTTTGCTACAATCTACGCAAAGGATAGATGTTTTTCATCATTCAGCAGTAAACAGTTTTCACCCAGCCACACTTTAATGATGAGTAAACTCCTTGTAAGGAAACTCACCCCTTTTACTGCAAGGAATGTAAAACTAGCTATCGTTTACACATGTCTGAAATATTAACTGCATGGATTCCATCTTTTCATCCAAAGGCTGCAAATAAGCATTGAAAGGGTCACTGATAAGCCCTGAGGGATTGTACAATCACTTGACACCCAATGAGATACTGCATCTTTCCTACTGATTTATACTTCTGTCTTGAAATTATGTTAATCAATTGAACACCTTCCCCCTAATCCTATAAATAACTTATTGAGAAACAAAAAATGTGACATCGTGTCAAATGCTGATGATATGTCAATTTGAACTAAAATCCCAGATACCCTATAATCTAAAGTAAACTATGATATACATCATCAACAAATGTTTCAGTACCGTGTTGTTTACACAAACTGTACAGTTATTTTGTTAGAGTATTATAATCTTCTAAATACTCATCTAATTGTTCCAATACCCATTTGATAAGAACCTTTTCTACTAAACAAATATTCAAATAGGGCAGTAATTGGATAAGAGATCAGGTGAGACTTTATTGTCTTTTTGCACAAGTTGTACTACAGCCTTTTTTACTAAGTCTGGGACAATTCCTTGCTCTAATGACATGTTAGCTATTTGAATTAGTTGATCAGCAAAACTTTCTAGAAAACTTTTAATAATCTCAGTGTGTTTTTTTGTTTTTTTTTTGACAGTTTATTCAGGAAATTCTTCTTTGTCATATACTGATTACTGAATGGAGTCCTGAAGCACAGGTATTACTATGGCCAGATAGTCACCATTTACCTCTGTCCTCTGAACAAACAACTGAGTCCTCAGCAATCAAATCTTCTCATGAAAAATATTAGTCAAATATATACAATTAGGAACATTGTCCTCAGAAACCATGTTTTTTTTCAATAACCCCTTCACAGCATTAAAATAGTTCTAACAGCCTGTTCAATGAACCTTTCAATTTCTTAGTGAAGTAATTACGTTAAGCTTGAGACATAGTTACCCTATATGTATGCAAGGCATTTATGTAAAGCTCTTTAAAGAAATCATTCTTTCTGTTGTGCCATTTTCTTTCTACTTTATATAATTGCTTCTTCAGTTCATTCACATATTTTGAATACCAAGGAGCATAATGACTATGAAACTTCTTATTCACCAATTTTGCAGAGCAATTGTATCATATATGCCAGGCAAAGTATCATTCCACCAGTTAATTAATTGATGAACAGCATAAAGAACTACAACTTTTGTGGTAGTTTCCCAATGTTTATTTTATTTATTTATTTATTTAACACCTTTTCTATACCGACATTAAAATACACATCATATCGGTTTACATTGTAACAAAAGGTTGAAATTAAATAGAACATGGGGGGGGGGGGGATAACCAGGAGAATATATGAGAAAGAGAATAAGGGCTCCAGGGAGAGCCTGAAGATTCAAGCAAAAGGGGGGGAGGAGGGGAGATAAACATATTTACAAACATTAATCGTGGTCATGAGGGGTGAACCTAATTACATAATTACTGCAGGGGGGGGCGAGGGGTGGGAGGGGAGGTCGGTTAGTCTGGGTAGGCCTGGTGGAAGAGCCAAGTTTTGAGCATCTTTCTGAATTTTAGGGGGCAGGGCTCTAGACGGAGGTGGGAAGGCATGGTGTTCCATTGAGTTGGACCGGCAATAGATAGGGCACGTTCTCTGGTAGCTGAACGGTGGGCCTTCTTGAGGGGAGGGACTTGAAGAGTGCCAGCGAGGTTTGCTCTGGTAGGGCGGGCAGATTGCAAGAGTTGGAGGGGTTCGCTGAGCCATGAGGGATTGTTCTTGTAAATAGCTTTGTGTATAATGGTGAGGGATTTGAAGAGGATGCGGAAAGAGATGGGTAGCCAATGCAGTTCCTTAAGGACTGGGATTATATGGTCTGTTTTACGTGTGTTGCTAAGGAGTCTTACCGTGGCGTTTTGAAGAATCTGGAGGGGTTTGATAGTGGCGTAAGGGAGTCCAAGGTAGAGGCAGTTGCAGTAATCCAGCTTGGATGAGAGGGTGGCTTGGATGACTGTTTTGAGATCGTGTGTGTGAAGTAGGGGCTTGAGTTTTTTTATGATGTTAAGTTTGTAGAAACCGCCTTTGAGGACAGAGCTGATGAGGTTTTTTAGGTTCAGAAGAGGGTCGATGAGGACACCAAGGTTTCGGACTGCGTGCTGTGAGGTTAAGGAGAGGGTCTTAGGGTCATTGGGGGGGAGGAGCTTGAAGGTTTGATGGTTGTGGATGAGGAGAAGCTCGGTTTTTGAGGTATTGAGTGCGAGTTGAAGGGATGTAAGTAGAGAATTGATGGAAGATAGGCATTCCTCCCAAAAGCTAAGGGTAGCGGAGATAGTTTCATGGAGGGGAATGATAATCTGTACATCATCAGCATAGATGTAGAATTTAAGCCCAAGGTCTGAAAGGAGATGACAGAGGGGTAGGAGATAAATGTTAAAGAGGGTGGAGGAAAGGGAGGAGCCTTGGGGTACTCCTTGAGTGAGGGTGAACTGAGAAGACTCTGAGCTGCCTAGTTTCACAGAGAAGCATCGGTTAGCCAGGTACGATTTGAACCATAGGAGGGCGGTGTTGGATATACCAATGTTTACGAGGCTGGAGATGAGGAGTTTGTGGCTTATCGTGTCAAAGGCAGCTGAGATATCTAGGAAGGCAATGAGAAAATTGTGTCCCTGGTCCAGGCCAATGAGTAGGGTGTCTGTAAGTGAGAGTAGGAGAGCCTCAGTGCTCAGATTCTTGCGAAAGCCAAATTGGGATGCGTGAAGGATGCAGTTGTCTTCTAGGTATTCCATAAGTTGGGCGTTTACTACTTTCTCCATAATTTTAGCGATGAAGGGAAGGTTAGAAATGGGATGGTAGTTGGAGGGGTCTTTAGGGTCTAATGATGGTTTCTTGATGAGGGGTTTGATTACTGCATGTTTTAGAGTGTCAGGAACTGTGCCAGCGGATATGGAGCAGTTTATGATGTCTGCTAGGGGTTGAGCAATGGTGTTAGGAATGGAGAGGAGCGCTTTGGTGGGGATGGTATCGGAGGGGTGGGAGGCGGGCTTACTTCTTTTGAGGATGGACTCTATTTCCTTAGGGGAGGTAGGGTCCAAGGTGTGTAGTGTGTGCTTATGGGGGGGCTGGTGTTCGTTGGGCTTGCAATTGCTGGGCGAGGGAGTCATGGGCGTGGAGGTGGACACGAGGGGGAACCTGCAGAGTAGGTTGGCAATTTTGTTTTGGAAAAAGTGCGCTAGCTCTTCACATTTAGCGCCGGTGTCAACATCGGAGGTGGCTGGTGTGTTAGGTTTTGTCAGGGTTGCCACATAGGTGAAAAGGGTCTTTGGGTTGTATGAGTATTGGTGTATTTTGGCGGCATAATAGTCCTGCTTGGTTTTTTGGATAGCAAGGCGGTAGGTGTGGAGGTGGGATTTGTAGGAGGCGGTATTCAGGGGTGTAGGTTTTTTGCGCCATATTCGTTCTTTGAGTCTGAGGTCATGTTTCATACAGCGTAGCTCTTGGTTGTACCAGGGTTTTTTACTTGTGGGGACGGTGTGTTGACTACGAGTGGGGGGGTCTTACTTGTGGGGGCTTACTTGTGTTTTTTACTTGTGGGGGCGGTGTGTTGACTACGAGTGATGAGGGGGCACAGGTTGTCGGCTATGTCACGGGTGAGGTTATCCCAGGAGTTTAGGGTGGATTCGGGAGTAGATTGGTCAAGCTTGTCAAGGGATTCAGTGAATGCTGCTGAGAGTTCCTCGGGTGAACATGATTTGCGGAAGGAGAAGGAGTTGTTTTGAGGGGGGATGTTGGTGGAGTTGGCACTAAGGGTGAGGTTTGTTTCAATGAGGGAGTGGTCAGACCAGGGTACCGGCGTGAATGTGGCTGTGGTGGGGGTCTGTATGTGGGAGTTGATGAAAATCCCACATAAAAACATCAGGGTCCATAGCTGGCAAAATTAACTTCTGTACCATGGGCCATTATTTACTACCTTTAAATGGTTCCAAATAAAATCAAAGCAATTGGTGATCAGACCAGGGAATAAACAGATGTTTTGTATTAGCTATGGTTATCTGTTCCATCACTATATCTGATGCCAGAATAATATCCAGGATATGACCCCCACTATGAGTGGCATTCTGAATTAACTGGGTTAAACCTATAGCAATCAATACAGTCATACAATGTCTGGCCTTAATAGACAGTGAATCATGAATATGTATGTTAAAGTCTCCCAGAACAATCATTTTGTATATGTGTAAGAGATAAGGAGGTAGTATTCTCTACAACATTATGCATATTAGCTAACTTCTGCACAGTGGGTAAATAAAAAAAGACCAAAATCCACCCCTGAATACAGGGTATAATTGACTCAAACAACTCATCACCTTCTTCAAATGGTTTAATACTACTATGTTCTTTTTATAAATGACCAATATATCTCCCCTTCTTTTCCCAGGCCTACTTATACCTATATGTGAGTATCTCAAGGAGTATAAAAACTGGCATAATATCAGTCTCTGATTGCCAAGTCTGTTATAAGTAAAACATCCAGCTCATTTTGCAATAATAAATCTGAAATTTCTCAGCATTCAGGCAGGTTTCTCAGCATTCAGGCAGGTTAATCCACAACACAAAGACAGACTCTGCCCATCTCAAACCAAAGAAATCAAAACAAACAAAAATAATAAGAAACCATGGTACACAAATGAACTTAAAACCATGAAACTCGACCTTCGCAAAATTGAAAAATCCTGGCGGAGAAATCAAATCCCCTCCACCCTAGCACAGTTTCGCACCCTTCTCAACACCTACCGAAAAGCCACCGAAAAAGCAAAGAAAGACTTCTATGCCGCAAGAATCCATCAATTCCAGTTCAACCTACAAGCCCTCTTCCAATACGTAACCAGCCTTATCACTTCACCAGACAGACACAATCCTGACAACGACGATGAAACAAAATGCGAAAAACTAGCATCATACTTCCATACCAAGGTACAGACCATTATGGCACGTTTCTCACCTCACCACATTCAACCTAGCATAACAACACCCAACAATACTCCTACCGACCACGCCTATCCTATCACACAAGTACATCCGCTGACACAAACCTCAAACCCCACCCTATCAAACTTTGAAAACACATCTGCCCTAGAAATTGAAACCACCATCAAAAAAATCAGACCTGCCTACCACCCCTCAGATAACCTACCCACCAAAACACTACTTACAAACCCCACGTCAATTGCCAAACACATCGCAAACATCCTGAATAAATCTATCACACTGGGCCAAGTCCCAATTGAACTTAAACAAGCCATTGTAAATCCCATCCTCAAAAAATCAGACTTAGACACCACTGATCCAGCTAACTACCGCCCAGTGTCAAACCTCCCATTCCTCTCCAAAATACTTGAATAAATAATTAATAAACAACTTACCAACTACATAGAAGACCACAATTTTCTTGCATCATCCCAGTTTGGTTTCCGTAAACACCATAGCACAGAAACCCTACTTATCTCACTCTCTGAAACCATACTCAAAGCCCTGGACAGAGGACAATCCTACATACTCGCACTACTAGATATTTCGGCGGCATTTGATACAGTCAATCACAACATACTCATCAAACGCCTCAAGGAAATTGGCATCTCGGACACTGCCCTTCTCTGGTTCCAGTCTTACCTTCACGACAGGAGTTACAGAGTAAAAATCGGTCGCAGTGAATCCAAACCAGTCAGGCTATCACAGGGAGTACCACAAGGCTCATCCCTTTCCTCAACCCTCTTTAATATATACCTCATTCCCCTCTGCTTACTGCTCTCCAAATTGGGTTTCCAGCACTTCATTTATGCTGATGACGTGCAGATCCTCATACCTATAACCGACTCTATCACTAACGCAATGAAGATTTGAAACTCTGCCCTGTCTGAAATAAACAAGCTACTCTCTGACAACTTTCTGGCACTCAACACTAACAAAACCAAACTACTCATCATTTCTCCCCCCAACACTCCCACACTCACCCTTTCTTCCCCCTCACCACCAGACTACCCTCCCACCCAATTTGTCCGCAGCCTAGGCATATGGATAGATAACCACTTTAACCTCAAAAAATTCATATCTACCACGATAAAGAGCGGATTCTTCAAACTCCACACATTGAAGAGAATCAAACCACTATTACACACCTCTGACTTCCGAACCGTACTGCAGGCCATGAGCCTATCCAAACTGGAATACTGCAACGCTATCCTTATAGGCCTTCCAAAAAACACCCTTCAACCGTTGCAGCTCCTATAGAACGCCGCCGCCCGCATTCTCACAAACACTCACCGTCATGACCATATCACCCCAGTCCTTCAATCCCTACACTGGCTTCCAATAATATCCAGAATAATCTACAAATCCCTTACACTCATACACAAAGCCATTCACAACCAAAACATGCACTGGTTCCCTGAAAATCTCCATCTCCACACCCCTACTAGACCAACCAGAAAGCAGCATCAAGCCAAACTCCTGACACCCTCCCCCAAAATCATCAAACACACCACAATCAGAGAAAGATCATTCATCATAGCAGGCACCTCCCACTGGAACAAAATGCCACCCCACTTACGCCAGGAACCTTGCCATAAAAGATTCAAACAGAATCTTAAAACCTGGCTCTTCAAACTTGCATACCCTGACTAACCGAGTACTCCAAAGACACGCCCTTTTAGACTGACACGCCTCTACCCTTCTTAATAATTCCCTGACCCCCCCTCTTCTCATCCCTGCCTCCTCATACATCCCTGCTCCCACTCCTACCACCCTCCCCTCTTCCCTCTACACCGTCTACACCCTGCCACCCTGTTAATAGTTAAAATTTCCCTTTTCCTATGCTCTCCTTTAGAGTTATTTATTTAACCATATCTCCTCTCGAATTATTTATTTAACCATTCTTCTCAAGTTGATTTAGTTATCTGTCTCGTTACTATACTTTAAATTATTGTAAAGCTTGTTGCTATGTTACGTTAAATTGTGAACCGAGGTGATGTTTCTAATGTGCCCCGGTATATAAAAAATCTTTAAATAAATAAATAAATAAACTAGTGGGTTATGCACTTCTACCAGCAGATGGAGATGGAGCAAAGCTGACATTACGATATATATACTTCTGCTCTGACATCAGCCCACCAGTATTCTCTGTTTCCAGAAGATGGTGGACGTTCATCTCCCTACTCAGGATTGCTTATTAAAAAAAAAAAGAAAAAGGGACAGAAGGAGAAGAAAAGAAGGAGATTAATCGCACACCATTTCTCCTGAGGTGATACCTTATGGTCCCTACCTTAGTCTAGTTCTCCTGAGGTAATATTTCATGATCCCTCCCTCAGTTGAGTGCCTTGGTCCAGTAGCCAATTCTCCAGCATGGACTTAGCTGCCACGAGAGAATCAGCTGACAGGCTGCAGGTGCAGGAAGCCAAGCACGGTGGTGAAGGCATTAACCCTCTCTCCCCACAGCTGGAGACAAACTCTGTACTCGGCTGGGATGTGCTGAACTCAGGTAAGAACATAAGAACATAAGAAATTGCCATGCTGGGTCAGACCAAGGGGCCATCAAGCCCAGCATCCTGTTTCCAACAGAGGCCAAACCAAGCTACAAGACCCTGGCAATTACTCAAACACTAAGAAGATCCCATGCTACTGATGCAATTAATAGCCGTGGCTATTCCCTAAGTAAACTTGATTAATAGCAGTTAATGGACTTCTCCTCCAAGAATTTATCCAAACCTTTTTTGAATCCAGCTTTACTAACTGCACTAACCACATTCTCTTGGCAACAAATTCCGGAGCTTTATTGTGCGTTGAGTGAAAAATAATTTTCCCCGATTAGTCTTAAATGTGCTTCTTGCTAACTTCATGGAATGCCCCCTAGTCCTTCTATTATTCAAAAGTGTAAATAACCGATTCACATCTACTCATTCAAGAGCTCTCATGATCTTAAAGACCTCTATCATGTCCTCCCTCAGCCGTCTCTTCTACAAGCTGAACAGCCCTAACCTCTTCAGCCTTTCCTCACAGGGGAGCTGTTCCATCCCCTTTATCATTTGGTTGACCTTCTCTGTACCTTCTCTATCGCAACTATATCCACCGGTAAGGGGATGTAAAAAAGAAAGAAAGAAAGAAATAATGCATACATAAGAGAAAGGGATTTCTCTCCCCTTCTTCTGCTCTGGTCTGGTCTCTGAGCCTCGGCGTGTCAATCTGATGTTTGTTCCCACCTCTGTGAGGGGCTTGGGGAGTCGCAGCAGCTTTGGCAGGTTGAGCAGCCTTTTGACTAAGCCCCACTCTCAGGCTTTTCTGAGATGCCATGTCATAGGCCATGGCAGTGTTCGAACACCTCCTTCTGCGCAAGTCTGCCGCGAAATAGTGACTGACATTGGTTTGCGCCTGCACATCCACGTTGGGCATCTGATTAGACCGCACGGATTAGGTGTAAATATTTTAGGCATCCGTAGTTCATGTGTTCCTCAGATCCTAGCACCTAAATTCTTCATCATAAGAGAAGTACATGCATATGGGATGTCCTATCTTAAATATAGGCATCCCATACTTGGGCACCCTAAGTTTGGGTGTCCTGTTTTTGGATGTCCTGTCTGGGCTTGCCTTATACAGGATGCACAGTTGGATGCACAATTGTCAGACACTTGTTTTTAAGCATGCTGCTAGTGGACGTCTTATCCATGGCGCCGGTAGCAAAAATCCTAAGTGCCTTGCGATTTTCATTGCTTGCCATATTTGGGTATCAGAGCAGGGTGTTCCCCTCTAATCTTATCAGCGCTGCTTGGAGGCTCAGGGATAGTTGTCTCCTGCAGATTTGGCTAAGCCCTGCCCTTCTCAGCAGGATGCGGGAATGGGACTGGAGGGGGAGCTGTCAGAAGTTTTGCCTGATTTTGAGGCTTCTCTAACTGGAATTTCAGCAGGGGAAGGTTTCTCAGTGGATGCCTCTCCGACGCTCCCTGGTTTTGGAATTTTTCAAAAGCTACAGTCCCTCCTAATGTTTGGCAGAACCGGCTAAACCAGAAGTGCAGGCTGCGGAATCCTGCAAATCTGGTGGCACAGATAAGCATCAGGGTATACCCTGACCTGCTATGGGTTCCACTGGCTCTGTTGATGAGGGTGATCCTTAGTCCCTGGAGGATAGAGAACTTCCTCCGGGTTTAGAATCATATAGATGATTTGCCGGCTCTGATCTCCCAGCCACTGATGATACTGGGAGTGCCAGGTGTTGATTCCATGTCTGAGCCAAAGTAGAATCCCATTTTAGTGCCTTGATTGGCCTTGAAAGGGGTGCTGTGGAAACTAATGTTAAAGGGGGACAAGCCTTTGTAGGGCTGTACCCCTGGAACTGACAGCGAGAGAGAGCAGTTGCGTTTTCCGAAAGTGGATGTGCTGATGTGTGCAGTCTCCAAGCAGATGGCCTTCCTGCAGAAGGGGGTGCAGCATTGAATAATGCACAGGATAGAAGAGTTGAGGTCATTCTTATGTAGGCCTTGAGGCGGTGGCAATGAATATCAGTTAGCCTCTTGCTGCTCCCTGGTAGCTCACACTTGTTTCCATGTATCTCAGGAAGTTGATGAGACTGGTTGGAATACCAGGACAGTGATGGAAGCAGCTGCTGTCTTTTTGGTGGATGCAGACTGCACCTCGGTCCATCTCTCTCTGCCAGAAGGGTGGCTTTGGTGTAAGAAGGCATCCATCTAGCAGCTATGACTGAGATTGATTGGCTGCTACAATTTTAAAATATAATCTTATGAAATTGGCCTTAAAGGATCACTCTTGGTTCTGGGAGTGAGTTAGAGTAAATACCAATAGGCGGGGTGAGTCCCAAGTTTCTCTTTTATCAGAGGATTAAAGCAGGAGCTGCACTGTTTCGGTGCGATGGGCCATGCTAGGGATTTCTAATGTTTTCAACCCTACAGAGAAGTAATTATATTGCAATGATAGGGAGGAACAACTTGGTGGGTGTGTGTGTGTGTGGGGGGGGGGGGGGGGGAGGTGCTTGAGACTAAAATGCACAATAACATTTTTATGGGTAGAAATCCAATGTGAATTGGGGAGGTATAGTGATTGGAGTATACTACTGTCCATCTGGCCAAAATGATGAGAAAGATGATGAAATGCTAAGAGAAATTAGGGAAGCTGTCCACATTTATAGTGCAGTAATAATGGGAGATTTCAATTACCTCTATATTGACTGAGAAAATGTAACATCAAGACATGCTAGAGAGGTAAAGTTCCTGGATGGAATAAATGACAGCTTTATGGAGCAATTGGTTCAGGAACCAATGAGAGAGGGAGCTATTTTAGATTTAATTCTGAGTGGATTGGTGAGAGAAGAAACAGCACTGGGGCCACTTGACAATAGTGATCACAACATGATAACATTTTAATTCATGACTGGAAGGGGGACAATAAGTAAATCCTCACTCTAGCATTAAACTTTCAAATGGTAAACTTTGAGAAAATGAGAAAAAATTGTTAGAAAAAAACTGAAAAGTGCATTCAGAAAGGTAAAGAGTGTACAACAGGCAAGAACATTGTTAAAAAATACCATCTTAGAAGCTCAGTCCAGATGTATTCTCTGTATTAAGGTGGAAGGAAGGCCAAACAATTGTTGGTATGGTTAAAAGGTGAGGTGACAGAGGCTATTTTAGCCAAAAGATCTTCCTTCAAAAATTGGAAGAAGGATCCATCTGAAGAAAATCAGAAAAATCATAAGCTTTAGCAAGTTAAATGTTAAATATTTATAAGACAGGCTAAAAGAGAATTTGAAAAGAAGTTGGTCAAAGAGGCAAAACATCACAATAAAACCTTTTTAAAATATATCCGAAGCAGGAAACCAGCGAGTGAGATAATCAAGGGGTTAAAGGAAACGATAAGGCCATTGCCGAAAGACTAAATTAATAATTTTCTTCAGTATGTTGGGGAGATACTCATTCCTGAGATCTTTTTCATTGATGACAATTCAGATGAACTGACACAAATCATGGTGAACCTGGAAGATATAATAGGCCAGATTGACAAACTGAAGAGTAGCAAATCACCTGGACTAGATGGTATACCCCCCAGGATTCTGAAAGAACTCCAAGATGAAATTTCAGACCTATTGCATTAAAATCATCCATGGTACATAAAGACTGGAAGGTGGCCAATGTAATCCTGATGTATAAAAAGGACTCCAGAGTAGGAGGAAGTGATGCATCACAACAGATGACTGCTTGAACCTCAAGCTCCTCTCTCAGCTTTCTACTTTTGCCTAGTTCTGGAGCTTTGCAATTCTCTCTTTCAGTCCAGAGACATGTGAAGAGTCTGGGAATCTGATAATGATGTCCACAAAATCTAAATCTGTTGACCTCAATTTCCTTACCAAACGTCCGTTGCACGTGAGAGCAGGACAGATTGTCATGGCATGGACTCTGAATAGCCTGAGGAATCAATGAAGCCCAATGACATCTTTAATATTACCTCGGAGGAACCCCCGACGTGCACAGAATTTCAAGATTGGTTTTTAGCCCTCGGCAGGATTTGAAGAGTTATAAAAAAGAGATTCATGAGATGGAGGAATTTCATGAAGAATTAACTTCACTGGGTCACAAAGTGGATGAAATTGACTTGAGTGTGGATGCCCAGTCTGAGACCAATAAGCAATTAGAGGACACCCTGATTCCCTAATCAGCCGCTTTTGTAAATTTCTCTTAGAGGCTAACAACTCGGATGAGGAAGGCCCTGTTCCTGACATTAAGCTTGCTAGAGCTCACAGAGCCCTGAGACACAAATAATAATTAGATGCGCAATATCATCGTTTGTTTTCATGACTTCTCACTGAAAGAGAGAGTAGCTGCCGCTGCAAGGAAACACATCACCTGTTCTTGGGAGGATCAAGAAATAGCGGTGTTTGCAGACCTGTCCCAAGCCACCTTACAGAACCGACAGGAGCTGCGGGATGTGACTTCATTCTTATGAAAATAAAACATAAAATACAGATGGTTGCATTGGCTTAACCTTCACATGGGATGGGGTGACCTCCTGGATACGATCTATCCCCGAAGTGGTTACAGCATTGAAAGACCGGGGTTTCTCTGCACCTGCTTCACAAATAACTGGGACCAAACGATTCATCTCCAAAGATCAGTACCCAAGATGGCAGAGAGCAAGTGCGAGGAACAGCAGACTGAAGAGAAACTGTGGATCACAGGCGGTGGCAAACGATGTTCCATAAATCTACAGCTTTTTTATGAAAACTTAATCTATTTTCCCAGGATACAGGACATTTCGAAGTAATTGGCCTTACTAGTTGCCAACTCACCTAGTTTTCTGACCCAGAGTGGAAGGAGAGATATCAATGTTTATCACTGTTGAATAATTTGCTCCAAACATAGCTGCCTATGGAGGCAGCTTCATTTCTGTTAGCTTGAGAGAGCCTCTGTGTTAAATGTTATTCTTTTCCTCCCATAGGGTGGGAGTATTGGATCTGCGTGAAGGTTTCTGCAGATCAGTAAGATTCTATAGGGGGTAAGTTTATTGTTATATTTGGGGAAGGGAATATGTGCATCCCTTATATGCTTTTCCTCTATTTGTGAGATTACCCTCTTGCTTTCTTTTTCTGGACTTCAGGAGTTGGTTTGCATAGCAGGCATAGGAGATGGTATTCATTCCAGCTATTTTGGGCCTCATGCTCTCTATCCTTTCTATACCCCTTTTTTGTTTTGGAAAAGACAACGCTATATTCCATCGTATTGCTGAGGAATGCCCCCTTACATCACTTGATGACAAGGAGGAGCTTGGGATCATGATATTAATATGCTTTCAATTGACTCTCCAAGTTCCCTATGGCTTCCTTTCGTATTGTTTCCCTTAATGTCAAGGGACTCAATTCTTCCTTTAAGAGACATCTATTCTTTAGAGAGATGGGGAACTTGAAAGCCAATATTATATTTGTCCAAGAGACCCATCTAAAAAGCTGGTATGAGGCTTTATTAAATTGCAGCAAATATCCTAAACAATTTTTTACTACTTGTACTAAAACTTCTAAATATACAGGGGTGCAAATATTATTTTCAGTGCACTTTGTATTTGATTGTCAACTATGTATTAGGGATTCGCTAGGAAGATAATATCTCTTAATGCATATTCTGGTCAATGGAATGGAATACACACTAGTTAATATTTATGCCACAAACAAAGATCAGGGTACCTTCCTGAGTTCGCAGCACCAGTTATTATTATCATACAGCAGGGGTAAGAAACTATAGGGGGAGATTTCAATCTGGCCAGATCACCTTCCCTCAACACGTCCAGGGGATGTGAATCGGCTGCCCCCCAACATAGATCAAAATTGAAAGAACTCTTGGAGAACTGGCAGCAGATTGAAGTGTGGAGGGCACATTGCCTCTCATTCTGCTCCTATACCTTCCATTCCTCCTCTCATACCTCTTATTCAAGGATAGACTACTTTCTTTCAGATAAAGCAATTTTTAATAGAATCACCAAATCCACTATCTCCCCTGTTGCATGGACTGATTATGCTGCAGTATTTATTTATTTATTTATTTATCAGGTTTTATATACCGTCATTCGGCTTCATTATAAAGCCATCACAACGGTTTATAAACATGGTAAAGATTACAGACATGTTAATATTAATAGAGAGACATCCATTCGCAAAGATTAATTTAAGTGTTTAAGTATATCCAATACTATGGATTGCACGAAGGGGTGCACAAAGGGGAGTGCCCCTTTGTCACGCCCCTTCGGTGCACGACGCACAGCACGCGACGACTGGTGGTATGGCGTCGTTTAACGGATATAATATAACAGTATGGCTAGATATCATTTTTGACCACAATGACAAAGGTGAAAGATTCTAGCAACTCAATGATTCTTTACTGTCTGATATAGGGTTTAACAATTTCTTCTCCACCAATATTTTAGAATTTCTAGACAGGAATGATACTGGGGAATCCGCTCCCATCATAGTATGGGATTGCCTGAAAGCGTATGTACATGGACTATTGATATCTAGAGCCACCTTTATTAAGAAGCGAGATGATCACGAATCTCAAGCACTGCATCAGGCAATTTCCACCTTATCCCACAAACATCAGGCCTCTGGCTCAAAAAATACATTCAGTCAGTTATCTAAAGCTAAAGAAGACTTAATGTGGCTAGAATCAACAAGGATGATATACATGATGGATATCTCGAAACAGGAATATTTTGAAGGGGGTAACAAGGTCAGGAAAATATTAGCAGACAAATTGAAGAGAGTCATCTATCAGAATACTATCACTAAAATTAAGGATGGGAGGGGTGACCTCCTCACTGATAACTCAGATATTCGCAAACATTTTCTTCAATCCTATAAATATCTATATGTAGTGGAGGCAAATATAACTTTGGAATCGATTGAAAGTTATCTTGGGGGGTCTCCCTCCCCATCTTTACAGAAGGAATGAGGGAAGAGCTAAACAAGGAAATCACAACTGTGTAAATCCTAAATATAATAAAGATGCTTAAGCTGGGAAAGTCACCTGGACCAGATGGTCTTACAGTTAAATTTTATAAACAATTTGGCTCGTATATTGTTACATGCATGCGAAAGTTTTTCAACTATTTGAGAGTCAGGGGAATCACTATATGATAATTCAAACATTGCTGGAATCACAGTACTACTGAAACCTGATAGAGACCCCACATTGTACGGGTCGTACAGACCTACTTCACTAATAAACATCAACCTCAAAATTCTAGCTAAAATCCTAGTGAGTCACCTAAATAAGTTCATTGCACAATTTATCCACGAAGGCCCGGCAGGGAGGTTAGCAGGTGACAATGCTTGTAAATTAGTCGACCTTATGTGGTGGGCACATAGTAAAAGTATAGAATCCATCTTCCTCTCTATCGATGTTGAAAAGGCCTTCGATATGGTCCACTGGCCCTTCCTCTTTAGAGTTTTGTCAAACATGGGATTTGGGACTCATTTTTGCACATGGATAGCTAAGTTATATGAGCACCCAAGAGTGTGTATCAACATTAATGGAGAGTGCTCCGATTACTTTCCTATAGAAAGAGGAATCTTGCAAGGATGCCCCCTATCTCCTATTTTGTTTGCCTTATTTTTAGAACCCCTAGTCATTACCATTCATAACCATTCTGAAATCAGTGACTTTACTCTAGATAACTGTTCCTTTAAACTTTCCCATTTCACCGATGGCATTATGTTTACTATTACGAATCCTATAGATCCCTACTGGCAATTGAACAAGCCCTAAACATCTTTAGCTAGGTCTCAGGGTTTAAAGTGAACCGGGAAAAATCTGAAATTTTCAATATTACCTGTAAGTCAGATTTAGTTAAGTCTTTGCGGGAAGCTCATTCTTTTCGTTGGGCTACTATCAAACTTAAATATCTAGAGATCCAACTTTCTGGCCATCCAAAGAACTTATTTGCATTAAACTATATATCTCTTTTAAAAAAGGCCCAGCAAGATTTGTAGAAGTGGTATAATCTCTCGCTTTCTTGGCTCGGCCACATAGCGACAGTTAAGATGATCTGCTTTACCTATTTCAAATGATTTGTAAGGGGATTATGATGAGTGAGGTAATCAAATTTGCAGATGACACAAAGAGGTTTACTTGATGTTCCATCTCCAAAATTCGCCAAGCTCAGCACTACTCTGCAATTCTGGTCACCGCATCTCAAAAAAGATATAGTTGCACTAGAGAAAGTACAGAGAAGGGCAACCAAAATGATAAAGAGCACTGAATGGCTCCACTATGAGAAAAGGCTAAAGAGGTTATGGCGATTCAGCTTGGAAAAGAGACAGCTGAGGGGGGATATGATAGAGTTCTACGAAATTGTGAAAGATCTTGAATGTGTAAATGTGAAATGGTGAGGGACTTACACAAGTCCCTCACCATCATCCACAAAACCATTCACAAACAGCTCCAGCTCGACCTTCAGATCCCATTCAGACTCCACACCTCTACAAGACCCATCAGAGAAGCGTACAAAGGAACCCTGCACATCCCCACAACTAAAGCCACCCTTTGTATAGCCACTAGAGAACGGGCATTCTCGACAGCGGGACCTGCCATCTGGAATACCATTCCTCCAGATCTCAGACTGGAACCCTGCCTATTAACATTTCAGAAAAAACGCAAGACCTGGCTGTTCCTACAAGCCTTCCCTTAACCATTCCGAACCATGGATAAGTTCCACTTAGACAGACCTTCTATATATGTATCTAGACATCTCCTATTTATCGTTTGTTAAGTTTACTTTGTCTAACCTTAGCCTCTTGCTACTTCAGCTCCCAAGTTCACTCTACCTTGTTTATTGTAACTTTGCTTCTTGTTCAATGGTAATGTTAATGTTAACCCCTTGTTCCTTGTAAACCGATATGATATGTATCATGAATGTCGGTATAGAAAAGAGATAGATAGATAAATAAATAAATAAATAAATAAATAAATAAATAAATAAATGGTTATTTACTCTTTCAGATAATATAAGGACTAGGGGGCAAGTAGCACATTTAAAACAAATCATAGAAAATTATTTTTCACTCAGTGCACAATTAAGCCCTGGGATTTGTTGTCAGAGGATGTAGTTAAGGCAGTTAGTATAGCTGGGTTTAATAAAGGTTTGGATAAGTTCCTGGAGGAGAAGTCCATAAACTGCTATTAATTAATAGAGAATAGCCACTGCTTGTTGCCGGCATTAGTAGCATGGGATCTATTTAATATTTGGGTATTTGCCAGGTACTTGTGTCTTAGACTGGCCACTGTTGGAAGCAGGATGCTGAGTTTGGTCTGTCTCAGTATGGCATACGTTATATTCTTGTATATTTTAGATTGTACACATGTATTTTTCTGTACAAAATATATATGCATCAGCGATGAACCCCTATACATGCATATTAGTGCGCACGCATGATTCAAATTTACCCTCCCTGCAAGATTGTTGTTAATGCAATAAGAAAATACTTGGAAACATGCACCAGTGATGATCGAGGGGTAACAAGGGCCCTTAGGTTTTCCAACTGGCTCTAGATTTTCAGGACAGGTTGATCCAGTCCTGGTTTTACCCTGTGGTATGCTGGGACTTATTCTGATTTACCTATTGCATTCCCTCAGAAAATCAAGAGTATAAGTACCTGAGTGCAGGGGAGAAAAACCAGGTTTGGATCAACCTGTCCTGAAAATCTGGAGCTTCATGGCAACCCTGGGTTCTCTAAGGTGGGACAAAGACACGGGTTCACTTGCAATTAGTACTGTACTTGGGTTCATTTTAAGCCACTACTCTCTGTAAATGGGCTATCCAAGACTGTGCATGCTAATTTACTTCACCAGCATTCCAATAACAGTCCAGCTCCTCCAGCTTCACCAGCTATCTGCCATTGAGTTGTCTAAACACTGGGCTTTCCCTGCCATCTGTTTTTTGAACTTTCAAGGACCATCCAGATCCAGGAGGGGGGAGGAAGGGGGAAGAAGTAGGGTCCTCCACTGTGTTTCAAGCTAACATTGCTCTGATGCTGCCTTACTGCCTTAGTTTGTTATGTCGGAGGTGGACCCTTGGACCGAGGTGGGGTTGACACAACAACTCATAGGCGAGGACCTATGGGACCCCACCATCGGCAGTTGAAGTGGGCTGAAGGCAGAGGCCGCTGGAGCTTCACCTATACCAGCCCTCGTTCCCTGCAGGTTGAGCCTTTGGGTGCCGGAGCCGGCAGGACTGAGATGGGCCTCGAGATTGAATAGCAAGAGAGGTTGGTTCAGCCCAGAGACAGCAGACGATAGGTGGCGTAGTCCTACTCTGGACTGGGTAAGGTACTGGAACTCGGGCGCCAATGGAACAAAGGCTGACTGAGGGTGCTCGAGCAAAGATAGGCTGAAGCCTAATAAGTCCACGCCCAGGGAGTAGGCTAGGAGAGGCGTCAATGACAGGCTTGGATCAGGACTGGCAGCAATGTGGAAGTTGTGGCAAGCAATGCTGAGATCTGATCACGGAGAAGTCAATAGCATTGGTCAATTGAAGCAATGGTCTGATTATGGAGAATTCCATGATCAGACCATTGATCAATTCCATGATCAGACCATTGATCAAGTCATATTGTACATATTGTATATAGGCTATATGCCACTTCTATATACCCACATTTAATATTTAATTTTAATTTTATCCATATGTTACAATGTTCCTTATATTAATTGTTTAATCAACTGTTATCTTGTTACAATGTAAAAATAGGGCAGTTCCGGCTCTATTCAACCTGTTATCTGGAAACCGATGTGATATCTCGATCGAATTTCGGTATACAAAAGAAATAAATAAAATAAATAAATAAGTCAATAGCGATGGTCAATTGAAGCAATGGTCAAGGTTTGTAGATAGGCTATAGTGTAGTCAGGCATAGCAGAGGTCTGGGTCTGGAGATAGGCAGTAGCATAGTCAGGCGTAGCAGAGGTCTGGATCTGGCGATAGACAGTAGTGTAGTCATGCGTAGCGGAGGTCTGGGTCTGGAGATAGGCTGAAGCGTAGTCAAGCAAAGCAAAGTTGATATCCATGTAGTCAATGCAAAGCATAGGCAGAGCAGGAACAAAGAGAACAGGAACCAGGAACAACAAGGCTCAGGAGAAGAGAGTAGAGACAAATTTCTCACAGCAACGAGTACTCAAGTAGCGAGGAGACCTGTTGCAAAGGCAACACTATGGAGCGAGGCCTGAGCTTAGATACACTGAGGAGTTTGACGTCATCATCCGTGGCCACAGCCAGATTCCCGCCGCAGGCCATTCATAACGATCAGCAATGTGCACTCGTGCACCTAGGGAGGGGTGCGGTGCCGGTAGTGGCATCTCTCCTTGGACCACACGGAGAGGCTCGACAAGCAATGGCATCTTGACCTGAAACGCTGGGGACTATGGCGGAGCCGGAGGCACTGGGGGCGGCCTGAAGTCGGAGCTGGTGGCCCACCACCATTAGTGAGGAGGAACCAGAAGCTGGAGTCTGTGTAAGAAGGTGAGAGGGTCACACCATGGGTCTGCCACGGACGGCACGCATAACAATATCCCCCCTTTATGCCCCCCTCTTGGAGGTCGAGGTTTGCCCAGATGAGCACGATGATAGTTCAGGAGGAGAGTCTTGTCCAGGATGTTCTGAGCTGGTTCCCACAAATTTTCTTCGGGTCTGTAACTCTCCCAGGAAAGGAGATATTCCCACCAGCGGCCCCTTTGGCGGACATCTAGGACTTTGTGTACCTTGTATGTCATATCAGATTCTGCCACCAATGGAGGTGGCTCAGGAGCCTTCCGAGCAGGCCAGGATAGGACCACTGGTGTTAAGAGCGATACATGAAATGTATTATGTATTCCCAGCATAAGGAGGCAGTCGAAGCTGGTATGTAATGGGTCCAATGTGTCGGGCAACTAAGAAAGGACTAATATATCTAGGAGCAAATCTCTGGGACAGTATTCAAAGTCAGATATACCAGGTACTTAACCAGATTTCTGGCCAGGGAGGAATTCAGGAGCCGAGCAACATTGACTGTCAGCAGTTGTCTCGGTCCGGGACTGGCCTGACACAAATGGAGGTTTGTCTGCTCCCATAACGTCTTAAGGGCATACACAGTAGCCTGTGCCACAGAGGACAGAACTGATAGAGGTATGGGTAATGGTGGTCGTGGTTGTTTCCCATAGACAATAGAGAATGGTGATGTTCCAGTAGCAGTGGTGATATGGGAGTTGTGAGAAAACTCCACCCAGGATAAAAGTTCGGACCAATTGTCTTGGCGGTCATTGATGTAAGCATGCAGTAAGGCCTTCAAGGAGCGATTCATTCGCTCAGCTTGTCCATTAGCTTGGGAATGATAGGCAGTTGTTAAGCTGATATTAATACCAAATTGTCGGCAAAGGGCGTGCCAATATCTAGCAACGAACTGGGGACCTCTGTCTGAAACAATGTCCTTGGGTGAGCCATGCAGTGTAAAGATATGGTGGAAGAATAAACGTGCTAACTCTGGAGCAGATGGTAGGCCCGGTAGAGGGACGAAATGGGCCATTTTTGAAAATCGGTCTATGTTTACCCATATTACGGTATGGCCCTTTGAAGACGGCAAATCCACGATGAAATCCGTAGACAGGTGGGTCCACGGTTCCTCAGGTGCTGGAAGTGGTTGTAGAAGACCTCAAGGTCGACCGACTGAGGGCTTTTGCTGTGCACATATGTTACAAGATTCGACATATGCTTTAGCGTCGGAGACCATGGTAGGCCACCAGAAGAACCGCTGGAGCAGTGCCAAGGTCTGTGCTCATCCTGGGTGATCAGCAAATTTGCAATCAGGTGCCCAGTGGAGAACTTTTTCTCGGAATCGTCGGGACATGACCGTCTTTCCAGCGGGAACTGGGTAAGTGGAAGATAGACAAATACAGGCTGGGTCTATTATATGAGTAAGTTCTTCTGGAGTATTTTCAGGCTTGAAGGATCATGATAAGGCATCTGCCCAGAGATTCTTGTCAGCAGGGCGATAGAGAAGTTCGTAATCGAACCTGGAAAAGAACAAGGCCCACCAAGCTTGACGGGCACTGAGACATTGGGCTTGACTCAAATGTTCCAGATTCTTATGATCAGTGAACACAGTGAATTTGTGTTGTGCGCCCTCTTGCCATGGGTGCCATTCTTCGAGGGCCAATTTTATGG
The DNA here is from genome assembly GCF_901001135.1 of Rhinatrema bivittatum. Taxonomy (NCBI): domain Eukaryota; kingdom Metazoa; phylum Chordata; class Amphibia; order Gymnophiona; family Rhinatrematidae; genus Rhinatrema; species Rhinatrema bivittatum. Next base: position 259,980,084 of record NC_042618.1, read on the forward strand.
TGAGTAGCTCATGATCCCCTATGCTGTAATTTTGTTCTGCAGATGAAAATTTACGGGAGTAAAAGGAGCATGGAACTATGGTGCCAGAGGTGGTGCATTGACTCAGGACTGCCCCAGCCCCAATGGTGGAGGCATCAACTTCCACTAGGAAAGGACAATTTGGGTCGGGATGATGCAAGCAGGACCCTTTCTGGAAGGCTTCTTTAAGGCAAAAGAAGGCTACGACGGCCTCCGGAGTCCAATTTCGCACATTTTGCCCTTTACGGGTTAAGGCCGTCAATGGAGCAGCCAGGGTAGAATAATGTGGGATGAATTGACGATAGTATTTGAGGAATCCCAGGAAGCGCTGGAGAGCCTTGAAACCCACAGTCTGTGGCCAATCCCAGATTCCTTTTAACTTAGCTGGGTCCATCGAAAACCCTTGTCTGTAGAAAATATAACCAAGGAAAGGAAGGCTGGATTTCTCGAACAAGCATTTGTCCAATTTTGCAAACAGATGGTTCTCACAAAGGCATTGAAGGACAGTTTGGACATTAGTGCGATTGGTGTTGAGGTCTTTGGAAAAGAGAGGTAAGCCACAACTTTGATGTATAGCAGATCTCTAAATATTTTGTTCATCATTCGTTGGAATACTGTGGGCGCATTACAGAAGCCAAAGAGCATCAGCAGGTATTCGTAGTGCCCATCCCGGGTGTTAAAGGCAGTTTTCCAAATGTCGTAGGGATGGATTCTTACCAGGTTATATGCACCACGTAGATTCAGCTTTGTAAATATAGATGCACCCCGAAGTCGATCAAACAATTTGAAATTGATGACAGGGGATACTTATCCTTACGAGTGATGGCGTTTAGGCTGCGGTAGTCAATACACGGCCTAAGTGACCCATCTTTTTTGGTCACAAAAAAGAATCCTGCCCCAGCAGGAGAAGTAGAGGGGCAGATGAGTCCCTTAACAAGATTTTCTTGGATGTATTCCGTCATAGCCCTGGTCTCAGGGAGAGATAGGGGGTAAGTGTGTCCTCAAGGAGGCGTGGTCCCTGGAAGAAGATCGATAGGACAATCAAACCTTTGGAGAGGTGGAAGAAGGTCAGCTTTTTGCTTGGAGAACACGTCCTCGAAGTCTGTGTAAGGGGCCGGTATGCCAGATGGCGTGGTGGCCAGAGGAACCACGGATGGAGGTATCACTTTCTGGAGGCAAGAGTGGTGGCAGGCGGGACCCCACTCTACCAGTTGCAACAAACCCCATTTGAATTGGGGAGAATGTTTCTGTAGCCAAGGGAGTCCAAGAACTACTGGGTGGATGGATTTCTCCAACACTAACAATTTGAGTTCCTCAGTATGTTAGCCATCAGTGCATAGCTGGACAGGTTCCGTAGTCAGGGAAATTTGGTTGGGTAATGGCTCTCTGTAAATAGAAACAATACATAAGGAGGTTTCAAGTGAACGGGTTTTTATACCCAAGAGCTGAACAAGGTCCTTGAGAATGAAATTACCTCCTGCTCCAGAGTCTACCAGAGCAAGAACCGGAAAGGAACAGGAATCCCAGATCAGGGTAATTGGTACAGATAACTGAGGGGCCGGAGAGGTTGCGCTCAAGTTCAGGACCCCTACTGAACTCGGACCGGGAAGTTTACCGGATGGATAGGGCAAGTCTGTATATGATGGACAGGTGCTCCGCAATACAGACATAGACTGGTCTGTCTCCGCCAGAGGCACTCTTCCGGTGTCAGCCGCCTACAACCCAACTGCATGGTCTCTTCCGTCTTAACAACCATAGTATCTCTGCTTGGAGCAGGGTTGGTAGTCGGTAGTGAACGGGATCGAACCCGCGAAGGCTTCTTGGCCATCCGACTCTCCCAGTGACACTCTTGGAGACGGAGATCAATTCGGCCTGCCAAGTCTATAAGGTCCTCAAGAGAGGAAGGGAGATCCCGTGCAACCAACTCATCCTTCAGCTGCGAGGAGAACCCATCCAGATTGATAGCTCAAAGGAAGTCTTCTTGCCAGGCGAGCTCAGTAGCCAAAGTTTGGAACTCAATGGTATAGTCGAAGAGACTTCTTTGACTTTGACGGAGATGTAGTAAGTTGGTGCTTGCCGTGGCATGTCGTCCAGGATCATCAAAGGTCTGTCGAAACACAGCCACAAACTGAGTCAGATCCTTTAACAAGGAGTCCGAGTGTTCCCACACGGGGGAAGCCCAAGCCAGCACCTTCCCCTCGAGATGAGATAGGATGAAGGTGACTTTACTCAATTCATCCTGAAAGACAGAAGGCTGCAGCGTGAATTGCATATAACATTGGTTAATAAACCCTCTGCAGAGTCTGGAATCATTGTTGAAGCGCAGGGGCGCTGGGAGGGCCAACAAGGCTCAAGGCATCGATGGAGATGGCTGTGGATGAGGAGGATTCGGAATAGAAACTGGATTAATAGTAAGGGCATCAAGCCGGGCGTGAAGATGATCCATGGAGGAGGCCAAAGCCTCGAGAAACTGCTGCTGTTCTTGTAACTTTGATGCCAGACCTGGGATAGCCTGGAGGGCACGCTGCTCCACCGAGTCCATGGCCTTTGCAACCTGTTGTGTCGGAGGTGAACCCTTGGGACAAGGTGGGGTTGACACAACCCGTAGGGGAGGACCTACTGGTCCCCATCGGCTGAAGGCAGAGACCATCTATATCAGCCCTCGTTCCCTGCAGGTTGAGCCTGTCGGTGCCGGGGACAGCAGGACTTAGGTGGGCCTCAAGGTTAAATAGCGAGAGAGGTTGGTTCAACCCAGAGAAAGCAGACGATAGTGGCATAGTCCTACTCTGGACTGGTGCCTGGAACTCAGGCACCAATGGAACAAAGGCTGACTAAGGGTGCTCGAGAAAAGATAGGCCGAAGCCTAATAAGGCCACATCCAGGGAGAAGACTAGGAGAGGCATCAATGACAGGCTTGAATCAGGGCCGGTGACAATGTGGAAGTCGTGTCAAGCAATGCTGAGATCTGATCACGGAGAAGTCAATAGCGTTGGTCAATCGAAGCAATGGTCAAGGTCTGGAGGTTTGTAGATAGGCTATAGTGTAGTCAGGCATAGCAGAGGTCTGGGTCTGGAGATAGGCAGTAGCGGAGTCAGGAATAGAGGAGGTCTGGCTCTGGAGATAGGCAGTAGTGTAGTCAGGTGTAGCGGAGGTCTGGGTCTGGAGATAGGCAGTAGCATAGTCAGGCGTAGTGGAGGTCTGGGTCTGGAGATAGGCTGAAGCGTAGTCAAGCAAAGTGAAGTCGATATCCGTGTAGTCTTTCCAAAGCATAGGCAAGGCAGGAATGAAGAGAACAGGAGCCAAGATCAACGAGGGTCAGGAGAAGAGAGTAGAGACGAATCTCTCACAGTAACGAGTACTCGAGTAGCGAGGAGACCTGAGCGAAGCCTGAGCTTAAATACACTGAGGAGTTTGACATCATCATCGGGGCCACAGCCAGGTTCCCGCCACAGGACCTTCATAAGGATCAGCGATGCGTGCGCGCGTGCCTAGGGAGGGGTGTGGCGCTGGTAGTGACGTCTCTCCGTGGGCCACGCGGAGAGGCCCGATGAGCAATGGCATCTTGACCTGAAATGCTGGGGACTATGGCATAGCTGGAGGCACCGGGGGTGGCCCGAGGTCGGAGTTGGCGGCCCACCAACGCTAGCGAGGAGGAACCAGAAGCTGGAGTCTATGTAAGAAGGTGAGAGGGCTGCTCCGCGGGTCTGCCGCGGCAGCACCCATAACAGCTTAAGCCGTGCTGTGGTCTCTCCAACAGAGCATAGGCCTCTGACAAGGACAAACTCTAGTTCAAACCCACAAATCATCTGTTTGGCGCTGACATCAACATTATGCCAATTTTTAAAAAGGGTTGGTCCAGGAAACTACAGACCAGTAAGCCTGACATTAGTGCCAGATAGAATGGCTGAAACTATTATAAAGAATAAAATTATGAACATATAGATAGTCCTAGTTTAATGTGACATGGATTTAGCCAATGGAAGTCTTGCCTCACCAATCTGCTACATTTTTTGATGGAATGAATAAACATGTGGGTAAAGGTGAGCCAGTTGAAATAGTTTATCTGGATTTTCAGAAAGCATTTGACATCATATCTCATGAGAGATCACTGAGAAAATTATTTATTTATTTAAAAAAATGTTATGCTACTCCATGCAAGGGTCTAGGCAGCTCACAATAATTAGACCATATATAATAGTTCATTAAAATAGTGATGTAAACACAATAAAGCAACAAACAGATGTTAAAATAGTAAAAATGTGCTCAATATTTATCAAACAGCATCACAATATAATACTGGAAACTCCTCTGTAAAGGTGGTCTTTATGGTTTTTCTAAAAGATTTTAAGCACAATTTTTTATGAGGGATAGCTGGTAACAATGACATACACTTCTTCCCATGGATTTTGCCTTGGACTGTTATTGTTTCTCCACTCATTCATTAGTAATGAGTTCTACCATGTGGGTCCCATAATTGAGCCAGTGAAGTGAGGCAAGGATTGTATAAATATGCTTACATTTTGGGCTTCCAGTCAGAACTCTAGCTGCTGAGTTCTGGACTGCTTCGAGTACCCTCAGTATATATTTTGATAGACCCAGGTATAATGAGTTGCAGTAATCAAACTTTGTGAGAATTAAAGACTGTAGAACTAATCTGAAGTCGTCTTGTTCCAAATAGGACTTCAATGTCCGTATAACTGTCAGCTTTCCAGTGAGTATCTTGTACCACTTTTTTCATCTGTCTCTTAAAGGACATATTTTGATCAAAGATGATGCCCAAATTATGTATTACTTGTGAAAATTGTATATTGCATCCCATTAAGTTAAGGGAGGGTAATGGAAAAGAAAGTGAGAATTTACAGGGTCATTTATCATTTTATGTTAGAGCCTTAAGGCTAGCGTTAAGACCCTTACAAGCACGTTAAATAGTGCAACACATACTAATATGCAAATGTCACATTAGTTATGTAAGTAGGAGGAGTTTGAATGGAGTTAATGGTAATGAATGGCTCCTAACGTCAAATGTGATAGAGTAACGCACAGCACTGCAGGTTTTAACACTGAAAGGGTCACTTTTTCAAATCCTTTTGACCCTGGCAATTAGTTAGAAGTAGAGAGACCTTGGACTCCTTTCATGGAACTTTCCTCAGATAAATGGTGATGGAACCCCAAGAGGGCAGGGGAAATATTAGACTTGGTACTTACAAATGGAGACAGTGGGGTGAATTTTCAAAGAACTGCATGCATAAAAATTAGCATAGAAATAGTTTTTACTTGCAGAAATGCTATTTTCTAAACATCAAACATACACTTTATATTTTTTCTTTCACGAACAAATCTACACATGTAAAAAAGTGGAAGTTTAGGGGCATTCCAGGGTGGGGCCAATAGTTATGAATATAAGTTGCTATTTTATAAGAGACTTACACAAATACATATAGTAACTTACTTGTGCAATTTTACATCTGCTAATTATCTAGCGCAATTGATATCCAATGAGTTTGTTATCAGTTATTGGCTATGTGGGAAGTTTGGGCAAACTGGGAAGAGTTGAAGCTAAAGGGCTAGGAGGGTCTTGATTATCTGGAGAAGGACTGGCTGGACAGTTGGAGGAACTAAAAAACTGGTAATTTCAATTTTTAAAATGTATATTGCAAGTTTTAAAATGTATATTTTAAAAAATGTTTATTGCAAGTTTTAAAATGTATATTTACATACATAAATGTGAGCAAGTCATATTTCTTTTCAGACAAAATATTGGAAAGGTACTTGCATTCAATGCATTAAGATGCACTCAATGGTATTCACATGCAAACATATATATGTGATTATCACAAAATATAAGATTCAGCTATGCAAAAAGGAACTCTCATTAAAGGAGTCTTACGACCGTCATATAATGCCTCTAGAAGCAATTGGCTTATATATGAAGCCTATATAGCTCTGGGCTGACTAATCATTGGTTGCAAGATATCCTAATGTTCTCCGTCAGGAGCTATTGCACAAGATAAGGCACTGATTTGTACACTTAGCTTGGATCCACTGTCAACGTGTGAGAATCCTGAAGACTATCCTCCGACACAGCAGTGTTTCGGAGTGTAATACTCCTTCTTCAGGGAGCTTCAGGAGCCAAAGGGCTATTGGTACGTCTGTGTGGAAAAAATAAGAAAACAGAGTCCTTAAAAAATGCCAACCGGCTGAAAAACATGGCTAACGACATGAGAATATAAAATTTACAGACAGATGAAATTGTGGTCAGTTCTGAGCTGGTAGTAGCAAAAACATGCGCTAAAGAAACCAAATTATAAAGCAGTTTAAGTTTCAAAATGTATCTCTTAGAAAACGGAGAAATTATGCTGTAAGTGATAGACTTACGTGCGCGGCAATGCGCTGCCTGCTAGCATTTCGTCTCACAGCTGACAACTCGACCGCGGCAAAAAACGCTGTATTTAAAAGGGATTCCATCGACTGCTAAGAGGAGCTAGAGGAAATGACGTAAAATGACAACGCCAAAAAAGGACAGATCCAAATATGGGAAATGACGTCTAAGGAGGAAACACCAGGTTGTAAGGTCCATATATGGGTAGTGATGTCATAATAATAGCGGCCATTTTGAAAAATCTCCGTGGAGGGAATCCTTGACTCATATTATGTAGACCTTGAACGAAGAATGATGTGAAAACAGGGGAAAGTAAAAAGGCCCCAGTTCCAATGGCAGAAACCTTCAAACCAAGGAATACCACTCTATTTTATCATTCAGTCCCTGTGGCTCCTTTGATTGCAATCGGGAATATGTTCAATTATAATCCACTTAAGATCTTCAAACATATGCATATAAGTAATGCAATGTTGCACTATAGGGGCCTTAATGTCACAATTATTGATCCTACTTCGATGATCAGTGAGACGAGTATGGATTTTTCATTTGGTGCGTCCAAAATACACCTTATCACACGGACATTGTAACACATACACCACATGATCAGTGTTACAATCCACCGTGTGTTTGATCGTGACTGGAATACTTGAATGGGGATCTTGCCACGATGTGCCTCTATGTGCTGTAGAGCAGAATAAACAGTGCCACAGGGGATTTGTCCTATTGGTGAAAGTGAAGGATAAAGTTGAGGTGCTGCTCTAACTACCCGTTGTTTGATGTTTTATCCACGGGAGAAGGCAAACATGGGAGGATCTCTGAACATTGCATGTGGACTCAAAACATGCCAATTTTTGAGAATTACTTCTTTAATATGAGCTGTCAGTTCTGTATAGGGTAGGACACAAATCAGACTTGAAACTGTTTGTTTTTGCCTATATTGAAGAAGTTGATCCCTATCTGAAAATATGGCTCTTTTATATGCTCGTTGAAGGATATGCTCGTGGAGGATATCTTCTTTCCAAAAATCGTTCACATAATTGATCTGCTTGTTTATAAAATTCTGGTAAATCCGAGCAGAGCCTACGTATCCGGAAAAATTGACCTACTGGTAAACCTTTTTTGAACATTCATGGATGGTGGCTCTCAAAACGCAGAAAATTATTCCTGTCTGTAGCTTTTCGGAAAAGAGTGGTACTAATACCTAAATGATTCTTTGTGATTAGAATATCCAAAAAAGACAATTGTGTCTAATTATACGTAAGACTAAATTTAAGATGGGGGTTAATCTGATTGAGCCACTTATGAAATTTCAAAAGTTGGTCTTCAGTATGTATCCAGATGAAAAAAATATCATCTATGTAACGTGACCATGCTTTTACAAAATGAAAAAATGGAGACTTGTAAATATAGTCAATTTTGGAGACAAAAAGATTCGCAACATCAGGTGCTATGGGGGATCCCATCGCCACTCCGTGGATATGGAGATAAAATTTTTGTTCAAAAGCAAAAAAATTATGAAACAGTATGAGCTCTGTGAGATCGATGAGAAACTCGGACGGAATCCGATGTGGTCTTGCTCTATTTTGTATGGATGTTGACACTAATTGAAGAGCATCATTTTGAGGAAGATTTGTGTATAAAGCCTCTATGTCAAGACTAATCAAAAAATGACATATCTGAATATCCTTTAAGGTGGAAAGTTTATTAAGCATGGCGCAAGTATCTTGTACAAATGAAGTAGCTTTTTTGACAACTGGTTGCAAAAATATATCTACAAATTTAGCTAATGGTTCCAGTATGGAGCCATTAGCTGACACAATGGGACGACAGGGAGGTTTCGATAAAGTTTTGTGAATTTTAGGAACTCCATAGATTACCGGAATACGTGGAATGGAGATGTTCAAAAAATTGAATTCTTTAGTGGTTAAAAAACCTTGTGCCTGGGCTGCCTGTAGAAGACCCTGAATTTGAATATATAGTGCCTCGGTGGGATCAATATCTAATAATTGATAATACTTCTGATCACTAAGTTGTCGCATCATTTCAAAACGATAGTCAATGGAATTCATGACAACAGTCGCCCCGCCTTTGTGGGCGGGCTTAATGTCAATGTCCATATTAGCTGCTAATGATTTTAATGCATTGTTTTCTGTAGCAGTCAAGTTAAAAAACTTGTGATGAGATCTTTTCTCTATTTCCATAATGTCGTGGAGAACTAAGGTCTGAAATGCTTTAATCTGCTCATCCATTGGGGCTGGAGGAATCCAACGAGATGTCTTCTTTACTATGGATGGGTCTGATGTGACCTCCGGGTATTTGGAAAAAAGTGTTTGACCATTAATGATCTAAAAAACCTGTACAATGATATATGACAAGAAAATGGATCGTATTTATTAGTGGGAATGAAAGAAAGACCTTGATTCAAAACTTGTTCTTCGTCTTTAGTAAGGGTACATCCAGACAAGTTAATTATCGACGACTGCTGATGTTCTGGGACCGAGTAAACGGTTTGTGCTATTGTGATTCTTCGTTGTCTTTTGATGGCTGATGTGTCTTTTTTCCGTAAGATGGTGGTGGGCATGTGGGGTATCGACGCTTCTCTAAAAAAGCAGACGGTCGCTGTGGGTGGGCTCCTTGTTGTTCATCGGATCCACTTGATGAATCATCGGACGCCGCAAATGCCACTTTCTTCGGAAGAGATGTATTATCTTCTTTCTTATTAAGCCATGCATATATACTGCCATTGGCATAATCATTCTTATGTTTTTTGAATTTGGCAATCTTATTGCGTTTGATGTCAGATTTAAACTTGTCTATTGTTTGTTGTAGTTCCTCCATGGCATGTAGGGCAGTCTCTGTATTGGTCTTGTACTCCTCTTCAATGACCACAATCTCAACATATATGTGTGCATGTTGGAGGGTAGACATACAAATATTTTATAATCTGTGCAAACCTGGTACGTGCAGATTACAAAATTGTGTAGTAGATCTCTACATGGCCATTTATGCGCAAATATGGGGCATGCAGTGTTCTTTGAAAGTTAACCTGTGTCTCTAATGTCAAGGCAGGCACCCACCAAGCATTGGTGATCATCAGAATTATGGTATGATAATAGCCAAGGCAGAGAGGAATAGAACAAATCTCAAAGTAATGAATTTAAATAAATACTGGCTTTGGAATAATAGGGAAGTATCTTAAAGAGGCACTAGCAGGATGGGAGGAAGTACGTAAAGTGGAAGAACAGAAGCTATAGTTAGCAACAGTTCATTGTGTAAGGAAATGTAATAAAAGTAATGACACTGGAAAGAATATCTGATAAAGCTGAAAGAAACAGAAAAGAAGTAAAGACAGAAAAATATAGCTAAAGAGGTAAAGAAATGCAAGAAGACTTTTTTCAGGTATGTCAATAAAAGAAGAAAGGTCAGAGGTGAGATTGTAAGACTGAGAGGGACGAAGAGCAATGTGTGAAGAGTAGTGCAGAAAATGTAGAAATGCTAAACAAATACTTCAGTTTCTACTGAAAAAGATTTTGAAGAAGGACCACTGATGATTGTCAAGTGTAGATATGGGAGTGGAGTAGATATGACACCATTTAAGCATTAGATTGTTTGTGAATAACATTTTAATGGAATCAAATCAGAGTTGTATTCCTTTGCTTGTTTTTACTTTATTTTTCTTATTTTCTTTATTTTTTTAATTTTCTTAAATTTATTAGATACTCAATTGTTCTATAGATCTCTGAGCAAGAAACATTAGAATAAAATAAGCATTATAAAATAAATTAAATATATATATATCATGAAACAAATATGTAACATTAAATAAAAACTTCCTAAATAATAATCTTCAGGTGAGGATAAAAGTATAAAAATAACCACCATTAATTAAAAGCAGCTGTGAATAGCCAAGTGTTCACTTCCCTGCAAAACCTTAAGTAATCCTGTATACTCAAAATTTCTCTGGAAGTCCTGCTTCTTTCAGTGATGGAATTGATCAATAAAAGCTTTGGGAAGACCTCAAGATATACTTTGGTTCATAAGGCACATTCCGATTCCTCAGGTAACCCGCTGTCTACCCTTGTATCATTTTGTATCTGTGTTATTATTGACTATTGTTATAATTGTTTTGTGAGATTTATCGCGGTGCATTGAATTATTTATGAAATTGTATTCTATTGTTGCTTTTCTTTGTATTTCTTTGAATTAGTAACTCACCCTGAGAGGTTCAGTTTTAGGTGAGTAAGAAGTTTATGGAATTAAATAAATAAACTAGCAAAACTGAAAGTGCTCAAAGCTATAGGGCCAGATGGGTTGCATCCCAGGGTATCGAGGTAGCTTAGAGATTCTGGCGAGTCAGTTGAAGGACTTGTTCATTAGAGGGGCACGGTTCCACAGTACTTTAGAAGAGCTGATGTGGTCCCTGTTCATAAAAGTGGTAACAGATAAGTGGTTGTAAACTACAGACTGGTTAATCTTATTTTAGTGGTGTGAAAATTAATGGAAGCTCTACTGAAAGAAAGACTAGTGAACAATCTGTAATACAGTGGATTGCAGGATCCAAGGCAGAATGGGTTTACAAGAGGCATATCATATCAAATAAATATGATTGATTTGTTTTTATTGTGTGGCTAGAGAATTAAATAAAGATATGAATTTAATGTTATTTACTTGGATTTCAGTATAACATTTGATATTGTTACACATGGAAGGCTTATTAACAAACTGAGCAATCTGGGGGTAGGTATCAAAGTGGTGGACTCGATTAGAAACTGGTTTAGTGATAAATAATAAAGAGTAGTGGTAAATGGTAATCATTCTGAGGAGAAAAGAATGGTTAGTAGAGTGCCTTATGGGTTGCTCCAGGGGGACAGTTCTCTTCATGAGTGATATTTCAGAGGAGTTAAAAGGAAAAGTTTGCCTTTTTTGTCTGACACAAAGATCTGCAACAGGGTGGATGTGAGGTTCTGCTGCCAGCCTGTGGCTGTCTCAGTCTCTAGGTCAATCTCTCGATAGAGTGAAAATTTCTGTCCTCCCATCAGTGGATGTCAATGTGTTTTCTTTGACTGGTATGTTCACTCCTTTCTACTCTATGGCTTCAACTTCTTTTCAGGTGCTATCTTGCTTCATATCTTATGTACATGTATTGAGGTCTTGCCCACTTTCCTTGCCAGAACTTGGTCCTATACTATGCTAGGAGAAGTCCATTACCTGCTATTAATTAAGTTGACTTAGAAAATAGCCACTGCTATTACTAGCAACGGTAACATGGAATAGACTTAGTTTTTGGGTACTTGCCAGGTTCTTATGACCTGGATTGGCCACTGTTGGAAACAGGATGCTGGGCTTGATGGACCCTTGGTCTGACCCAGTATGGCATGTTCTTATGTTCTCATATGTCTACATGCTTCCAGGTATCCTGCAGTGGTCCTACTACTTTTCAGATCTTGACTTATCATTGTGTGTCTTTTCAGCCACTTCTCTCAAGTGGAACTTACTTATGTGTGTGTTCGGCTGAATTGATCTTTGTGGCTGAGCCCCAATAGCAACTCTGCATGAAAAAAGTCTGGTATCCATTAGCACCTCAAGATGAGGGGAAGGTAGCTGCTAGGGATGTGCATTTGTTTAAAACAAAAATGTAAAATGTGACGAATAAGGCTAATTCGTTTCATTCAGGGGCCCCCGAACCAAAATTGTTTTAAACAAATGCATCGGGCCTACATATAGGCCTGAAGCCAGGGTCTCAATTAAGGCATAGGCAGAGAAACAAAGCAGGGGCCATGATGTATATCCTAGGAGAGACCCCAGCTTTGGGCCTAGGCCAAGGCCTGAATAGGCTGAGGCTGCAGTGACCTTCCGTGGCTTCGGCCTACGCAAATCTGAGGTTTCAGTCTAGTCGCCGCCAGCGGATCCCCACTGGACCGGGTATTTTGCTGGGATGGGGGTGGGGGGGTGGTAGGGAGGCCTAGTTTTTATTTTTTGCTCTTTTTTTTTTAATTGCTTGATTTGGGTTTTTTTTAACATGAATCAAAGAAATGAAGCAATTCATGAACCGAAATTCATGGAAGAAAAACATTCTGAAAACAAACTGAATAATGGAAACACATTTTTTACCCCTGCACATCCTTAATAGCTGCTACAGTTAGAACGTCACACCTTCCTTGTTCCGATACAGGGGTGTTTTGTTCAGCATCTTTCCTTAGTCAGACCTTGGACTCTGGCCCACTCACTATCTCAGGTTTCCCTCTAACAATGGGAATCATCATAGTGGACATGCCTGAGGAAGTAAACAGAATAAGAAATTATCTAAGAAAGTTTGAAAAGTGAATATGTGGCAGTAATGATGCCAAAAAAACCCAAACATGGTGTCATTCACTTGGGGTGCAGAAATCTGCAGAAGCGGCAATAAATAGATGGTGAAGATCTGATGTGCACCAACCAAAAAAGAGACTGTGGTTATAGTGTCTGATGATCTCAAGGTTGCAAATCAGCAGGATAAGGTAGTGGCAAGAACCAGAGAGATACTGAGATACATAGGGAGAGAATTTGGCAACAGAAAAAAGGAAGTGATAATGCCTCTTTACACATCTTTGATGGAGCCATAATTAGACTACTGTGTTCAGTTCTGGAGGCCATACCTCAGGAAGGACATAGACAGGATAGAGACAGCCCTGAGAAAAGCAACTAAAATGGTGTGGATTCATGCCAAAAGCACTATAGGATGAGACTGAAGGACTTCAATCTATATTTCCTAGAAGAGAGGTGAGACAGGGTGGATAAGATACAGATATATAAGTACTGGAAACGTATTAATGCATAAGAAGCCAGCCTTTTTCAGTGGAAAGGAAATTGTAACACTGGAGATCATAATGTGAAGCTTCAATGGATATACTCAAACAATTTCAGAAAGTGTTTTGTTTTTTTTACAGAGTGTGGTGGTTGCTTGGAATACCGTTCCAGAGGAGGTAGTGGAGACACAGGATCTAACTAGTTCAAGTTGCTGAGATCTAGCTTTATATATCTGGATATTGGATTTTATCCTTTGAGGAGATTAACAGAGATTCAAGAGGCACTATTAATATATCCAGCACTATTTATTTTGACTAAGGCAAAAAGTAGAGTATTGCTGATTTCTTATTTTATTGCTTTTTTTATATTATGCCTGTAGTGAGGTTGCTTAGTGTTTTGATATTTATTGATATTTATATATGGTATTTTAAATGTTTATGTATGTTTGCTTTGAACTAGTATATTGATGTTTTTCTCCATAATGTTTGCACTGGCTTGTAATTGCTTTTTTTTTACAATAAAGGAGATTTTTTAAAAAGTTCATCTTTCGTTAGCATGAACTTTAACATATTAGCATATGTGGCTGCAATAACACTTACTATAGGAGTGGATGCACTGCTGGGACTAGAAATTTTTTCTTTCTCTGCCTGTACCACATCCAGGCCAGATAAGTAACACCCAACCAGCTTTGGGGCCTACTGTAACCATGGCCTTGAAAATTCTAGAAAACTGGTTCAAGGTTCAAGGAAGAAGTTCATATAAGTAGGGCCTTTTTGGTGCAGAATATCCCTTTGGGCACAGCATTGCAGGACATCAAGAGCATTACAGAAACAGCAACAGATTAGCAAGGTATAATAGTGATAAGCCGAACCTTGGACTCTGCACAAGAGATATTAATGGCCTTTTGTGTATGCCATCACACTAATTCAGTCCAGATACTTCCCCCAGAGATAACGCCCTTAGAATGATCCACCCCTTGGAGAATTACCGTGGAAGGGGCCCCTAGTAAAACAAGTGATTCAACACCATGTGGTAGCTCTTTTGTAGAGGAGCTCACTGATTTTCTGGCTCAGAAGAGAAAAACAGTTAAGCTAAAGGAAATGTTTTCTCCAGCAGAGACTGCTCCACTATACCCTGCATCTCTTATACCGGCTGTAGGCAAAGTAATAGAAGCAGCAAGAAAACCCCTGAATGTCCATAGTTTTTACAAATGCTTGAGAACGTTTTATGATAAGATTCCTGTCCCTAAAGAGGAAGATGATTATGAAAATTGGATTAAGCAAGCCACCCAGATGGTCCCTGACTGTGAATGCTCTTCTTTAGAGAAGAGACGGCAACTAGGAGAGTGTCTCTGGAACCTTGTTGTGGAGATTTCTGGAGCAGTGAAAGCTGAGAATCCACTGACTAGAGCTGAAGAGTGAATGGAAGCACCAGAGAGCACATTTGGCACTACTGAAAAAGGGTCAGACCTGAGTTTCCAGTTCAGACAGATCAGTCAAAGAGATGGCTAAAAGCTGTCTGACAACTTGAGATGTCTGAAGGCTCTATTGAGAAGAGTGGCCAAAAAAGGAGGGATAGCTGAGAAAGATATGGCCTTGTGGGGTCTGTTAGTATGGAGTGCACCCCAGTCTGACCAGTTATTGAAACATTTGTGGCTTCGGGAAGGAACAGTCTCCAGGCTTCCTATAGTTGCTAAAAGAGATTAGAGATGATGAGGACCAAGCATTGTTGGAGAGGCAACGATTCCGGGAGCTGCCAGCCAAGGCCTCTGTTGAACTTACTGAGCTATGCTACCTAACAGAATATGTTAACAAACTACAAGAGGATGTCACCTCATTGAAAGCACATTATGGAGGTCACGTGGGGTGATGTACTGAGGTGGACGTGTTTCCCTTCAGCTCCGGGTGCTCTCCTCCAATATCTACTGGCATCAGTGCAGCAGAGTGGTCCTAATTGATTATAAACCTAGCCTGCAGGCAGCCTATGTCGATTGTCAATTATTTGCAGAAGTCGCCGCAGCTGATGGCCTTCAGAAGGGTAAGAAAGGAAAAAGAAAAAGACAAGGGAATACCAGTGGAGGCTAAGATGGTGGCAGCCTTGTGTGATCCGGAGCCTTCCCCTTTGGGCCCAGTGATGGTGGCGATTTTGAGAGACACGATTGCCGCCACCCTTGATGAAAAGCTGGCAGGGATAATGACACAGCTGTCGGAGGTGAGGAATGCGCTGACGGAATTTACCCCTCGTATCAAGCCAGTGGAGGGGAGGGTATCCCTTCTAGAGGACTATGTAACCGCGGCGACAGGAAAAATGGAGGCGCATGAGGCAGCACATAAAGACTGTCAAGACAAGATAGATGATCTCGAAAATCGCTCGAGACGTTCTAATTTAAGGTTCTTCGGTCTTCCCGAGACCCTTGATGGGAGAGACTTGGGTGAATTCCTAGAGGGCTGGCTGCCGGATGCAGTGGGTCTGGCAGATATGAAATTCCGGCTAGCAATTGAGAGAGCATACAGAGTAGGCACAAGATGCCCTAATGACCCGCAGCCCAGAATAGTAATTGTGAGATTTCTCAACTATACACAAAAAAATCAGATCTGAAATAGGGCGTACTGAAATAGGAACGATACAGTTACAATAGCATCCATATATGTATCACCCAAGACTACTAGGCCCGGGTATCACAACAATGGAAGAAGTACTCAACTGTTTGCTCTCTGCTGGTCAAAAAACAAATAAAATGTGCACTTCAGTATCTGGCCAACCTCAAGGTGTGGCTGGATGGGAAACTGAAGATTTTTAACTCACCAGAGGAAGCCCATGTATTTTTCCAGGAAGAACAGGGTTGAGGGCTAAGCTCCCGGGTCAGCCGTTTTATAGAGCTGAAGTTGAAAAGTTTCTGTTTATTTGCCAGGAAACAGGAATATGGTTTGGTTTGGTTCATGTCTCAACTTGTTTTCAGTGGGCCCCTCAGGGTCTGCACCTGTGGGTCTAGAAGAGTGGGACAAAAAGACGTTAATGAGCGACAAGCCATCAGCAGGACATGGACAGTTTGCAGCAAGGGATCGGGACCCTCTTATCTGGTTCCCATGTTCTTTTCTGCTGGGGCAGAGAGTAACCCCTCTACGGGCCTGGACTTCATTGCAGCCATGTGGCCTTACGGGGGGCAAGGGGCGGATGAGCCTGCCTTTCGGGCACCACCGGCTTGAGTTGGAGAGCGGGTTGGATCCTAACTGGGACCTTCGGATATTGCATCAAACGTGCCATACCGAGAGAAGACGGCTGGATTCGGGTATAGAAGTAGGAGAGAACCAACAAAGGAAGACACAATGAAACTGTCTGCCTGCGCAATGAAATCAGGCACACAACACAGACGTTGGGCCAATAGATTAAACATGAGACGGCAAGACCTAATCAGGAGCAGGCTAATGTTTAAAACTCTCGACCACATAACTTGTCGGTTCGGGCACAACGACTTGCCAATTTCACTGGACACGAGATGCAGACTGTCTGGAGTTTAATGTGGCAGACTTGATGCAGGGGCAGAAGGACCAGGGTGAAAGAGGGGGGCACCCAGACACTCAAAATCTTGATCTCCTTATCTCTCTATTTTTAGAGAGGGTACATGGTCTTAAGAATGGGAGGATTAGGAAGGGGGAGGGGACGGGGGAAAGGGAAGAGATGGGGGTTCACTCAAAGGTGTTAGGGAGCAGCGAGGGGAGGCTCTACTTGATTTTGTAAGAGGAACAGGGGTGGGAGGTAAACGCAAGCCACACATAGTGTGGGTAAATGTCTAATAACTACTACTGTCTCTACACTGTGGGGCGGGGAGAGATGGGTGAGACTGGGCACCCATCCCCAAAAGTGGTGGGATAAAAAAATCAGGATACAGGGAGGATTTCTCTGACACTCTATGACAAACTTAGTTTCCTGGAACATACACGGCCTTGCTTAACCAATTAAGCGGAAAAAGGTTCTTACCAATCTAAAAAAACTAAAAGCTGAAATAGCTTGCATTCAGGAGACTCACTTAAATGACATAGAGATCACCAAACTGAAAAGGGATTGGGTGGGGCAATGTATATTTTCCAAAGCGTTGGGGTGCAAGGCAGGGGTGGCGATCCTCATACATAAAAAGGCAGGTTTCTTGCTTGACAAATCAGTTATAGATAGTGAGGGGCTCTATGTATTAATCACTGGGAAATGGAATGGCCAAGAAGTTACAGTTTGTACTATATATGCGCCGAATGAGTATTCTCAGGAATTTTTTGATATCATCCAAAACATTCTTTTGTCAAACATGACCGGGTACCTATTTCTAACAGGCGACCTTAACTGTTTACATGACCCCCTCTTAGATAAGACTCCTCCAGGTAAAGTGCCAACGTCTTGGAAGATCAGGGGGGATGAATTTTGTGTGCGCAGCTTGACCTTATTGACATCTGGAGAGTTTTACACCCCAAAGAAAAAGACTTTACCTTTTTCTCTAACCCGCATGGCTCTTCATCAAAGATGGATTACATACTCATACTCATACTCATACTCATACTCTTCCCTGCGATCCGTCTCCCCTCAGCTCTGCAGGGGCTCGCGCGGTCGGCGCTGCCCAATCGGGGCAAGAGCCCGCTCACCCCAGCAGTAAGCCAGCAGCAGCAGATTTAAGGCAGAGGAAAAACAGTGAAAGAGGGCTCCAAAACCAATAAATTAAAGAAAGCTGAAAAAAAAAGAGAGACAAAAGCTGCAACCACGTGGTGAGTTGAAACGCTCCCACCCCCACCCCAGCCGGCCTCTCCCCGCTCGGATTTGGCCCTTTAAAAGTAACGGAGCGTCCTGGGGCGTCACGCACCGGGCGTCACGCACCCGAAGGAGCGCGACCTAAGGAGTCTGCTCCTTAGTGCGCTCCTTTGTGAGCCTCTTTGGGTGTCTCTTCTATGGACCCTAATGTACGGGAGACCACTTAACTTGTGCTCTCCTCAAGAACCCCATTGCCACCTAACTCCCACCAAAAAAGGCTGGCCACGGTCCTTCGCTGAACTGTCCAGGACCAATGAGGATCACTTTACTCCTCATACAGACTATAGCTATTATCTTCGCAACTCAGATCTTATCCACCTAGTCCCTTGGACCCGGTCGGATCCAACAACAACCGGCGCACCACCACAGGGTAAGGGCCTACCCCTCCCCCCCGAGCCGGCACTCAAATGCCCGCAAGGCCCACCTGCTAGCTTGCATCTATTGTACTGTACCATCAGTGCTTAGCCCTGTATCTCGCACGGATTCTCATACTTGTAATGTATCCACCTGCATACTGAAAATTCTTCACCTGCATTCTGTATTATACTCTGTTTTATATTATATTATACTCTGTATGATATTCTTTATTATACTTGCACTCCACCTGCATTCTGTATTATACCTACACTCTGCACATGTATTGTATCCACCTGCATATATTGTATTTTATCCGCCTGCATCCACCTGTTTTCTGCACATGTATTGTATCCACATGATAACTTAAATGACATTACAGCCTTTCTAAACAGTCACGCTATTTACCTCAAAGGACAGATACACCGCCAGCAACCGGTCAGACAACTCCATTCACAACTACGGAGGACAGAGCACTCCTCCAGCCAAACCAACAAACTTACAAACACTCTCAACAATCTTCCCAACCTCTCTTCAATCAGACAGACACCTTCTTTCAACCATTCTTCGCAGACTAAACCTCCTCCAGAATTCCACGCATCATGCACATTTACAACATCCCAATCATCCACAACCAAAGGAGAATACCTTCAACTAATTCCACTAACGTCATACAAAAAAGAATTATCCCTATCATGACATCTCCATTGAACCAACTTCTAGGCCTCACGCTTCTATCAGTCACCCTCTTCAATGCGCAATCCTTAACTAAGAAGACACATATCCTCAATGATTACCTTTTGGATTCCAACCCAGACATCTGTGCCATCACAGAGACCTGGTTAAAAAACTCGGACATAGCCTTAACCAACCAACTACCCATCCAGATGTATGACATTTTCACCTTCCATAGACACAAAAAAAGAGGAGGTGGACTCCTCCTAGCCTCCAAGAAAGAACTCAGACTGACCGCACTCTCAATCAAGACAAAGTCCAAATTGGAAATGGGTCTAGTCAAGTCAAAACATCTACAAATACTCTTAGTCTACGCTCCCCCGGGAGTTCTACAAACGGACCCGTCACCCCTCATAGAATCCATCGTGAAACATATTAACTCAGACCTTCCAACAATGATCATGGGGGATTTCAACCTCCATACAAACGCAACACCTCTTTCTGCAAACTGCGAAGCCCTCCTCACCACCCTCAGCGCTATGGGATTTACTCAGACCATCAACAGCCCCACACATAAAGCTGGACACACTTTGGATCAAATATTCATCAACTCCAACTTCACATGCACTATAGAACCTTCTTGTAACCCGATCCCTTGGTCAGATCATTTCCTGATAGAATCTTCCTTCTCCACACACAAACAGACATACACCACCCCACTCCTTTCCACCATTCAATTTAGGAAAGCATGTCCATCGGATACTCTCAGCGATCAGCTCTCCAAAGAACTTTCTAACTTAGACCTAGCTAACCCCGACTCAGCCCTATCCTCCTGGCAAAAGATTACAGAAGCGGTCGCAAACAAATGGTGCCCTTTAGTCTCCAAATCAATCAACCCAACAAAAAAGGGAAATCAACCCTGGTTCAGCGCTGAACTTAAACAAATGAAACAGACCTTATGCCATAAGGAAAACAGATGGCGAAAAACCCCTAACACTTCTACCCTTTCTACATACAAGGGATTCTTACATCACTACAGGACCGCCATTCTACAGAAAAAAAAGGAATACTATGCAAACAAAATACACCATTTCCAATATGATGCCCAGGCCCTATTCGCCTACGTGACACAAATCACCAAATCTACCCCCCCACCTATTCCAGACGAACAAGCTCTTTCCAAGGCTAATGAGCTCGCTACATTCTTCCAACAGAAGATCTTAAATACACTCGCCCTCCTGCCTTCAAATACTACACCTCCCAAGCCAGGTGAGAATCTCCAGTCTCTTACTAGACCCAAATTTGACAGTTTCGAGTCAATCTCCACTAAAGAGATTGAATCCCTTTTAAAAAGGCAGAAACCATCAAGCCATCCGGCTGATAACATCCCATCGAGACTCCTGCTTCTCATCCCAAATGTGATCTCAGGACCTCTGACCGGCATCATAAACAGCCTTCTAACGCAAGGAAGCTACCCAGACAGTCTAAAAACCGCCTCACTCAAGCCCCTCCTCAAGAAACACAACTTAGATCCTAATGTACCAGCTAATTTCAGACCCATCTCTAACCTCCCATTTGTTGCCAAACTAACGGAGAAACTGGTAAACACCCAGCTTTCTGAATATCTTGAAGACCACAAGATCCTATTCCCATCGCAATATGGGTTCCGTAAATCACGAAACACGGAAACCCTTCTCATTTCACTTACTGACCATATTATCATGGGGTTGGACAAAGGACACTCCTTTCTGTTGGTCCTGTTAGACATCTCGGCGGCATTTGACACCGTCAACCATACCATCCTGCTGGATCGCCTAACAGACATCGGCATCTCCGGATCTGCCCACAACTGGTTCAAGTCCTTCCTCAGCAATAGGACTTTCAAAGTCAAAATCAACAATAAAGAGTCACCCCTAACTAAATCAACTCTTGGCGTACCTCAGGGTTCCTCCTTATCTCCTACCCTCTTTAATATTTACCTCCTCCCCCTCTGCCAATTGTTAACAGACCTCAACCTAATTCACTATTTGTACGCAGACGACGTGCAGATTCTAGTACCGATAACAGAATCAATCTCAAAAGCGCTCACCCATTGGAACAACTGCCTTCTATCCATCACTAATCTACTCAACAGTTTAAACCTGGTTCTTAATGCCTCCAAGACAGAGCTGCTCCACATATCCTCAAACGAAATCAATATCTCCCCACCATCTCCACACATCTCTCACATTACTTGCAAGCAGGTTAGAGACCTTGGGGTAATACTAGACAATCGTCTAAACCTTAAGAAAATGGTCAACACAACCTCCAAAGACTGTTTCTTCAGATTACAGATTCTAAAACGACTTAAACCACTCTTATTCTTCCACGACTTCAGGACAATCCTCCAAGCGCTACTGTTCGCCAAAATAGACTACTGCAGTGCCCTTTTCCTAGGCCTTCCCAAATCCACTACCAAACCACTGCAGATGTTACAAAATGCGGCTGTGAGATTGCTGACCAGTACCAGCCGCAGCGAACACATCTCTCCCATCCTCAGGAACCTACACTGGTTACCAGTTAATTTCAGAATTCTATACAAATCAATCACCGTAATTCATAAAACTATCCATCATCATCTTCAACTCGACCTGGAAATCCCATTCAAACTCCACTCCTCTAACAGACCAACTAGAGATACTCTCAAAGGCACCCTGAAATTTCCCCCTACTAAAGCTTCACGCCTCTCGATGACCAAAGACAGAGCTTTTTCGATAGCTGGCCCATCTATCTGGAATAGCATCCCTTCAAGTCTCAGAGTGGAGCCTTGCCTGTTAACTTTTAGAAAAAGACTTAAAACATGGCTCTTTCACCAAGCCTTCACCGACCCACCAGACAATCACTAGTTGTCCTTCACGCTTACCCGTTATGATGATTATACTCACGAATGGACTCTGACTCTCCCAGGTTAAAGCACCATTAAGCTTTAACCCGTACGCCCTATGGCATCACTTCATATTTATTTCCTGCCTTATCTTCTTTCCAGCTTGTTGCAAGCTTCCAAGTTCTCTTCCCTGTTGATTGTAACTTTTTGACTCATTCCTACTTACTGTTTATCTTTCGTTTACTTGAATAGTTACCCCAGTTTTTTTATTCTTGTTAATTGTAAACCGATCCGATATGGTTATTTACTATGAAGGTCGGTATATAAAACTGTTAAATAAATAAATAAATAGGTAATGTGGCCTTCCCCATGGTTAAACAAGCTGGGATTGAAAGTCCGGTGATATCTGATCACTCTCCGGTCTCAATTCGAATGAACATTGGACAAACTTTCCAGGGGAATAAACTATGGAGATGTCCCCAGTATCTTAAAACGGATACTGCATTTCAAGATTTTCTAAGGGAGAAATGGGCTGACTATAAGACCTTTAATGCTCAACATGCAAACACAGCACATTTGTTTTGGGAAGCAGGAAGAGGGGATATCATTCCATATCTAATCTGGAACATTATTGTTCAATGTTCCATGTAAAAAAAAAACCCTGGTCTAACCTCCCAGACCAGGGCAACCTTTTCGTTACTTGTAAACCGGATTGATTTGTATTGTATACAGGAATTCCGGTATATAAAAATTAAAAATAAATAAATAAAATAAATAAAATCTAAGCGCCAGGTCCAAAAAAATAGACGCGGAAATTCTACATTTAGAATCCCAGTTGAAGTGTGCTAAGGCAGCTATTGGTTCTGCACCCAATACCCTGAACAAACAGACCACCAAGTGGGTTTTGTAAAAGGGATAAAGACGACAGGCCATATAATCAAGCTGGTGTCGGCCATGCAATTGTGTCAGGATGAACGTAAGGAGGCTCTAGTAGTGGGGTTCAACTCCAAATAGGCTTTTGACAGGGTTTCATGGTCATACCTCTTTTCAGTGCTAAGTAGGTTTAGATTCGCAGGGGCCTTCTTTATGTGATTACCTGTCACATCTGTATGATAACCCAACATTACGAATTGAAATGGATATACATCCTCCAAATGCTTCCCCTGTGGCTTGGGGCAAAGGACATTCAACGTTACACAAGGCCCTAAATAGATTTCTTGGAGTGGGGGGTGGGGCAAAAAAGCTAGGATTCCCATAAAAATGCTGTACAAACCAATTAAGGTAGGAGGCTTGGGGTGTCCTGATTTATATAGATATAATCTAGCCTGTAATATGAGATTCCTATGGGATTGGCTATTCCCTACTTCCTATTATACTCCATATCCTTATCTTTGTGCATGGTACGGTATGCCCTCCTTGAATTTTGTGCTACACACAAAAAAGGGAGCCTCCTGTGAGCTATTAGGTCACAACTTATGGTACAATTGTGTAGGAGGGCCTGGAGGCAGGTCTGCAACAGGGCAAAGGTACCACAGGGGTGGAACCCCATGCTAAGCATTACTGACAACCCATTTTTTACACCAGGACAGGGAACTTCGGTATTTAAGCATGGAAGGCAGAGAGTCTGGAATACCTGTATCAGGTGATCCACCTGGCAACAGGGATACTGCATAGCTTTAGCGACTTACACCACTCCTTTAAGCTTCCCAATACAGATTTCTGTGCTTATTTACAATTATGTCATTTCCTGTCTTCTTACACAATTAGCAGGCAGGGTATGGAATCTGTGTCAGCGTTGGTGAGCCTCATGCAGACTAAAGGGAAGAAGGGTCCAAATATTTCCAGATTTTATGAGGCATTGGGCCAGGGCCTTGAAGCAGATGCCCTACGACCACTTTACTGTAAGTGGGCGCGTTGGCCTTTATTTCACCTATCATACCAGGAATTCCTAATGACATTTCCCCAAATCACGGACCTTACTACCAATGAACTCCTGTGTGAGACACAATATAAATGTTTATGGTGAGGGTATATCTCACCAGTTCGGACATATCAATTTAAAATATGTGATACAGCCATCTGCGCCAAATGCAAACTGGCAGAGGGATCATATGTCCACAGCTTTTGGGACTGCCCGGTTATTGCAAAGTTCTGGACCGAGGTGTTCCAACTGTGTTCCCAGATTTGGCAAAGGGGTATACTGACAGACCCGGGGACCTGGCTCTTTGGAGTACCCCCAAACCAACACTCTGCTAATCCGAACTTATTATTGTTTATCCAGAAAGCGGCAAAAGTAGGAAAAAAGACCATTTTAACCAACTGGATAAATGAGAAACCCCCAGATAAAGAATATTAGTTCAAAACAATGATTAACCTTTACTCTCATGAATTTCAATTCACACAGGCACACTCAGACAACAATAGCAAAAAGCTTGCTGGAAGGGCAATTTGGCACAACTTTGAGGGGTATATACAACTGTCCACCAAGATTATGCCTTAGTCCTCTTCTGGAACTAGGTGCAGAAGTACAGAATTAAAGGAACGTTTAGTTATTAAGGTAATCTATACTTTTCCAGGTGTGTGTCTTTTCTTGCCAACCACAACTCATGATTCTGTAACCGGATTGATCTGTTTTCCTCTTTGCAGGCTAGGACTCAGGAGGGGGATAAGGAGGGTGGGTAGGCGGGAGGAAAGGGGGAGAAGGGAGGAATGGGTTTCGGGTAATAACTAAGAATAAAAGAAAAGAATAAATTTAATGGAAGGACATTTGATACCATGTTTATATTTGATCTGACAGCTTTCAGGAATGCACCCTTCCTTTTTGTTACATATAAGGTTGACTAAGTAAATGCCTACAGCCTGTCTGGTCAATGGGTATATGAAACTTACTTACTTACTTAACTGCTATCTATGATCAGGTTGTTTGCCGTAAACAGTTTTCCATTGTTATACCATGTTGTTTTATTCAATAAAAAAGATTAAACAAAAAAAACAAAAAAAGAAAGCACATTATGCCTCTGTTCCTTCTCAACCAGTTGGTTGTCCCTATGACCAGTGATGACGGGTGAAGAATGGTCCAGATTACTTGCTGACTTGGCAGCAGGAGATATTGGCTTTGAATGTGGCCTGCATTGAGACCTATAAAGACCGTGCTGCCATCACCACCCTCAAGAGGCCCTAGGAGAACCCTTGAGAATCCTACAGCTAGTCAATCTCATGAGGCAGAGCCACTGGGGAAAGGGTTCTTTTACCAATATGGCCATCATGACTACAGGGCTCTGCAGAAATCCAGAAGATTTATAGTTGTTGATACAGAAATTAATCCATTGCTCAACTTCTCCAGGAAAATTCAGAGGATCCCGGTTAATGTAGCAACTTAGGCCTCATGATGCTACCATTTCCAGCATACATCCTATTGACCCATATTCAGATCCTTCCCTCCTATCAAAAGGGCCTATCGTGACCATGAATGTGGAGGGGCACCTGCAAAATCACTGTTGGACAGAAAGTCACAAATGACTATAATTTTTGACTACTAGTATGAAATTCATCTGAAACACTTACCTGAACATCCCTTAGAGGGGTTGACCTTATGAGGACTGAGAGAGTCAAGCTACCCCGATTTGAGGGTATGTAGTAGTGGATATAGAATTCCAAGAAAATGTTATGGTGTTGGTACTGATGTGTTCAGAGGCTAAAGGTTGAAACAATACTCTCTTAATCATTGAAACCAATGCCAGTTTGTTCCAGTGGGTGGCTAAGATATGACAAGAAATGGTAGGGACTGACTTTGCCAATGTGTTAACCACCCACCCATTGTGCCTAGCAGCCTACCACCAGGAAACACCATCAAACTTCCTAATGATTGAAGAGGATTTGGGTCCAGTTTAGGTGCTTTCCCCCAGCCAGTTAAATTGTGTCTTGGGGCTACCTTGTCTGTTTCCTGCCACCTGAAGCTTTCCCCAGGGGCAAGGATGTAAATTGTAATGGTGGAATCCTCCCCAAATTCTCGACTACCTGGAAGACTGCTAGTTCAAGGAGGGGTTATACCCGCCCAAAGTTTGAAGGGTAACCAGCTGCAGGATTGGGTTCAAAATTAATCCAAAAAAGAGATCACCTTGGACAAGGGCTCCAAGATAGTCTGAGTTTACACTGTGGACACCATGGCAGTAGGAGGTGCCCCCCAGAGGGCCCCCACCCCTCTAATCGACTCCTCGCTGTTTAACTTCCAGGACTCCTCAAACCCCCCCAAGTGGAAAGATTAATTCAGCAACTGTCCAAGTGTGGCAATGTGATTTCCACCCATGACTGGGATGTGGGGTTGACCAAAGGAGTAGAGCACCCCATACCCCTGCATGACATCCGTCCTTTCCATGAAAGCTCCCAGCGACTAGCCTCAGGTGACACTGAGGATGTCTGAAAGCATCCACAGGATCTGTTGGTAACTGGAATAATGCAGGAAGAAGAATGCTTACTCCAAATTTCTGCTGGAATTATATAGGAACCAATAAACTTCTATGCCTCCACCATTATGGTGGCTAGGAAGAAGAATGGGGCAGTTCAGATATGCATAGACTACCAAACATTGAACAAGAGAACTATTGCAGACCAGTACACCCTGCCAAGGATAGATGATGTATTAGATTGTCTGACAGGAAGCAAATGGTCTGCTGGGTTAGAGCTGAGTATTACCAAAACCCCATGAAAGAAAGTGTTAAAGAAAAAAATGCCTTCATCTATCTCCTGGGTTTCTACCAGTACGAGCGAATGCTCCAAGGAGTTACAGGAGCTCCGAGTATATTCCAGCGAGTTATGGAAAATACTATGGGAGGCATGAATCATTGGTAGTGCTAGTGTACCTAGATGACCTCATAGTCTTTGGAAAGACATTAGGAGAGCATGAAGCCTACTGATTTGAAGGTCTTGAGATCTTTTTTAGGATTTTGTGGCTATTTCAGGAGATTTATTCAGAACTATTCCTTGATAATACAACTTCTGACAGATCTCACAAGGGGTTATCCCTCAAAAAGAAAAGATAAGACCAAGGCCCATGCCTCAGGAGTGAAGTATTTCAAACCATCTAAACCTTTTTTGTGCCAGGAGGACCACAGACTATGAAGAGGCTTTCAGAGAAATCATTTATCGAATAACGCACATCCCTGTGTTGGATTTTGCTGACAGCCATCTGCCATGTATCCTGCTCACTGATGCTAGCCTGGAGGAGTTGGGCCCAGTGCTATACCAAGATCACCTCAACTGCAGCCTGTTGCCATTTCTAATAGGAAGCTGACTGAATCTGAGAAAAAGTAACCAGTACATCAGCTTGAATTCTTAGCATTAAAATGGGCTATAGTGGACAAATTCCAGGATTACTTATATGGTGCAAAGTTCACTGTGGGCCGGATTTTCAAAACTCTATGCGGGTAAATCGGCTTATGCACGCCGGGCCTATTTTCAAAAAGCCCGGACATGCGTGTAAAGCCCCAGGAAACGTCCCGGTGCTTTACTAAAGGGGCAGTCCGGGGGCAGGGCGGGGGTGTGGTCAGAGGCCACTGACACAGCAGCCATTTTCCATTGTGCTGGGGATTGCGCGCCAGCAGTCAGCCGGTGCATGCAAGTTTTAGAACAAACAAAAAACAAAGAAGGTAGGGGGGAAAGGGTGGGGGGGTAGGGAACGGGGGAAGGCAGCGCGGCTTGGCGCGGGCTCGGCGCATGCAAGGTGCACAATTGTGCACCCCGTTGCGTGCGCCGACTCCCGATTTTATAACATGTGCGCGCCTGCATGTGCATGTTATAAAATCGCATGTCCATGTGTGTGCGCCTGGTAGTGCACGCACCTGGACGCGCACACATATCTCTTAAAATCTACCCCTGTGTGTACATACTATAATCCATTGACCAATATACTCACCACTGCTAAAGCTCAATGCAAGAGGGCACTAATGGCTGCCGCTTTATCCACATATGACTTTGACTTAAAATATCGTCCCAGTAAGGCCAACATTGATGCTGATGCTCTGTCACAAAGTGCCTACATTAAGAATGGCCACTTTGAAGTGCTAAAGCGAAGGCACAGACCAATGGATACAGGTGCCAGAGGCTGGCATAAAAGACTTGTGTCAACTCCCAGATGAAGTAGAAGCAATAGTTTTGCTGGTCGCATCTGTCTTGCCAGTTGCCTACAACAGAGTTGCCAGTCTGAAGGGGGAAGGGTTACCCTTGCTACCGAAAGCTGGTCTTTAACAGACTCAGAAATGTGATCCTGGCCTTGGGTTTCTGTGGCGAGCTAAGCAAGACCTCAGGCCAGCTACATCTGTGGTGTCACAGCAACCAGATGTTCCCCTGTTGCTGAGAGAGAGGGATCACTTAGTGATTTATTTGTTTATTTTTAAATACCGATATTTGTGGTAGCTTCATACAGGTTTACAGCAAATATACAAGCAATAACATAAAATATACATAACAAAGAATGATAAAATAAACATGAATTGTATA
Organism: Rhinatrema bivittatum; assembly: GCF_901001135.1. Taxonomy (NCBI): domain Eukaryota; kingdom Metazoa; phylum Chordata; class Amphibia; order Gymnophiona; family Rhinatrematidae; genus Rhinatrema; species Rhinatrema bivittatum. Next base: position 260,008,445 of record NC_042618.1, read on the forward strand.
TAAAATATCAAACCTAATCTAAAAGTGCATACAACAATAAATCATAAAACATAATAAAAGATATTATTAAAGCAAATAAAACTAGTCTGCAAATTTACTTCTAGCCTTAATTCTGGTGGTGGTGCATTCCATAACCCTGGTCCTGCTAGGGATAGTGCTCTCTCTCTTATTGAGTTTAAGTGTGCCAATTTAGGAGACGGGATCGTTAGTAGTCCCTTACCTGCAGAGTGCAGATTTTGCTATGGAGCATGAAAATGTAAAGCAGGATTAAACCATTCAATTTTTTCATTAAATATCGTCTTATGAATTAAAACTAACGTTTTACATTTTATTCTAAAAGTAATTGGCAACCAATGCAAGTCTTTCAAAATTGGAGTTATGTGCTCGTATTTTTTGGTATTTGTTAATAACAGTGCAGCGGCGTTCTGAAGTAGGGCGGGTGGTAGACACTGGAAGGCCCAGTAACAGGGCATTACAGTAATCTATTTTTCAAAAGATGAGAGCTTGTAAAACAATTCTAAAATATCTTTTTTGAGATGCGGCGACCAGAATTGTACACAGTATTCAAGGTGCGGTCTCACCATGGAGCAATACAGAAGCATTATGATATTTTCCGTTTTATTCACCATTCCCTTTCTAATAATTCCCAACATTCTGTTTGCTTTTTTGACTGCCGCAGCACAATGAACCGATGATTTCAATGTGTTATCTACTATGACACCTAGAACTCTTTCTTGGGTTGTAGCACCTAATATTGAACCCAACATTGTGTAATTATAGCATGGGTTATTTTTCCCTATATGCATCACCTTGCACTTATCCACATTAAATTTCATCTGTCATTTTGTAACAAGGTCTTCCTGCAATTTAACACAATCCACTTGTGATTTAACTACTCTGAACAATTTTGTGTCATCTGCAAATTTGATTATCTCACTTGTCGTATTTCTTTCCAGATCAATTATAAATATATTGAAAATTAAGGGTCCCAATACAGATCCCTGAGGCACTCCACTGTCCACTCCCTTCCACTGAGGAAATTGTCCATTTAATCCTACTCTCTGTTTCCTGTCTTTTAGCCAGTTTGCAATCCACGAAAGGACATTGCCACCTATCCCATGACTTTTTACTTTTCCTAGAAGCCTCTCATGAGGAACTTATTCAGGCTAGCACTCTAACCTGACAGATGTCTAATCTAATTGGACTCCATTTTTAGCTTTTACCCTTAATTTATCCAAATCCCATTCAGACATTTAGACAGCCAATTCGAAGGCCCCTCGTTAAAAGCCTATAATTTTATTGTTCTTTGACCCCGTTACTTGGCTCCAAGTTATATTATACCTGTTATATGTAAAAGCATTCTTACATGCTAGTTTATGTTATACTGTAAACCGAAGTGATGTGTAATTGTCTACATGAATTTCGGTATATTAAAATGTTAAATAAATAAATAAATAAAATCTAAGTATCCTACATCTACCGGTTCACCTTTATCCACATGTTTATTAACTCAGCAATAACAGAACTACTCATCATTTCCACCCATCTTGACTGCTCTCCACACAACACACCACAGAACACAACTGCTCCACAATACAAATTACAGGCTGTAAGAGACCTGAGCGTCCTTATCGACCATCAACTAAACTTTAAACCTTACATCAAATCCCTCATAAAGGGAGGCTTCTACAAATTAAATGTCCTCAGGAAACTCAAACCTCTGCTCCACACCAACGACTTCCGAACTGTAGTCCAGACTACTATGCTTTCGAAACTGGACTATTGTAACGCCCTCCTACTCGGCCTCCCTGCTACCACAATCAAGCCACTCCAGATCCTCCAAAACTCCATGGCCAGAATCATAACAAACACCCGCAAAACAGAACACATTACTCCAATTTTAAAAGACCTGCACTGGCTGCCTATCTCCTTCTGCTCACAATACAAAACACTGACCATTCTTCACTGCTCATTATACAAACTCAATCACACCTAGCTGGAAGAAATGCCTTGCTTCCGCACTTCCAACCGCCCCACAAGAAGTGCTCATGCAGGTACCCTACATATTCCTTCCCTGAAGGCTGCGCATCTCTCCCTCACCAGAGAAAGGGCCTTCTCCATAGCTAGCACCTACCTCTGGAACTCCCTCCCCCCCTCCCTCCGAATAGAACCGTCACTCAACAAATTCAAAAAAGGAGTCAAAACATGGCTCTTTAAGCAGGCATACCCCGACTCAATTACTACTTAGACCTCTCCTAAATGGACCTTTCTAAGACTTTCCACTGCCAGCCCTCCCCTCCTCCCCTCTCCTCCTGTGCCCCACACCCCCTCCGCTCTTCCCTCCCATATCTGCCCCTTACCCTCTCCCCCTGAAATTTTTCTGCACTTTTGTAACCCCTGTATTACATATTCAGTGATGAAGATAAAATTGTTTTAGTTTGTACAAAGTTTCTCTCTTTCTTTCTACCTTTTCCACCCTTCCTATTCAGTTCTCTTATGTTATTATATATAATCATAGAGGGGCGGATTTTAAATGCCCTGCGTGCGCCGGCGCGCCTATTTTGCATAGGCCACCGGACGCGCGTAAGTCCCGGGGCTTTCTAAAAGGGATGGGGAGGGGGCGTGTCGGGGGCATTCCCGAAATGACGCTGCGTTTCAGGGGCGTGATGCAGCATTTCGGGGGCGGGCCCGGGGGCGTGGCGCTGGCCCGGGGGCGTGGTCGAGGCCTCCGGACCAGCCCCGGGTCGGGTGATGGCACGCCAGCAGCTCGCTGGCACGCGCAGATTTACGTCTCCTTTTAGCAGTCGTAAATCTGCCAACAAAGGTAAGGGGGGGTTTAGATAGGGCCGAGGGGGTGGGTTAGGTAGGGGAAGGGAGGGGAAGGTGGGGGGAGGGCGAAGGAAAGTTCCCTCCGAGGCCACTCCGAAATCGGAGCGGCCTCGCAGGGAACAGGCAGCGCGCGCTGGGCTTGGCGCGCGCAGGTTGCACAAATGTGCACCCCCTTGCGCCCGCCGACCCCGGATTTTATAAGATACGCGCGGCTATGCGCGTATCTTATAAAATCCAGCGTACTTTTGTTCGTGCCTGCTGCGCGAACAAAAGTACGCGATCGCGCAAATTTAGAAAATCTACCCCATAATGTTTTACTTTGCTCATATTTTACACTATTTGCTTTAACTATGATATGTTATTCTGTTCATTGTATTTCCTCCTTATTCAGTTCAATGTAAGCCGGCATGATGTGCCCTATGAATGTCGGCAAAGAAAAGCCTATCAATAAATAAATAAATAAATAACTCCTTCAAAAAAGTGAAGCAGATTTGTGAGGCAAGACTTGCCTTGGGTAAAACCATGCTGACTTTGTTCCATTAAACCATGTCTTTCTATATGTTCTGTGATTTTGATGTTTAGAACACTTTCCACTATTTTTCCTGGCACTGAAGTCCGACTAACCGGTCTGTAGTTTCCCGGATCGCCCCTGGAGCCCTTTTTAAATATTGGGGTTACATTTGCTATTCTCCAGTCTTCAGGCACAATGGATGATTTTAATGATAAGTTACAAATTTTTACTAATAGGTCTGAAATTTCATTTTTTAGTTCCTTTAGAACTCTGGGGTGTATACCATCCGGTCCAGGTGATTTACTACTCTTCAGTTTCTCAATCAGGTCTACCACATCTTCTAGGTTCACCGTGATTTGATTCAGTCCATCTGAATCATTACCCATGAAAACCTTCTCCATTACGGGTACCTCCCCAACATCCTCTTCAGTAAACACTGTAGCAAAGAAATCATTTAATCTTTCTGCGATGGCCTTATCTTCTCTAAGTGCCCCTTTAACCCCTCGATCATCTAACGGTCCAACTGACTCCCTCACAGGCTTTCTGCTTCGGATATATTTAAAAAAGCTTTTACTGTGAGTTTTTGCCTATATAGCCAACGTCTTTTCAAATTCTCTCTTAGCCTTTCTTATCAATGTCTTACATTTAACTTGCCAACGTTTATGCTTTATCCTATTTTCTTCTGTTGGATCCTTCTTCCAATTTTTTGAATGAAGATCTTTTGGCTAAAATAGCTTCTTTCACCTCCCCTTTTAACCATAAGAACATAAGAAAATGCCATACTGGGTCAGACCAAGGGTCCATCAAGCCCAGTATCCAGTTTCCAACAGTGGCCAATCCAGGCCATAAGAACCTGGCAAGTACCCAAAAACTAAGTCTATTCCATGTTACCATTGCTAATGGCAGTGGCTATTCTCTAAGGGGTAGATTTTTAAAAACGGTGCGTTCGCGTACTTTTGTTCGCGCTCCAGGCGCAAACAAAAGTACGCTGGATTTTAGTAGATATGCGCGTACCGAGTGTATCTGCTAAAATCCAGGTTCGGCGCGCGCAAGGCTGCCGATTTTGGGCAGCTGGCGCGCGCCGAGCCGCGCAGCCTGCCTCCGTTCCCTCCGAGGCCGCTCCGGAATCGGAGCGGCCTCGGAGGGAACTCTCTTTCGCCCTCCCCTCACCTTCCCCTCCCTTCCTCTACCTAACCCACCCCTCCGGCCCTATCTAAACCCCCCCCTACCTTTGTCCGGGGATTTACGCCTCCCGGAGGGAGAAGTAAATCCCCGCGCGCCAGCGGGCCGCTAGCGCGCCGAGTCGCGACCCGGGGGCGGTTCTGGAGGACGCGGCCATGCCCCCGGACTGCCCCCGGGCCGAAACCACGCCCCTGGCCCCCTCCCGAAACGCCGCGTCCCGCCCCGACACGCCCCCGACAAAAAACCCCGAGACTTACGCGAGTCCCGGGGCTCTGCGTGCGCCAGCAGGCCTATGGAAAATAGGCGCGCCGGCGCGCAAGGCCCTGCTCGCGTAAATCCGAGCGGATTTACGCGAGCAGGGCTTTTAAAATCCGCCCCTAAGTGAACTTAATAGCAGGTAATGGACTTCTCCTGCAAGAACTATCCAATCCTTTTTTAAACACAGCTATACTAACTGCACTAACCACATCCTCTGGCAACAAATTCCAGAGTTTAATTGTGCGTTGAGTAAAAAAGAACTTTCTCCGATTAGTTTTAAATGTGCCCCATGCTAACTTCATGTAGTGCCCCCTAGTCTTTCTACTATCCGAAAGAGTAAATAACCAATTCACATCTACCTGTTCTAGACCTCTCATGATTTTAAACACATCTATCATATCCCATGCCAGTAATCGTTTTGCCTTCTTTCTACCTTTCTTAATGTGTGGAATACATCTGGACTGTGCTTCTAGAATGGTATTTTTTAACATTGACCACGCCTCTTGGACATTTTTTACTTTTGTAGCTGCTCCTTTCAGTTTTTTTCTAACAAATTTTCTCATTTTAATAGCACGAGAGCCGTGGATTTGCCCACTGTTCCTCTTCCAGTCATTAAATCAAATTTGATCATATTATGATCACTATTGCCAAGCGGCCCCACCACCGTTACCTCTCTCCCAAGTCCTGTGCTCCACTGAGAATTAGATCTAAAATTGCTCCCTCTCTCCCTCTCTCGTCGGTTCCTGAACCAATTGCTCAATAAAGCTATCATTTATTCCATCCAGGAACGTTATCTCTCTAGCGTGTCCCGATGATACATTTACCCAGTAAATATTGGGATAATTGAAGTCTCCCATTATTACTGCACTACCAATTTGGTTAACTTCCCTAATTTCTCTTAGCATTTCACTGTCCGTCTCACCATCTTGACCAGGTGGACGGTAGTATACTCCTATCACTAGCAGCACTATTCTATTTGGTTTGTCATCTAGCCAGCTCCACCATCAAGAGGGACTTTTTCATTTTCTTGATTGTTTTTTATTCCACATAATTTTGAGTTTGAGATAGGGTGTGCCCTTTACAAACTGGTGACATTGGGGTGAATCTGCCCCCCCTCCCCAATTTTTAAGTACTCAGGGTAAAAACAATTTTTGAAAGCTGTGTACTTCACTGTCTTTTCCCCCCAACCTTTCTCTATTAGCATTCCTTATTTTATTTTTGTTTTTTTAATATCCATATGAATATGTTGGTTGCCTTGGCTAATAGGCCATGCCTAGTGTTATTTTTGCATTGCTTGATTTAAAATAAGAAAACTGCAAGTTTATATTATAATATACTACTGTACTTTTCACATTTAATATTCTGCTTTGATTTATTGTCTACTTACATAATATTAGTAAAAATTTTAATTACTGATTTATTCTGTAGTGATGATTTTATTTGCTCTGTGGTGCCACAAGTCGAAGGAAGTTTGGGAAGGTCACAGAATTGTGGTATCAGCAAGACTGGGACCCGATCTCATCCCCCACTCAAACTGTGAATCTGAAGATAAATCATATTAGTAAATAGAATTCATCATGTAATGCTCCCCACCCCAAGCAAAGGAGTAATTTATAGTCTGGACCAAGTGGGGTGGCCACACATTTTTTTGCCACAATAAAAAATCACGCCATGGTACAACTGCTAATTTGTTGGGGAAGGGCCAAATGACACAGGGACTCCGGTCCGTGGTATTTAGCTCCTTCCACGATAAACTATTGCAGCTTAATAAAGCTCTCTCATAGCCAGTTAATTTTCAAACTTATCCAGGTAGGTATACCCAATAATTTTATTTAACAATATTCAGTGAGATGTTTGTCTCACCAAATATTCCTGATAACTTCTGTGGTTAAACTTTGCCAGGTAGGTAATCCATTTTAAAGTTTGTTTAAAAATTCACCACATTGTTAATTGCCTCACTGCCTATGCAGCATTATCATATAATTTATAGAGTACTCTTCATGATTTCAAAGTGCAAATAATACTGAACTAGAAGGGCCCAATATTCAGCCATAGAGTGGTCAGTTAATTTAGCCAGATAGCTGTGCCACTGAATTTACCCAGCTATTTTCTTCTTTTAACTCTCATTTTCCTTAAATTAATCATTTGCCTTGGAAAACCAGAAGCCTCTGTGTGGACAGTGGATACAGAAGAGATGTAGAGTTATCTTTGACTTTTATGGCCTACTTTTTAAAAAAATGTTTAGAATTTTAAAATGTAGCAATAAGAAACTAATTTATTTTGACAAAAGCATTGCTGTAAACTATTCAGCACTCATAAAGTAACCTTTTAAATTATTGTTTCTGCTGGTATCAATAAATTCATACAAAGTGCTTAAAGGTCAGGCATTGCCAGAAAATAATGTCTTTTCAGCTTGTTAATTGAAGTTTTGAAAGAATGTGCACTAGCTCGCTCTTTTGACAAATTTTAAAAAAATCGAATAATAGTGAAGTGAAGGGATGAAATGACAGGTATGATTGTCATAAAGCTTAACAAAATTTAGATCCCCTACTTTTCTGAGTGAATCTTAGAAAAAGAAAATTTATATTTTCAAAGAAAAGACAGTTACTTAAATTGATAATGGGGAGGTAGTTTTGATAATTTAAAGCTCATATTCCTTTCCAAATATTAAATATTTAAACAGAAAAGATTTTTTTTGTATGACAGCACTGACCTTTAATATCAAAAAGTTGGTAAACATGAAGGCATTTTCTTCAGGAATGAAAATTTCATAACTGAAGCATGTCATAATTCGTTTTCATTCTCTTGAGAGGTAGCAGCAGTATTCTTAACTTCTTCAGGGAAATAAATCTGGCATGGTTTTGTGAGAGTGCAAGTGACAGGACTAATGATAGCTCAGTTTGAAAATGTAGTCAAAATATATTGCATTCAGTTATCAAGTAAAACAACTAAAAGGGGAGTTGAGCTTTGATCTTTCCATATTTTTGGGCTTATGTTTAAAATTTATCACAGTCTATAATGTTATATTGTGTAACCAGGAAGAATCTATTTTCCCCAGTGAATATTGTGAGATATTAATGCCTACTTTGAAAATATTTTGGAGGTAATTGTCAAGGGGTTTTAGAGACAGAAACCCTGTTTCTGCCCATAACCCCCCATTTGAAAATCAGTTCAGGGTGGATGTATGTAAAAGTATGCACAGATTTATCAAAATGCTATATATTTTAGCAGAAAGCACCCATGATAAAAAAAAAAAAAAAATAGGGGGGGGGGGGGGCATGGTTAGGCTCATTTCCAAGCTACCACATCGCATAGGCAATTTCCATAATGCATGCTACATTATTGCACCTTGCAGTAATTTCCACAACATGTGCTGCCTTGTACAAATCAACTCCTCTTGTACTTTTCATTGATTTAAAAAGCAAAAAATCTTCAGTGATGTCAACTTTGCTGTTTGTGCCTCCTACTGTGTATGTAAACACCCCCCCCAAACCTACCCCACACCGAGTTAATAGTGCCCCCCCCCCCCTTACAGTGGTATAAATAGAGAGTGACATGTTGATCTCTCTCTCTCTGAATGGCATGTGCAATAAAAACATGTTGTTGTGCGTTACTCTGTCACATTCCACATTAACTCCTATTTGCATACTAGCATGCTCTGCACTATTTAACGCAAGCGTTAGGGTGTTATTGCTAGGGTTGAGGCCCTAATGCGACATGATAAATGACCCTGAAAGTAAATAGGAGTTAGTGTTGGAGAAGAAAAAGGATTTACACATATACTTTCAATTTTCGAAATATGCATGTAAATCCACAAATCTAAATTTGCACCCACTTTTGAGCAGGTGTAACTTTGTGCATGCATGCTACTGGGGGTTACATGAATGCCTGCAAATTTTCAAAGTGGATTTATGTGCATAAATCCACTTTGAAAATTCTGGTTAAAGTCTGCGGGTTAAAGGGCTCGCAGACTTTAGCTGTTACGGTTGCCACTCGTGGGGCCCATCCCGCAAGCAGCCCCTCTCACCTCCCATGCTGCCTGCCGTGCGGAGGTGAGAGTGGCACCCGATTGCCGTGCGGAGGTGAGAGCTGGCACCCGATTGCTGCCACTCTCAGTGGCTGAGGAGACGCCTCTGACGCTGCTGTCCACGGCACGAAGGGCCACCACTGTTTCTACCTCTGTGTGGCGGCAGCCACTGCCGAGGTTTCCTTTTTGCGGCCTTGGTGCCGCCGCTGTCTCTGTCTCCACACAGTAGGGGAAGCTGCCACTGACCCTGCCTCCCTGCATGGCAGGGGAGATGCCGCTGATTCTGTTTTTCTTGCGGCAGGCATGCCACCAGCAATGCTGCCTACTCTCTGCCTGTTTTGGGTTCCTGCATAGGTGCGTGCGTGTGCCTCTTCTCATTATTTAAAGGGCCAGCGGTGGGAAAAGCCCCGCGGCCCCAACAGATGATGTTATCGCCTCGTCACTCCTATAGACCTATAAAAGGGTTCTCTTCCACTTCCTCGGGGCCTTCGCAACGGGTCTTCACAGTTGTCTGTGGTTTCTTCACCATGCAAGGTTCTCAGTGGTCTTCGCTGGTCTTGATGGTCTTCATGTTAGATGTTCCTGGTCTCCTGTGAATGGTCTTTTTCTTCTTTGGAGCTCCTTCGTCGTGTTTCTGGTATCCCTGATGTTCCTTGTTCTTGATGTTCTGAGTTCCTGTTTCAGTCTTGGTCCTGATGATCCAGCTTCTGGCTCTTCTTTCTGCTTCTAGGTTTCCTTCTTGTCCACCCTTCCTGGCATGCCACCATTGTGGTCCGTGACCAGCCCATGGGGAGACTGTGTAGGGCGCTTCATGGCACAAGGCCTGTCTTCATGTCTGTAACACAAGAAGACAGGCAGGCCCTTGCTTTTAATGCCGAGGTCTGTTCCTGATTCCTGAGTCTTGAATCCTGTTCCTGGTCTTCGGAATTCCTTGTTCCTGCTTCCGTCCATACCCTAGACTCAAGCCAGAGCCTGCTCCACTTCAGCGTGGTCCGCAACCAGCCACAGGCGGTTGTGTAGGGTGCGCCTTAGTGCAGGCCTCTCCTGAATCTTCGTCATGTTTCCAGCTCAAGTCTTCATCTTCTCGTCTGGAGTCCGCTTCCCTTCTGGCGTGGTCCGTGACTAGCTATGGGTGGCTGTGTAGGGCGTGCTGCGGCTGGCAGGCTGTGCTAGTGCCTGAATCCTCATCTGAGTCTTTCAAGTTCCTCGAGTCTTTGCCTGAGTTTCCGAAGTTCCTTGAGTCCTCGTCTGAGTCTCCCAAGTTCCTCAGTTCCATGTCTCATCATGTTCCTGCCCTCAGCCTCTGTCTGGCCTCACGCACTCGTCGTTCCCAAGCAGTGGGTCTAGAAGGGCTACCAAGTGGCCAGAGGGCTACTCTTGAGACCAGCATTGCATTTCTGGGTCTCACCTGTGCGTGCAGGTCCAGTGGAGGTCTGAGCCTGCCTTGTTCCAGTGCCTACGATGTTCCAAGTCTTGATCCTGGTCCCGCCTTGTTCCAGCTCCAGCCTGTACTTGGACAATCTCACCTCCCACGGTGTGCGTCTTGGGGCTTCTCCCTGAGCTGTGCTGTGGTCCAAGGGCTCACATCCCTCCAGAGCAAGCAACTGCACCCCCGCATCCACAACATTAGTCTATGTGGGTTATTTGAAAATGACCTTCTTTATTCCCCTTGTTAATGTTAGTGCTGTAAATAAAGAACAATAATAGGTTATTACTTTCTTATTAACCTAGCTTGATTGACTCTCTACCTGGGTAACAACAAGCTAGGTGGAGAGAACATTGCACAAATCTCATCTTGGAGTGAGTTTCCTCACTCCAAAGGCCAGCAAATCTTCACAAGAGACCACTGTTCTGTTCGTACATCTCACGTTGAATGTCAAAGTGGCCCCTACCCCACTACACTAATACTTAACCCTCACCTCGAGTTACTAGGTGGCCCTCCCATAGGGATACAAATACCTGTCTAGGGAGGAGGCACTATAGCAAGTCTCTCTCTCTCTCTCTCTCTCTCTCTCTCTCTCTCTCTCTCTCTCTCTCTCTCTCTCTCTCTCTCTCCCCCCTCATACTGAACAGGCCTGTCTGGAAACACTGTGATAACAGCCTTTTGCATACCTGATATCGCAATTTGCGATACACATGCTTATTAGCATAAGGTACGCCCCTTTTTGGTATCGCATGCGATATTGGAAAATGAGGCCCTAAATGTCCCTATCTTGTAGATGTTAAGCAGAAGGAAGTTCTGTTTTGCAGATATCATTACAATGAACTGCACTAGAGATCAGCAATGTGTAGTTCTTTCATTAGCTGACTTCAAGCCCTTGTTACCAGCATGCCAGCATCAGTGATCTGAATCAGTCACAGGGAAAGGATGTCCTCATCAGGCCTGTACAGTTCCAGCTGAGAGGTGTGGATTTGTCAGCCATGCAGACTGTAGAAAGAGGCATCATGGGCTCACATGACCCCAGCTGAAAGAGTCAGATTCTTCAGTCATGTGTACTTCAGAGAGCATGGAATCATGTACTATGAGGCCCTTGCTAAAGGAGGCTGGGTGGAGGGGGAAGGAGGGTGGTCATCAGCACTTTGGGTCTCAGCTGTATCATCGACCAGTACTGGCCAAAGTTCAGGAGGTATTTTCTTCTTGTGTTTATGCAGGACGAGGTAGCGTCAATGACTTTGGGAGCATAAGGAGAAGGAAGCCATAGCATACAGATGAGTTTTTTCAAAGTTAAGCAGGCATTTTTTAGCTCTAAGCTCCTCAGGCAGTTTATTCCGAGGATCGGACCAAGTATACTAAACATATGTTCTCTGGTAGAAGCCAGGTGAGCATGTTTCAATGTAGGTACTTAAGGATGTGCTGAGACAAGGAGTGGAGGGCACACATGGGAGCATATCAGTGAATGGCAAGTTGGAGACAAGGAAGAGTTAAGTTGTGTAAGGCCTTATGGACAGTAATAACTTAAATCTGATCCTGCACTACAGGAAGCTAGTGTAAGGAGATAAGCATAGGTGAGATATGTACACATGAGAGATTGCCAGAGATCAGTCATGCAGCACAGTCATGAGCAGAGTTCTGAATTAGTTGCAGAATTTTCAGATGTGAATGTGGGAGACCTAGAAACAAGGATTTGCTGTAATCCAGTGCAGAGAGAACCAAAGACTGGGTGACTAACCAGAAATCGGTGAATTCAAGGAAAGGTTTAAGAGAGCATAGCAGCTGCAGTTTGAAATAGGAGAATTGAACCAGAGAGTTAATCTGTATGTGCAAGGACAAAGCAGAGTCCAGTAGGATGCCCAGATTATATACTTGCTGTTTAATAGGGATGAAATGGTTGTTAAACAAAAAAGTAGAGTGGCTAGAAATCGACAGAGCTTTCTTTATCACATATAGGGCCTCATTTTCCAAAGCTATCGCAGGCTTGCGCTGTTAGCACAAGCCTGCGATAGCTAGCGAAAGTAGCGTAGGCCTGCGCTACTGAAATCGGGGCGGAGTTGGCCCTGGAGGAGGAGGAGTTGGGGGTGTCACAGGCGCCGACTCCGCGAGGACAGCGTGCCGAGCGGAAAGGTAAGGCCCTTTTCGCTCTCTATTTCGCGCCCAATAACTACACCTTCTATGGTGTAGTTATTGGGCGCGATGCCGGCAGTGATCGCACCGCGGTGGTGCGATCGCTGCCGGACCGCCTCCCCGCTTCAGCCCCCGCCCCCCCGTTAGCTCGATTTTCTAAAGTATCACAGACCTGCGATACTTTAGAAAATGAGGCCCATAGTGTCCTTATTTTATTATGCAAATAAAATAAAAATGGACAATGTCAATCCAAAAATCTTATTCAACATTGTAAAATCTCTAATATCTGAAGAAAACACTTCTCACAATATTTCAAATGATTTATGTAATAAACCTGCCCATCATTTCCAAGAAAAACTTGTTAAAATTTCCTCAGAATTCATACACCTAACAATTCCTGAAATAAATCTGCGTGCTTTATCTTGTTCTTGGTCTACTTTTTCTGAAATCAACTCCTCTACTGTCTCATGTCTCATATACTGTCTCTCATATATTGCTTATATTCTATTAATACAAAGTTATATACTATATTGTATTCGTTCAGTTACCATGTTATATTGTAAAGCACAAAGCTGAATTACTGTTTGAATGTAAACCGAGGTGATGTTATTTACGTACCCCGGTATAAAAAAAAATCAATAAATAAATAAATAAATAAATAAATAAATGTTTGCTTACCAAGCAAAAAGTATCAAATTCACCATATAACCCATGCTCAGGTCAACTTTTAAAGGATAGCCGAGAGATTATTTCCCCATCTATAGCTCAACTAGTCAATGTATCCCTCAACACTGGAAAATTTCCTGATATCCTCAAACAAACCACTTTAATACCTATACCCAAGAAAACAACATCTGACATTTATGACCCTTCGAATCTTTGTCCCATAACCTCTCTACCAACTTTAGTCTAAGTAATTTAATCCACTGTTCTCCAACAATTAACTGAATAGATCACAGATAATTGTTACGATCCTGCTCGCGGAGCCCATCCCATGAGCAGGCCTTTTCACTACTCACCACCGCTGCTGGACCTCTCTCTGAGATCTTGCCTGCGCGGCCAAATGCCGCTGACACCTCTTTGCGGGACCTCCTCTTCGCGGTTGGGAAGCCGCTCCTGCTGTCTCCGACTCCATGGCAGGGAAGCCGCTGCCAGGATTCCCTCTTCGCGGCCTAGCCGCTGTTGGGACCCATCTTTATGCGGCAGGAGTGCCGCCGCCGCTGCTCCTTCCATCTGTGCGGCCTGAGCGCCGCCGTCAGGGTTCCTCTTCGCGGCAGGAAGCCACCTCCAGTTCCGCCTCTCTTCGCAGCCTAGTACCGCCATAGGGGTCTGCTCCTTCATCCATGCAGCAGGGATGCCGCTGTCCGTGGTCCTGCTCCACTCCCTCAGCCCTCCTCTAGGCCTCTTCTTTGTTTTTAAATGGCCAGCGGCGGGAAAAGCCCGCAACCCCCACCAGAAATCCTCATCAGCTTCAACTTCCTGCTTCAGCCCTATAAAAGGGCTCAGTTCCTGTTCCACGGGGCCTTCAGATCCAGAATCCACAGTTGTCTGTGTTCCTCTTTGGGTCAAGGTCCTCAGTGGTCGTCACTTGTCTAGATGGCTCTGTTCCGAGTTCCTGGTCTCCTTGTCCTGATGTTCCTGGTCTTGTTCTCCATCAGAGCTCCTTCGTTGCCTGTTCCAAGTCCTGATGTTCCGTGGTTCTGTTCCTGAAAGTCCTGATGTTCCATGTCCTGATGTTCCGTGTTCCTGATGTCCTGGTCCTGATGTCCTTGTCTTCGCCTCCTCAACCAGTTCCCAGATTCCTTGCGTCCACCTTTCTGGCATGCCACCATCATGGTCCGTGACCAGCCCATGGGGGGCTGTGTAGGGCGCTTCGTGGTACAAGGCCTTCTTCTCGTCTGCAACGCAAGCCTCCAGGAGACTTCTGTTTTCAATGCCTTGCTTCTGAGAATCCTGAGTCTTGAATCCTGAGTATTGAATCCTGTCCCGGTCTTTGGAGTCCTTGCGCCAGCTTCTGTCCATGCCTAAGACTCTGCCAGAACCTGCTCCGCTTCAGTGTGGTCCGCAACCAGCCACAGACAGCTGTGTAGGGCGCGCCCCAGTGCAAGCCTCTACTGAATCTTCATCATGTTCCAGTCTCAAGTTCCACTTCCTCGCCTGGAGTCTGCTTCGTGTCCAGCGTAGTCCGCGACCAGCCATGGGCAGCTGTGTAGGGCACGCTGTGATGCAGTTCTCACCCAGTACTTTCGACTGAATCCTGAATCCTTGTCCGAGTCTTCTGAGTAACCTGAATCCTTGTCCGAGTCTCCTGAGTATCCAAGTCTTCGTCCGAGTCTCCTGAGTATTCAAGTCTGAGTAACCTGAGCCTTTGTCTGAGTCTTCCTAGTTCCTGAGTTTTGTCTTGTCTTGTTCCTGCCCTCAACCTCCGTCTGGCCTCACGCACTCGTTGTTCCCAAGCAGTGGGTCCAAAAGGGCTACCGAGTGGCCGGAGGGCTACTCTTGTGACCAGCATCGCGTTGCTGGGTCACACTGGTGCATGTAGTTCCAGCGGAGGGCTGATCCTGCTTTGTTCCTGCTCTGACATTCCTTGCCTTGTTTCCAGTCCTGCTTTGATCCTGCTCCACCAGTGCTTGCATGCTCTCACCTCCCAGTGACATGCCGTGGTTCAAGGGCTCACGCTCTCCCATGAGCTAGCAACCATGCTTCCATGCTCTCAACATTAGCCAAAGGCCGCATTTGCAACAGGATTCGAAGGCCGCGGTCGCAACAACAATAATATCCTACATCCAAACCAACATGGTTCAGGAAAGGGTACAGCACAGAAACTCTGCTTCTCTCAGCTTTTGACACAATCATCCATGGCTTTGCCCACCAACATTGTTTATATCATTATCCTCCTTGATCTTATTGCAGCCTTCAACACTTTAAACCATGAATTACTTATTACCAGTCTTCAAATTATAGGGCTCCAAGACACTGTCCTCCAATGATTCAAATCTTTCATGTCTGACCATCCACAACAAACTATCTTTGACTCCTTGTATTCCAACTTTTACACCACCACTAATGGTGTCCCCCAGGGCTCCTCTCTATCCGCAGTGTTATTCAATATCTACCTAATACCACTATGTCATATTCTAACTGGACTGGGCATAGATGTTAAGATCTATGCAGACGATGTACAGCTACTTATTCCATAGACCTCTTCTTGGACTCATATCTTTTCACTAATTACAATTTATTTTGATACTATAAAAACCTGGCTGTCCCACAATAGATTGAAATTAAATCCAGCAAAAACTGAATTAATCCATCTATCAACCATCCCCAACTCCTTATGCAGCCCACCTTCGCATCACATTTGATAATCACAATATACCAATAGTAACTCATGCTCGAAATTTAGGTATTTTTGTTGACTCCAATCTATCCATCACAGAAAATATATCCAAACTTGTAAAAACCTCATTCAATAAACTGAATCTTCTAAAAAGACTAAAACCCTTTCTTTTCCCAGCAGACTTTAGAACTGTACTTCAGGCACTTGTCCTATCTGGTCTAAATTATTGTAACTCTCTATACATTGGTCTCCCAGACTCAACAATCCGCCCATTACAACTCATACAAAACTCTGCAGCTCGTCTCCTCACAGATACCAAAATGAAAGAACATATCTCCCTTTCCTTCTGGATCTCCACTGGTTACCTATTAAACAGTGCATGCAATACAAAATTCTATTAATAATTTTCAACCTAATCCATAATCCATTCTCCATCTGATTATGTACTTCTAGTCACCTCTACCAGCCCCATCGTCATTTAAGATTAATTGACAAAAACCTCCTCGGGCTCCCTATGATCAAAATTACCAGACTAGAAATTACTAGGTAATGCGCTTTCTCTGTGGCTGGTCCTCTGCTCTGGAATTATATCTCAAATACACTTAGGCCTGGATTCTCTAAGGTTGCAGACCTTAGAGAATCTGGTGGTAACGGGGGGTGGGGGGGGGTGAAGTAGGGGGTGGTAACGGGGGCGGGGGGTGAAGCAGGGGGTGGTCCTGCGATAGCCGGCAGTGATCGCACCTCCGCGGTGCAATCGCTGCCGGCTTTCTCGCCGAATAACTACAATGTAGTTATTCAGTTTGAAACTGGTGGCTATAACGAATCTTACCTTTTGCCGCCAGCGATGTATCCACAGCATCGGCCCCGGTGCCGCCCCGACTCCTCCTCTTCTGGGGCCAACTTCGTCCTGACTCCTCCCCAAGCTAGCTATCACACATGAAAAGGGACTTTTCGCATGCGATAGCGTTAGAGAATGACACCCTTAGAATCATAGCTAATCAGAAAGAATTCAAGAAAAAACTAGTTTATGTACTATTGCTTTTGGGTCCAACAACCCAGATTAATGACTTCTGTTCATCCTCCTATAGCTAGATTTATCAAATTGCTGTAAATATGGCATGTTAATTTCCTACTTATCACAATGTGGGCTTTGCACAGGTATCACTGCAAAGTGCATTAACGTTTTGCACATTGTGATAATACCTACATAATTGCATTTTCCTAGCTGCAAAGTGCTCATTTCATGAGAGAGATAGAGAGACTATCTACAAGGTCCTTTTAGTAGTTAGCTATTTATATCTCTATAGGAGATCCACCTAGTAACTCAAGGTGAAGTTTAAGTAGTAGTCTAGGGGTTAGGGGCAAAGTGAGACGTACGAACAGACCAATACACTCTTGTGAAGATTTGATGTCATTCAGAGTGAAGAAACTCACACAAAGATGACATTTGTACAATGTTCTCTTACCCAGGTAGAGAATCCAATCAGCTAGAGTGAGAAAACATTGTACAAATATCATCTTTGTGTGAGTTTCCTCACTCTGAATGACATAAAATATTTTCAAGAGTATACTGTTCTGTTCATATGTCTCACTCTGCATGTAAAAGTGGCCCTAACACCCGCTGGCCCAGGAACTACCGTGCTGCGCCATTCCCCCCTCGGCTGCTGCCACTGATGACATCGAAGCGTGCCAAGGAGGCCATAAACACAGCGCAGGGCCGTGGGAAATGCCAGTCTCTCTGCCTGTTCCTCATTGCCTCCTGCTCCATCTGAGGCTTTTTGCTGTCTGCCTGCCTGCCGAGACACCCGCTGGCCCAGGAACTACCGTGCTGCGCCGTTCCCCCCGCAGCTGCTGCCACTGACGTCATTGAAGCGCGCCGAGGGGGCCATAAGCACGGTGCATGGCCCTTAGGTGTTGCGCGCAGGGCATCATGTGCCAAAGGAGCACGACAAAGGGGTAGGCCCCTTAGTACGCCGCGTCGTATAGCCCCTTCATCACTGATCATCTTCAAGTAAGTTTTCCTAACAATGTTCTCCAACTTCAGCTCTCCTTGCCAATCCCGGTATGTACAAATCAAGGTATTTACAGCAAACATTACTTGAGTAAAATGAAGACATACCACCGTGCAAGGGACATAAACTATTTAAGCAATTTAAGTTCAGTCAAACCAAAATAATCTGCTTTCATCAGTAACATTCTATTAATATCATTTTTACTAGTGAATGCTCAATCTATAACAAAAAAAATGGCCATTTATTTCAAATTTACTACAAGACTATAAACCAGACTTCCTAGCAATTACTGAAACCTGGTTAAAGAAAACAGATTCCGTCATCGTGGGAAAGTGGCCTGGTTGTAATGCAAAGTGCATGCAGCACTGGTTAATGAAGTCTCTGCTTCTCCAGACTTCTCCCGAGAAGCGGGTGGGAGCTGCAAGAGGCACAGTAGTCTTGACCGTCACCTCAGACGGTTTAGCTTCTTTACCTGAAGTGGAAGGCGAGTTCATCTGTGTGTGCAGTAGATTAAATGCAGCGGTCAGTCCTTCCAGCGCAGTCTGCTGTTCGGGGATCCGCTGGGCCAGGTCTGGAATGGCCTGCAATGCAGTGAGCTGAGCCAGATCCATGGAGTTAGCAATCTGTTGTTATTATGTGTGTTTGTGGATCCTTGGGTGCTGTGGAGGTGACCACGCCTACAGGGAGGAGCCCCGTGAGGAGCCACAGCACTGGGCTAGACTCATACTACACAAACACAAGAGTTCTTTTATTAAACAGCTTGGATAGAACCACCAGATGTGGCAGTAGTAAGGCAGTCTTGTAGTTACAGTCTCAGGGACTTAGGCAGAGGGAGCCTTTCTCTCCTAGATGACGTCAGGAATTTCCGCAGCAGGTCTCTCAGCGAGGAGATACTCTGGATGATAGACTGAGAGTTAGAGTACTCACTAGGTGTTTGCTGTTGATATGCGATTCCACCATGTCATTGTAGAAGGTACAGGCACCAAGGCAGGGAGAGCAGGCCCTCGAGGAGTGAGTACCTGTTCCCTGTAAGGCACCTGAAATAAAGCAGAGGGCCTCCCGAGGAGCGGGTACCCAGGTTAGCATATACCCCGAAGGGCAGAGAGAGAGAGCTTCCTGTGGCAGCATGGAAGCAGCAGAGTAGTGTAGACAAAAACGGATACGAGTCCTTGCTAACTCGTGGAGCTAGCAAATGAGTGAAGGTAATATACCTGGTTGGAGTTATGTCTGCATGAGGGAACACCCTCGAGGTTTGCGCCAAGGGTAGTACAAAGACATGGGTTGCACGCGCGTGCACCCTAGTAGGTACCTAGGAGGAGCAATGGCGGGAGGCTGCACCATAGCCGTTCTGGGGACGCCAGAGAGGTCGGCTTGTAGACGCGGAGGTAGCCATCTTGCCCAGGTAAGGGGGAGGAACCGTGAATAAGGTGAGGCAAACGGGGCAAAGCCGTCGAGGACCGACAGACGCAACATTCCTCAGGACTCCGCTCCATCAGCTACGCTTTTTAACATATACATGCTGCCTTTATGTCATCTTTTAGCAGGATTAGGCATTACTCACTACTTGTATGCAAACGATATACAGCTTATTTTACCTTTCGCTGATACTATCGAGAATACTTTTAAACTGGCAGCCATGTATTTGAATATAATTAAACAGCTATTAACACAAATATAATAAATATCGATAAAACAGAATGTATTCTCATAGAAAGGAAGACTTCAAATATAATTCAAACGCCGATCGTGCTTAATTGCAGCTCAACTGTTAAATTATCTAATAATCAGGCCGATATAGTAAAAAACGCGGGAAAGCGGGCTAGCGCCTGCTCTCCTGTGCGCATGATACAGTAAATAAATGTATTTAAATTAGGCCCGGCGGTAAAAAGAGGTGCTAGGGACACTAGTGCGTCCCTAGCGCCTCTTTTCGGACAGGAGCGGCGGCTGTCAGCGGGTTTGACAGCCGACTCTCAATTTTGCCGGCATCGGTTCTCGAGCCTGCTGACAGCCACAGGTTCGGAAACCGGACGCCGGCAAAATTGAGAGTCCGGTTTTCAACCCGCGAGCCACGGGCCTATTTCAAATTTTTTTTCTTTTTCTTTTTTTACCTTTTTTAAACTTTCAGGACCTCCGACTTAATAGCGCCATGATATTAAGTCGGAGGGTGCACAAAAAAGCAGTTTTTACTGCTTTTCTGTGCACTTTCCCGGTACCCGGAAAAATTAGCGCCTACCTTTGGGTAGGCGCTAATTTCTGAAAGTAAAATGTGCGGCTTGACTGCACATTTTACTTACTGAATCGCGCGGGAATATCTAATAGGGCCATCAACATGCATTTGCATGTTGCAGGCGCTATTAGATTCGGGGGGGTTGGACGCACGTTTTGGACGTGCTATTACCCCTTACTGAATAAGGGGTAAAGCTAGCGCGTCGAAAACGCGCGTCCAAATGCCGGCTAACAGTGCGCTCCGTCGGAGCTCCGTCGGAGCGCACTGTACTGTATCGGCCTGTATGTATGTGACCTTGGAGTCATTATTGATACTGAACTTAGTTTAAAACAACACATATCACACAAAGTAAGAGAAGGTTATGGGAAACTGATGATGCTGAAACACCTTAAACCATTATTAAATTAAAATGATTTCAGAACTATACTACAATCCCTAATTTTTGCCAGTGTCAACTATTGCAACTCTCTTCTACTTGGCCTCCCATCTTCCACCATTAGACCACTACAAATTTTACAGAACGCAACAGCAAGAGTATTAACCGGTAGCAGGAAAAAGGACCACATTACACCGATATTAGCTGAATTACACTGGCTACTAGTTGAATTCCATATACATTATAAAATTCTTAGTACACTACACAAACTAATATATGACGAACATGCAGACTGGCTTAACATGTCAATTCGCCTCCATACAACCCAAACAAATTTAAGATCAGGAACAAAGGCCTATTACCGATTCCATCGGTAAAATCAGCACATCACACCCAGGTTAGGGACAGGGCAATGTCTCTTGCAGGACCCAAAATCTGGAATGCAATGCACCTGGACCTTAGATTGCAGCAGGATTTCAGACAATTTAAAAAGGATTTGAAAACTTGGCTGTACACACAGGCCTTCACACATAAGATAGGAGACTCTTAGGGCAGATACCTTTTACTTTTATTTTATGGTTTTATTTTGTATTCTTAACCCTTTTATATTTCCTGTTTTATGTTATTTTTAGTTGCTTTTAAACTAATACTGTATTAGTTTTGAGGCACTTATCTGGTATATTCTAATATTTTATTATTATGAATTTCTGTATCTCACATTTCATAATTTTCAATGTGGAAATCGTTGTGATGGTATTACTAAACGACAGTATAGAAAAGCTGTCAAATAAAATAGAGTACTACCTAAATCTCACCTCGAGTTACTAGGTGGGCCTCCTATAGTAGCATAAATAGCTGCTTACTATAATTCTACCCCAGAGAGTGTCTCTCTCTCTCTCGCCCTCTCTCTCTCTCTCTCTAAATTGCATTATGGGCACAATTGAAAAAGGTGTAGTTATTTTCAGAATTTAAATTGTGTATTATGGCTTCATAAAGCCAGCCTACTTTTTCAGAAATCCCACTCCAGTCTCCTCCCCAATCCCTCTCCTTTTAAAGTTTGCAAAGCACCATGCATTATGGCAATTTTGCATGCATTTTTCACACATGTTAAGTCATTTTTCATGCGCATGCGAAAACGCCATAATGAGATTTAATAAATGGCCCTATTAGTTTGTTAATTTTAGTTAATGTCTCATATCTAATCACGCTTTTAAATCCTGTCTTTAATTTCTTATTTATTTCCATTTTTAGTTATATTTAAATTTGATGCTATGTGATAGTATGATACCTTTGTTTTATATTTTATTAATTATGTATGTTTTTATTTGTAAACCACCCAGTTCACTATTTTGTGAATAAGCGGTATATAAAAACTTTTAAATAAATAAATACACTTTAAATAAATTTGGGTTTTTCTTGTAATATCTTTGTTGTGCTCGGGGGTGGACCTTTGCCCTGAGGCAGAGATGGAATGCCTCCTGAAAGGGAACAAGAGGTAACTGCCCCCAGGGGGCAGAGCACTGGAGGAGACAGAGGCTAGGAAGAGCTTCACCACTGGAAGCATGAGGTCCCCCTGGGAGGACCCCGTAGGGACCCGGGCCGCTTGGACTTAGGTGGGTCTCGCAGGGTCTTCTAAGAGAGTGAAAGTCCAGCATGCCCACGGAGACAGGGGGAGCGCAATCGGGTTCAAAGGTGGCTGCTTGTTGGAACAGGGAGAACCAGAACAGATTTGGTGATGGCAAGGCGAGGAACAGAACCAGAATCTGGAGACGAGGTCCGGCAGGCAAAGATCAATATCCAGAGGTCAGTCCGAGGAATGGTCAGGTACCGGAGGTCAGACGAGGTAAAAGGCAGGCTGAGGTCTTACGGCAGGCAGGCAGGCAGGTCATGAACATGCTGTGGTCTTTGAGGCAGGCGGCAGGCAGGCAGGCAGGTCAAGAGCAAGCTGAGGTCAGTACCAGTAAGACAGTCCGAGGGTACTACCTGGGTAGTCAGACAGACGAACACAGGAAAAAGCAGGACACAGGAACTAGGAGGCAGGAACAAGTCATGAACAGAACTGGAACAGAAGGATCCTGGAACAAGACTAGGAACAAGCAGGAACAGCTACAAGTACAGAGGCAATCTTAGAACAAACCGTCCCAATTGCCAAGGCAAGGAAGCAGAGACAGGAACTTCCTTATATCAAGGGATCAAACAGGACGCGCTGCGGAGCTAGGACCCGCCCTTGGCCCTACATGAGTCCGGGCAGTCTGCGCACACGTATAGGCGTGGCTAACATGGCCAAGGATGCCGAGCCTCGGCGTGAGGCATGGCACGCAGCGGAAGGCCCGGCGACCACCTTCACAGGACGCCGGGGCCTGGCAGGACTGGCAACTACCACGAGGGAAGTCGCCCAGGACCTGCTATGTAACTATGAAAGTGAGCAGGCCCGCGCGCGGGCGGGGCGTGTAACAATCTTATAGACAATTTGACAGGTACAGTTAATGGCAGGCTATAGTAATCATAGTCAAGTGTGCTCTACTTCTTGGTTATTTAGACAAAATATGAAATTTGTGTGGGGATTTTTTGGCTCAATTCATGTGGTGATATGTGATCCCGGGAAACCAGATTGATAGAAAATGAAAAATATTGGTCTTTTTATTTTATAGATGCAGCATTTCTTTATCTAGAGAATGTGTATTTCTATATTTCTAAGGCCAGCACTGGAATTGGGGGCAAAGAGGGTTTGGGAGTGCTGAAGTTAGGGGGACAGATAAAGAGTGCCCAGTAATCCATGTCAATCTAAGGAGGGAAGAGTGTTCACCTTTCTCTCTCCTCCTCCTAATCTGACTTCCTTACCGTTTCCCCCCCGAGGAGCAGGGATCAGTTTGGAGAGGGTGGGGAATGGCCATCAATTATTTTTGCACAGAGCGCCATTTGCCCTAGAGCTGGCCCTGGGGTAACTCAAAAAATTACCCCGATGAAGATTTTGAATATTCACCTCCTTACAGTTTGAGTGAAATTTTTGTATGGATTCCCAGTGTCACTAAAGATGAGTAACTTTTCTAAGATCTAGGTTCTAGAGAGAGATCTTATAGCACACTTATCTTTCTGTCCCCACTCCTGATGTATTTTGTTATCTGCAGTACTGGCTTTAAATGAAAGAAGTAATACTGTGACCTATATAATATTATGACCTATATTCTGTTTGCTTGCAACATATTGGAAGTTTTTCTTTGAATTTCTTTCTAATTTTAATTTTTTGTGTGATGTTTTTATAAGCAATTAGATTTCTGTTAGTTTTATTGAACTTAGTTTGTAAATATCTGTTAACTTGCTTTTAATTTTATGTAATTCCTTTATTTTATTGGCATTGTACATCATTTTGAAGTCATTTTGAAAACTGGTTAATCAAAATAAATATTACCATTATCATTACCATACTACATGTAACGGACTTCACTGGCTAAAATTAGGACTGACCTAAAACATTTCTTCAGATACTTGGTCACTCAGCAACTCTAATATCTGCAATATTATTTGTTACGAGCTCGGAGGCGCGGTCATTTCTGGAATGGGTGTTGTGAGCCCTTGGACCACGGCACGACTCAGGGAGGAGCCCCAAGACACACCATGGGAGGTGAGCTCGTGCGAGCATGGGTAACAAGGAGCAGGTCAAGGCTGGAGTGAAGACAAGGAGACGGAAGGTTTGACCCTCTACCAGACCTGCACGCCCCAGGATGACCATCACCGCAATGATGATCGATGAACAATCCTCTGACCGTTCCAAGCCCTTTCGGACCTGCTGCTGGGTAACGGCATGGGCGGCAGGCCGGACAGAGGATGAGGGCAGACGGAGACCTTGGAACATGGAAGAATCTTGGACACAGACATAGGCAAGGATTCAGGCAAGGACACTGTAGATGAAGACTCAGGAGCAAGGTATGGCAGCAAGAATATTCAGGAACAAGATTAAGGCATAGGATAAAAGTGCTGGGTTGAGACTGCGACGCAGTGCGCCCTACACAGGCCACTCGCGCGACTGGTTGTGGACCACGCTGAGCTCGAAGCAGACTCAAGGAGCGATAATGGAAGCTGATACTGGAACATGGCAAAGATACTGAAGAGGCCTGCACCGGGGCATGCCCTACACAGTCCACCTGTGGGACTGATCGCGGACCACGCTGGAGCGGAGCAGGTACGAACAGAGTCTTTGGTATGGACGGACGCAAATGCAAGGAACTCTTAAGACCGGGACAAGATTCAAGCACAGGATTCAAAATACATGATTCTTCAGACAACTCGGGATTCACATATATATAGAAATGACGGCAGAAGAAGGCCAAACGGCCCATCCAGTCTGCCCAGCAAGCTTTCACACTTTTTTTTTCTCTCTCATACTTATCTGTTACTCTTGGCTCTTAGTAACCTTTTTTATTCTATTTCCCTTTCACCCCCGCCATTAATGCAGAGAGCAGTGTTGGAACTGCATCCAAGTGAAATAGCTTAATTAGTTAGGGGTATCAACCACCGCAATAAGCAAGCCACACCCATGCTTATCTGTTTATCCAGACTATGTAATTCAGTCCTTGTTGGTTGTTGCCTGAATATAGATCCACGTTTCTTCATTCCCCCTGCCATTGAAGCAGAGAGCCATGCTGGCTATGCATTGAAAGTGGTGTATCAGTCTTGCTCCCCTGCCATTGAAGCAGAGAGCTATGCTGGATATGCGTGAAGTGTCAAACTTTCTCCCCTGCCATTGAAGCAGAGAGCCATGCTGGCTATGCATTGAAAGTGGTGTATCAGTCTTGCTCCCCTGCCATTGAAGCAGAGGGCTATGCTGGATATGCGTGAAGTGTCAAACTTTCTCCCCTGCCGTTGAAGCAGAGAGCTATGCTGTATATGCATTGAAAGTGAAGTATCAGGCTTATTTGGTTTGGGGTAGTAACCGCCGTAACAAGCAAGCTACTCCCCACTTTTTTGTGAATGCAAATCCTTTTTTCCACATTTCCTCATTGCCACTGAAGCTTAGAGCAATGTTGGAGTCGCATTAACCGTGTGTATGTTTATTGAATAAGGGTATTATCACCAGGTAGTAACCGTCGTTCCCGTGAGCCACCTACTCTTCATTCACATCCTCTAGACTTTATGGATCCACAGTGTTTGTCCCATGCCCCTTTGAAGTCCTTTATAATTTTGGTCTTCACCACTTCCTCCGGAAGGTCATTGCAGGCATCCACCACCCTCTCCGTGAAGAGATACTTCCTGACATTGGTTCTGAGTCTTCCTCCCTGGAGTTTTAAATCGTGATCCCTGGTTCTGCTGATTTTTTTCCAACGGAAAAGGTTTGTTGTTATCTTTGGATCATTAAAACCTTTCAAATATCTGAAAGTTTGTATCATATCACCTTTGTTCTTTCTTTCCTCCAGGGTGTACATATTTAGATTCTTCAATCTCTCCTCATAAGTCATTCGATGAAGACCATCCACCTTTTTGGTCGCCCTTCTCTGGACTGCCTCCATCCTGTCTCTGTCTCTTTGGAGATATGGTCTCCAGAACTGAGTGCAGTACTCCAGGTGAGGCCTCACCAAGGACCTGTACAAGGGGATCATCACTTCCCTTTTCTTATTCAATATTCCTCTCTCTCTATGCAGCCCAGCATTCTTCTGGATTTAGCTGTCGCCTTGTCACATTGTTTCGCCGACTTCAGATCATTAGACACTATCACCCCAAGGTCTCTCTCCTGCTCTGTGCACATCAGCCCTTCACCCCCCCCCCTGTCGAATACAGTTCTTCCGTATTTCCACACCCCATATGATTGACTCTGCACTTCTCAGCATTGAATCTCAGCTGCCATATCTTCAAAACTTCAAGACTTCAAGAGACAAGTTGAAGTCTTCCAGAGGCTTGCAGTGCGCAGGAGAAGATGACCATGTACTGTGAGGCACCCTACACAGCCCACCCGTTGGCTGGTTGCAGACCATGACAACTGCACGCTGGGAAAGTGGACATCAAGGAACCAAGGCATGGAGACAGAGGCGAAGGCAAAGGCATCAGGAAAGACATCGGACATCAGGAGGTACAAACGAAGGACATCAAAATATGAAGACATCTGGAAGCACAGACAAAGGACATCAAGAACATGAAGACGAAGCCATCAAAGCAGGAGATGACCACGGAGGTCCTGGACCTGTCATGAAGCACAGATAATGTGGAACCCGATCCAAAGGCCAGGAGTGACTGAAGAGAGGCCCTTATATGGGGCTGAACCAGGAAATGAAGACCAGCTGGATTCCGTGGGGCCAGGAGCACTTCCTTCTACTGGCCTTTTAAATTCATTGAAGAGGCATGCGCCGGTGCCTAGAGGAGGGCCCTGGAAGAAGCAGGACCATGGACAGCGGCGTCTTCTGCATGCAGACGCGAAGGAGCAGGCAGGCTTCGGGGCAGCCTCCAGGCTGACGTCGGAGCGGCATCGGCTTCCCCTGCCGCTCAGAGAGACTGACTCGTGGCTCCGTGCCGCGAGAGGAGCTGGCTGGTGCGGCCTCCAGCCTGCATGAAGATGGCATCGGCGGTGGCCCTGCAAAAAGGGAGGCTCTGCTGATGGCGCTCAGCCGTGAAGAAGAAAAGCAGACGCGGCAGTGGTGGCCACAGCCGCGAAGGACATGCAGGGCAGGAACTTGCCGCAGCCTCCAGGCCACAAGGAACGGCAACAACTTTGGTAAGTAGGTGGAGAGGCCTGCCCGCGGGATGAGCTTCGCGGGCAGGAATCGTAACATTATTCCTGTTGCAAGTATTTCAGCTAGTACCTATGTGCCATATCCTCCTCACTGTTTTCTGCTGTTTGAATTTATTTATTTATTTAAGGGTTTTTATATACCGCAGTACGTAAAGAGAGTTTGAATGTTCTTACTATTGACCAATACATTTACGCTGAATCTATATTCAGAATAAGTGATTACAATAATGATGCTGTTAGAGTTCTACAATATACAGTAGTTATTATTTTATGTATTGCTTTGATACTTGTCTTATATTTCCTTTACTAATTATACTTGTTGAGCTGAATTTTATAGAAGCCCACTATCCTGTCAATTTTAAAAGCCTGGTACGCATCAAAACCAGAAAATATGCACTTGTCTCGGACCCGCGTGTGCCACACATATTTTAAAAAGTCCGTGAAAATGCGCATATCTCCTGTTATATGCACAAAAATCTTTTTGCCAAAAATAGATGGGGCATGTGTGTTGTCTGGGTGGGGCATAGGTGAGAAATGGGAGGGCCGGGTCTGTAGCATGAATTCAGAGAGCACCAGGGTTCTCTACCGTGTAACTTTCCTTCTGCTATGGACAGCGTGTAAGTCGTAAAACAAAAAAAATATGCTAGTCAGCGGGGTTTTAAGAGTCAGAGGTAATAGGGTAAAAGTGAGGCAAATTAGCTAGGTGGATTAGGAAGTCCTCTCCTTTACTGGAGTAAACTGGGAGCGAACTGGGAAAAAAGGCTATTGCATTGGTGCGCGTAGCTACTAAAATCCCCCCACTTATGTGCATGAAGTGGCATTTGTGCATATATAATATAAAATAAAAAATATAAAATCACGCTCACATATATGTTCATATAGCTGATTTTATAACACATACACATATACGCACATATACATTCTTATGTTATAAAATTGCATGTCCATGTGCACACGCCGACAAACATGTACACATGTGCACCTGTGCATGAGTCTTAAAATTTACCTCTTAGGGCTGAAGTTTGTATATGTGGAGTTCTTCCCTAATTTTCAATGTGGACTTACACACATAAGTGTGCACTGAAAATGTGTGGGCATACTTGCTCAAGAGCAGGTATAAGAGAATATGGATCCATTTATTAGCATACTTTTGAAAGTAAAAAATATGCAAGTAAATAGTTTCCTCACCCAAACTCTGTCCTCGAGAAGACCTCTTTCAAATATGCATAAAAGTAACATAGAAATGATGGCAGAAGGGGGGCGCTGTTCACCGCGCTCAGAGATGGTTGCCTGAGCCTGGAGCTCCGTATAGCCAAAGACCTATTTTGAAATATCCTCCCTCAAAAACCTCGCCCGATTTGGGGAATCACAGCCAGCCCTGAGGTAGCATGCTGGGGGAGAGAAAATCGCCCACACAGGACTAGAATCGCGGCGAAAAGGTAACCTTAGGCAGCAAAGACGAACGCAATTGCTGGCTGCTGCGCCCGCCATTTTGATGAGGACGAATTTGGGCGGGAGACGGAGTGCAAGAATACAATCCGGCGCACCTTAAAACTTACAACGTAACACAACAAAAAGCAAGTAAGGGGAGAGGGGGAAGAGAATCGGAAAGGGAAAAAGGGAAAAGAAGAGAAAGCAAAAGAAACTAAGGACTTATAACAGCGCTGCCCACCTGGAAATTAAGTCCTTGTAGATCAGTAGCGGTGGCTGGGGGAACGAGCACAGCGGGAAGTTTAAGTGGCCGAGTGCTGGGAGACCGTGCTGCACCCATCCCCCACTCCCGGATCAGAGGCAGACTGGCAGCTGACGACGAGTTAACTTAGCCTGTTAAAAAAAAAAAAAAAAAAATAGGATTGAGGCGAGCGGATTTCACAGGGCTGCAGAGAGGGTTTTGGCTGAGCGTCTTCCCGACCGCCATTTTGACGACCACGAGGGCTGCGGGCAGTGAATAAAAGTTAAACACCGTAACGCTGCAGATAGATTGAAGATCTAGGCATCTCAGGGGAGGTGCTCGCCACGTGAAAGGACGGCAGCTGGTGACCAGGACACTGGCTCTGCAGATCCCTGCAGCCCACGTTGAGCAGTGAGTTCCCGTCGAACTTACATTTTGAACTGTCACCCGGTTTGAGCAGGTCCCAAGGGGCAGAGAGAAGAAAAGAAGGGAAAGGGGAGAGAAAAGAAAAAATTCAAAACGTGACTCCTGCTGCAGCATCGGGTTGGGCAGGAGTAGCTGATATAAGGGAGGAGGGGAGGGGGAGGAGAAAAAAGAGAAGAAGGGGAGAGAAAAAAAATAAATAAGAAAAAACCAACGGAGGAAGGGCTGATCGCGGAGAAGTGGGAGAGTGGTTAGAGAGTGTGGCCCTGGCTCTGCCCTCTTCCCAGCCGCCTTTTTCGCCGCGAACATAATAAAGGGGAAGAAGAAGGGGACGGAAGGGAAACAAAAAAAAGAAAAAAAGAAGAAGAAACAAACAGAAGCCAGAACTTTGCTACAGCACTGAAGCGGGTGAGAGCAGCTAATTAAAGGGGAAAACACATACAACAAAATAGCCCCCATAAAAGAGGATAGCTGTTCATCGTGAAACGGGAGAGCTGCTGGCGATTGAAATCCACTCTCTGCAGTCTTCCTGATCGCCACTTTCTCCGTGAGGCACTAAATACATAAATAAAATAATTAAAAAAAAAAAAAAAGGAAGTATTTTGACACTGTAGTGGCACGGGTAAGAGCCATTACTTAAAAATAATACAATCTGGAGGAAGTGAAGTTGTCGAGACTGATGGCAGCCTAAACCCGAGTCTCCTCTGCAGCCTGACAATATCTATGTTCATCCACCTCCCGAGCTGGACATTTGCGGCGTCCATTAGCCTTTTTATGCAATAAGATCAGCAGCAGATGACGACCCGACGAAGAGCCTGTGATTTAAAGAAGTATTCGTATCATAAATTAGCGCTGGAAGGAGAGCCTCAGGAAAACAACATGGCGGACGCGCACGAGGCCGCTGCGACTCCAGCGAACAGCCGGGCAGAATTGCCGCAGGGTCTGATTGAACTACCTACCAAGTCCGAAATGCGGGGCTGGTTCGAAGAACTGAAAAAAGAAATTGCGGCCAATACTGTGGAAATTAAGAATTCGATCGAAGAGCTGCGTGGGGATATCGCCGAACATGGACGGCGAATTTTCGAAGTGGAGACCCGAGCTGAAGCTAATAGTGACGGGCTGAAAACCACGCGGGAGCAAATGACCACCCTACACAGTGAGCTGGAATATCTCCAAGATAAAGTAGAAGACCTTGAAAATAGATCCCGACGGCAAAACCTACGATTTCGTGGTGTTCCAGAGCTCCCTGACTACGCAGATAGTGCAGCCGTGGTAGTACAGATCAGCA
Source organism: Rhinatrema bivittatum (assembly GCF_901001135.1). Classification (NCBI taxonomy): domain Eukaryota; kingdom Metazoa; phylum Chordata; class Amphibia; order Gymnophiona; family Rhinatrematidae; genus Rhinatrema; species Rhinatrema bivittatum. The sequence goes on from NC_042618.1 coordinate 260,038,870, forward strand.
TGATGCTGCTCAATGCAGGTGAGGCAGACACAGCTGCGATGTCAGAAGCAGAGATTAAGTTAGTTCGGGCGCATCGAATACAAGGCCCATGGAACTCGAATGTGCCTAAAGACATCATAGCCTGTTATGCGGATTTTGGCCTCAAAGAAAAAATCGCTAGCATAGCAAGAAAGCAGATCTCGTGGAAATGGGAAGGGCACGAGATTATGGTTTTTATTGATCTCGCCCCGTCTACAATCAAGAAAAGAAGGGACTTTCAACCTATCACCAGTATTCTCCATAAGGAAAATGTTCGTTATCGATGGCTGTTCCCGTTCGGGATCAGCTTCGCCGTCAAAGGGGAAATGCATAGGGTGCGGACACTTGCGGAAGCCTCTCAAATTTTAAAAGAGGCGGGCTATCCTGACTGCGCTGGACTGGCAGCCCATCCACCGTCCCCTGCACGCACGGATGACCCGCCAAGATGGCAAAGAGTGATTAGGGGAGATCGAAGGCTGCGCCGCCAAACGGCAGCCAAACCCCATGGATGATAATTTACAAGCTGGGAAACTCTTTTGGAGTTACTCTTATATTCTTCACGATGGAGTGTGGACTTGGCCTAGATTGATACAACGTACGCTATGGGCGCTAGTCTATCGGCGTTACAGGACAGCTACACGGAGCGGTGACTCTGTGTCTATTTTTAGGTTTAAAAGTTGTCTTTGTTACTGAATGCTTCTTTATCTGGTTCGTGGATGCAGGCTCCTTTTGAGCTTTATGGAGGGGAGCCTTAAGGCTCGGTTTGATGAATCTACTTTATTCTATATGATGTCGGGTTGCAGGCTGAGGTTGGAATGACTGTTTCCTCCATTAAACAAGCAGTATGTTCCTTGAGAGAGGAATATGCTGTGGCAGGGTTGGGAAAGCGGGGGGGGGGGGGGGGGGGGGGGGGGGGGGGGGGGGGGACTGAGGTGGGTAACGGTATTTATGCTGTATTTTTCTGTATGAGGGTTCAGCAAAAATTGCTAATCAAATGGAAGGATAGATTCAATGCACCATGGGACGCTGGGACACATTCTACTGGCTTTTCTAACCCACCACTATGGCGAATATGACCATTTGGTCCCTTAATGTCAAGGGGCTGAACTCGCCACTTAAGAGACAATCTTTATTCTCTGACTTAGACTACCATAGGGTCATGATTGGGATGGTTCAAGAAACACATTTAAAAAAGAGATACGAACGATTACTCCAAAATGCGACTTATAATAGACAATACTGGGCGGCCAGGCCTTTGTCCCATAAATATCTGGGGGTCGGAATATTGATTCATAGAGATTTAATGTATGAAGAGCTGGCCTGCTACTCTGACCCCGAGGGTAGATATCTTATGCTAATTATTGCGATAGGAGGAGAGAAGTACTCACTGCTCAGTGTTTACGCTCCCAACAACGCTCAGGGAGCTTATATTGACCACTTATCTAAGCTTATTGATCAATGTGCTGAGGGTCACTTGCTCATAGGGGGCGATTTTAACTTGACCTCCAATCCTAGACTGGATACCTCCCATGGGAATCTTCAAACTAAGAAGAAAGATCGGCAATGTTTCCACAGCTTTCTACGCCGGTACAGTTTAATTGATGCGTGGAGGGTGTGGCATCCCAATAGAAGGGGCTATACATTTTTCTCTAAGGTTCATAAAACCTATTCTAGAATAGATTATCTGCTGGTAGCAAAAAGCTGCTCCAATGCTGTTAGTACGCCGGCAATAGGGGTCACTACCTGGTCAGATCATAGCCCAGTATCATTGCAGATAGCTTTTTCTGCTATGGATAAAGGCATCCGATTCTGGAAGCTTAATGACAGCTTGTTGGCGGATGATGCCTTTTGTGACCTTTTAAGCTCGAGTATTCAGGAATATTTGCAAATCAATGAGACCCCAGACATGGCCCCGTCCACGCTATGGGACTGTTTGAAGGCAGTAGTTAGAGGTCGGCTCATTGCCAGGGGTGCCCATATGAAAAGACAGAGACAGAGGGCCAAGACTGAAGTTCTTGGGCAGTTACAAAGGTTGGAACTTTTACATTCCATGTCTGGCAACAAGGATCTTCTGGCACAAATGGATAAATTACGTATGCAATTGGTGGAACTTGAGGCGGCCCAGGTAGCGTTTGGCATGGAGCGTGCCAAACAGGCCTTTTATGAGGGAGGGAATAGGGCTGGCAGATATCTGGCACGGAAATTAAAGGCCCAACAATCTGTGCTTAATATAGTCAAATTGAAGGATGAACAGGGGAACATCATTACCTCTAATACTGATATCCGGCAAAGATTTCTGCGATTTTATTCAGCCTTATATGCTGCTAACCCTAATATCAACCATGCAGAGATCGATCGTTATCTGTCATCCATACAGCTTCCCCAGATACCTCCGGATGCTCAAAAATTTTTAACCCGGGATATTACGGCGGCGGAGGTATTGTGGGCCATACGGGCACTGAAGTTGGGTAAGTCCCCTGGTTTGGACGGCTTCACGGCTGTTTTTTATAAGAAATTTGCCATCACGATAGTACCACCGCTGGTAAAGTTATTTAATTCTTTGCAAGCCCAGGGATCTCTATCTAGGGAGGCGAATCTGGCGGGGGTGACACTTCTGGCCAAGCCGGGGAGAGACCCTACTGTGTGCGGGTCGTATCGCCCTATATCATTAATAAACTTGGATATGAAGTTACTCGCAAAAATATTGGCACATAGGCTCAACACTTTTCTCCCTGATTTAATCCATCAAGACCAGTCAGGCTTCATTCCGGGATGCATGGCATCTGATAACGTCCGGAAGGCTGTGAACGCTATGGGGTGGGCGAGATCTCAGCGAATCCCGATGACACTCTTGGCATTAGATGCTGAGAAAGCCTTTGATTATGTACATTGGCCCTTTTTATTCCAGACACTGCAGCGCTTTCAGTTAGGAGATAGGTTTCTTACATGGATCCGTAAACTCTACGAGGCACCTACAGCTTGTTTAAAAATAAATGGGGGGTATTCCTCATCATTTGCTGTACAGAGGGGGACGAGACAGGGCTGTCCTCTTTCCCCATTACTGTTTGCACTCTATCTGGAACCTTTCGCCCAAAAGGTCAGGAATAATCCATTAATCTCAGGGATAAAGGTTGGGGACTTTTCCTCCAAGCTTTCATTATTTGCAGACGACATACTGTTTACCATTACTGATCCTATATCATCGCTGCGGGAAGTCTCTAAAGAACTCACTACATTTAGCTCTGTTTCGGGGTTTACCATTAATTGGGATAAATCCGAATTGCTTAACGTGTCTTTACCCCTGGGAATGGAAGCACAGATACAGCACAGCTTCCCTTTTAAATGGGCTCGGAAAAAATTGAAATATCCGGGAGTTTATTTGGGGGTGAGTGATAGCTTGTTCCAACTCAACTACCCGCCTTTAATGGCAAAAATTTATAAAGACCTCGAAGAGTGGGACCGTTACCATATATCTTGGCTAGGGAGATTGGCGGCGGTTAAAATGAATATTCTTCCCCGGGTGCTGTACTTACTGCAAACCTTGCCTATTATGGTCCCAGCTAAGCTTCTGAACAAATGGCAGACCCGATTGAATAAATATTTGTGGAAAGGCAGACGAGCTCGTATTGCGAAGCAGACTTTATATTTGCCCCGGCTGCAGGGCGGCTTGGGAATGCCTAATCTAGCTCGATATCAGGGAGCTGCTCATCTTAAAGCAGCTGTAGAATGGCATCAGACTAACCCTAGCAAGCCTTGGGTACAGTTGGAGCAAGCACTCATAGGGGATATGCCTATTACTGCGCTTCTGTGGCAGAGGCGGGCTACATGGCCCCAGAGCGGGCAGCTACCTGATACGGTAGAGGTCACGTTATCGCTTTGGGAACAATGGAGAAAACATTTAGTTGGAATGCAAAAATGTTTTCACAGCACCCATTTATTCCATCATAAGGCCTTTCGGCCTGCTGGACATCCTTTGGCTTTCTCCCATTGGATTTCTAGTGGGATCACGCAATGGTCTCATGTGTGGACGCCTGGGGGGCTACTCCCCTTCCAGACGCTGCGTGTCCGACATAAGTTGATGCTTGCTGATCTGTTTAAATACTTGCAAGTTCTACATTTTTACAATAGTAACCAGGTTACAAATGATTTGATAAAAGGGATACCCACATTTGAAAGCATGTGCCGACAGGCTAATAAGGTGGATAAACATATTTCTAACATTTATGGCTTATTGAGTAGTGGTTTCTCCATTTCAGCATCTCATGTTAGAGCTTGGCAAACAGACTTAAATTGTGACTGGACCCGAGAGGACTGGCTGCGGGTGTTTCAGGGCCTGCGGAAGGGACTAATTTCTGTTAAACATATCGAGAATGGATACAAAGTGTTCTTTCGCTGGTATATCACACCTGCCCAGCTACAACATATGAGGCCGAGCTCTTCCGGACTGTGCTGGAAGAACTGTGGGGAAAAAGGAACATTTTTTCATTTATGGTGGACTTGTCCTAGGATTCGGTCCCTGTGGCTCATGATTTCTGCTTGGATTACAACTATTTTACGCATTACAGTTCGATTGACGCCGTCTCAGGCATTGTTGAATGACAACCTTAAAGACATTTATAAGTTTCATAATTACTTTATTAAGTATGTGGTTACAGCGACCAGATGCCTCATTGCACAATATTGGAAAGACACAAAGGTACCTACCCTATTGATGGTACAGGCAGAGGTCCGAAATATGCATAACCTTGGGCGGATTACTGCCTATAAAAATAAGTCTGTACATATTTTTTCCAGGATATGGGGATTTTATGATAGATGGATGCAAAATAATACGGGAGGCTGGTAGCATGTGACAATCTAGCATGCCTGAGTTTTGCCCTGAGCTATGATGCCTTATTTTGGGCGGTGATACTCAGCTACCCTTTACTTGTCTTGTTCATGGCTGTAACTGTAATTGTGCATCGATATACCTAAATACTGCTTGTAGGACAACAGTGGTACACCTCAGTGGGGGGAGGGGGAGGGGGGGAACTTAGGGTTAAAAACCTATCATGGCGACGTGTTCTTGATGATGTTATTGCCTTTCACTTTTCATAATTGTTTTTGTACATGTTCTGTTTACTCATGCTAGTGGAATCTTGTATAGGCTGTGGATACGTGGCCAATAAAAAGTTATAAATTAAAAAAAAAGAAATGATGGCAGAAGAAGACCAAACGGTCCATCCAGTCTGCCCACCAAGCTTTCACACTTATTTTTTCATACTTATCTGTTACTCTTGTCCCTTGGTTCTATTTCCCTTCCACCCCCACCATCGATGTAATTGCTTCAGCACACACTTTTATGCTTACAATCTCCAGAGTTGTTTTTCAGAAGCATTTTAAGCATATACACGTAATTACAGCACCTTGCAAATATTCTGAGGTAGCATTTTTTCAAAACAAAAAACTAATAAAAGTTGTTTTCTTTTTCCTTTTTTTGTTGTGTTATTACTCTGGACAGACTATGGGAACTATCGCTGCAGTGCCCATTAAAGTTCCTCAGGTCAGCTCCTTGCAGAGGTTGGCAGGACATGGACCAGCAGTGCTACCTCAGGTAAAAAGAAACACAACAGCAAGAAAAATGTGTCTTAAAATATATCTTTTATCTTTAATTTTAAAGTGATTCATTTTAAAATCAATAATATTAGGGGCTAAATTTTAAAGAGTGTGAGAAAATACTCCATTGTGGTCAAGCAGCATAATAATTAGCTACACGGATGGGTTTTATTATCCAGTATCCTTACTCAAAGAGAAGATGAACACCAATAATATCAGTGTCCTTAAGAGTGTGTTCACAAGCAGAAAGCTTTATCTAAAATCCAAAGAATGAACTTAAAAGTTAAATATTTTAAAAAAGCCAGTTGTCAAGAAGAGACAGCATGTCCCAGCCCTGACATGAGCCATGTTTGGCAGACTGCTTTCTCAGGAGGAGACAGACATCTGGCAAAATAACAGAAAGAAAATTTTAAATATATAATCAAAAAGTGAGTAGACATAAAATAGGCATCAATAATCAATAATAAAATATAGCAGTGAAGGAGAAAACTTGCTTAAATATAAGAAAAACTACTTACACTAACAGGCAGCAACAGCAACAGCGAACAAAATAGCATTCTCATTGTAGCTAAAACATGAAGACGAAAGGCATATGAACAGTAAAAAAGAGTACCAAAATGGGATGCACATCACTTGAAAGAAGAGAACCAATCATTAACCAGAAAGTGAAAGCCAGTAGAAAAACAAGAATAGCATTACAAGCAAGCAGTCAATTCATTCAATATTCAAGGCAATGGAGAAACAGTTTCAACATGTAAGAAATTGTTTACATTGACAGGTGACAGCAGTTTCATTCCTGCAATAGATCAAACAGTAAATATATCCTAACAGCCAGATACTAGAGAGGAAAGCTGCAGGTATGTAAAACTTAATAGAGAGGAGCCAATTGAGTTAGAGTAAATATGAAAAGTATTACAAGCAGGCAATCCATTCAATTTCTGAATTCAAGCCTGAAGAATGAAAAGTGTTCATTGTGAAAATGCAACATTATTCAAGGTGCAGGAGATGCTGGGGAAAGTTCCCACCCCAAGTACATGGTGAGTACTGTTCAAAAATGAAGAACTTTAAATCAGCAAGGGAATGGCGTCACTAAAGCCCGTGAGTTACAAGGGGAGCATCGCTTCTCAAGTTAAGTGTTACCGGCTTGTTCAAGGATCCTAGTTTTAATCTCACAAATGGTTTTGTTAATGTATAACAAATTATACTCAAATGACAACAAGAGAAACTTACTGTTATGCTCACCAATTCATCAATTCATATATGGTCTTGTATTCTTTGAATTATTTTATTTCAAATTAATGACTATAAAAAATTTCTCAATATTTTCATATGCTTAAATTATTCACATATTTACGTTATCCATTCACACTTCATTCACACCATTCCCATACGCCCCTACACTTCCCCAAACATCATAAAATACCCATTTTTCACACAGTATAAAAACATCCTCCCTCATTGAATAACCAAAGACTATCTACTTATGCATCTAATAGATTTTATCCCTAGGATAGTACCATGTATGTCAAACCTCCTGATCCTATATACATTCACTTATTCCTAGCTTATTATCAATAAGTTCTTTCAAGATTTCTCTCGTGCTTAAAGTGGTTTTGAACTTCCACCGTTTCTAGGTTATCTGCTCTCATTCAACCGCACCCATCTCCTTGTCCGAGATGGGTGTGGTTGAATGAGAGCAGATAACCTGGAAACGGTGGAAGTTCAAAACCACTTTAAGCACGAGAGAAATCTTGAAAGAAAGCTCCGTGTATGGCCATGAGATATTGGTAACAAAACAGCGGATACAAAGTCTCATGCACAGCCGTGCAACATTGGAAGTGAAACATTGAAAAGCAGTTCGGATGAAAGTGATTTTTTGATACACCGAGTCATTGGACATTCCACTGTGGATTTAAGTGTGAATTCAAAGTGCTCCTGATGCAGGCGGGACGCCGCCGAAAAGCCATGGCGTCGGGCTTTTGAAGTTGTTTGACTTTTGAAGTTGTTGTTAACATTTGCACAATGAAGAATTGATGATCTGCGACTGCTGAAGGAATATTGATAATAAGCTAGGAATAAGTGAATGTATATAGGATCAGGAGGTTTGACACACATGGTACTATCCTAGGGATAAAATCTATGAGGTGCATAAGTAGATAGTCTTTGGTTATTCAATGAGTGAGGATGTTTTTATACTGTGTGAAAAATGGGTATTTTATGATGTTTGGGGAAGTGTAGGGGCGTATGGGAATGGTGTGAATGAAGTGTGAATGGATAATTTAAAAATGTGAATAATTTAAGCATATGAAAATATTGAGAAATTATTTATAGTCATTAATTTGAAATAAAATAATTCAAAGAATACAAGACCATATATGAATTGATGAATTGGTGAGCATAACAGTAAGTTTCTCTTGTTGTCATTTGAGTATGATTATAGAACAAGGGAGTATCGGTGTTATTGATTAAATGTATAACAAATGACAGGGACATTGAAACATATAAAACTCCTGTCGAGTTATAGTCAGTGGAGTGGTTTAAATGGTATAGACATCCAGTAGTGGGATGGATGAAAGATGTTAATGTTAGGGAGAAATTGCAAGCCCGACAGGATCTGCAAGAAGCATGACCTATATCAACGAAGGCAGAGGAGGATGCTGAGTGAATTTGTGGTGCCTCTGAAAAATGTGTATAGGCTCAAGGGTGGATCAATGGCAGCATACATTTCCTGTACATACCCGGATCAGTCCAGACAGTGGGTTATTTCCCCCTTCCAGCAGATGGAGTCAGAGAGAAACTTGAAAGGAGCCCCTATATAAGCAGGTGCACCCTCTGTGCCCCTTCAGTATTCCTCTGACTCCAGCAGATGCGAGGTTTAGAACCTGCAATCCCCTCCTTTCTTTCTTCTGGTTTTAGAACACTAGCTTTCTTCTTTCTTGTTGGCTTTTGTTCTTCTCTTGGATGGATCAAGTTTAATTAAAAAAAAAAAAGAGATTCAGACTGTAAGAAGTTAGTCAGAGTCCTCAGTGCCAGGGCACTAGCAGACTTGCAGGCAGAACTGTTTCCATATTTTTGCATTGTTTTTGGTACTCAGGGTAAGTTCTGTATGATTTTCTTCTCAGGTCTGAATGTTTTTCTGTCACTTTCTGGGGTGATAATTGGTGGTCCAACCACTCCCCCTTCTTCCAACGACTCACTGCCCTGAGAAGCCATTTTCCTCGGGGCAGCACTAGCAGAGAGACGACATTACTCTGCTCAAAAAAAAAAAAAAGACAAACAGGAGGAGATTTCAGAGGGAGTTTTCTAAAGTCGTTGGTATTTGAGCGGAGGTTTATTCCTGCTCTAGACTGCATTTGGGGGTGATTTCTTATTCATAGAGCCTGTCTCCCTCCCCCCATGCCGCGATTTTCGCAATGTGGAGCCTGCGGAGAGCCCGGGTCGAGGCTCTCCAGAGAAGGCCTTTGCTCCAGGTGCCTCCCCAGTGGGGAGGGTCCCTCGAGCCCAGCTACTCCATCGGCAGCGCGTTCACAGTCATGCCGACCTCCGTGGGGGGGGGACGGGGACCGTTCCCATCTAGTGTGGGAACGGCGGCCATTTTGTTTTCTGAACCGGCTACTCCAGCGCTGCCCGCGGGGAACTCAGAGCTCGGAATTTCACCGTCTCTGCCTCTTCTCACCCCCGTGGACCCTCCGAATCTCACTGCAGCCTCGGGGGCCTTGTTGGGGGCTCCCCCACCATGGGTCCTCTCCCCCCTCCTCCTGGGCTGTTTTCGACGGATTTTGTTCTTCTCCTCCACAATGCTTATCTAGCTCGGCTGGGACAGCAGCAAGAGCCAGTACCCAGATCACCTCCTCCCAAGCAAATTAGATTAGAGCTACCTAGCGATAACACAGGGTCTGGGATTGCCCCAGGGTCCTCCAGGGTCCATCTGGCCCCACAGCCCAGTGGTCCAGCTCCTGCATTTCAGGACCCTTTGCTGCCTACCTTACCTGATCCTGATTTGGATGATCAGGTGGCGCACATACAGGTCGAGGGAGATGACCCTAGGGTCCTGCGCCTTTTCCAAAGGGAAGAATTGGATTCTCTAATTCCCCATGTCCTGAGGGAATTAGATATCGATGCTCCGGAGGATACCCCTGGAACCAGTACTGCGGCTAAGAAGCGGGATCCCGTCCTAGCAGGGCTACACCCACCAGCAAGGACTTTTCCTTTCCACGAGTTGCTTCTCCAGTTGTTGTCCAGGGAATGGGACATTCCTGATTCCACTCTCAGAGTCGGCAGAGCTATGGACAAACTCTATCCCCTCCCTGAAGAATACCTCGAGTTCCTCAAGGTACCCAAAGTAGACTCGTCGGTGACTGCGGTCACTAAACAGACGACTATCCCAGTCACGGGTGGAGCTGCTCTCCGGGATCTCCAAGACCGAAAGCTCGAAGTCTACCTCAAGTGGATTTTTGAGGTGTCTGCCCTGGGGGTCAGGGCCGCTATCTGCAGTTCTCTCATGCAACGTACGGGACTCTGCTGGTTTCAACACCTGTTCGGTGCACAAGATCTGCCTCCGGAGGAGGCGCAGCAGGCGGAGCGTTTGGAGTCTGTCATAGCTTACGGAGCAGATGCGCTATACGACCTTCTCCGAGAGTTGGCCAGATCAATGGTCTCCGCAGTATCTGCTCGACGCCTCCTTTGGCTTCGCAATTGGTCAGCGGATTCTTCATCCAAGCAGCACCTGGGATCTCTACCTTTTAAAGGGAAGTTGCTCTTTGGAGAAGACCTGGAGCATATCATTAAGCCCCTCGGGGAGAATAAGGTGCATAAGTTGCCTGAGGACCGACCACGGAATTTCAGGCCATTCAGCTCTTCCAGAAGTCGCTTCAGGGGTCAACGTCGTTTTCGCCAGTCTCGGCCGGACTCTCAGAGGCAGCCTTCAACTCGGTCCCAGTCCTGGTCACATTCCTTTCGAGGTCGCAGACCTACCTGAGATAATCTCTCCCAGGGGGGTTCATCCAAGTCTTCGCAATGAAGCTGTGCTTGCCCACTCCTCGATGCCCAGGATAGGGGGACGTCTTCGTCTATTCTACGAGGAGTGGGTCAAGATCACATCATATCACCAGGTCCTGGACATTATACAGCACGGCTACGCTTTATAATTTTCTCGACCATTAAGAGAAATGTTCCTTTTCTCCCCGTGTGGACCAGCGAAAAAACAACTCATCGTGCGTCAGACGCTAGACAGGCTTTTAGCTCTGGGAGCCATTCTTCCGGTCCCACCAGAGGAGCAAGGATCAGGCCATTATTCCGTTTACTTCATGGTCCCCAAAAAGGAAGGATCCTTCTGACCAATCCTCGATCTCAAGATGGTCAACAGAGCCCTCGTTTCAGGATGGAAACGTTGCGGTCCGTCATTGTGGCAGTTCACAGGGGGGGGGGGGGGGGGGGAGTTTCTGGCTTCCCTGGATCTGACAGAGGCTTATCTCCATCTTCCGATCTTCCAGGAGCATCAGCATTTCCTGCACCTCAAGATACTGGGACAACATTTCCAGTTCCATGCTCCACCCTTCGGACTCACAACTGCTCCCCGCACCTTCACCAAGGTCATGGTGGTGGTGGCAGCGGCCCTATGGAGGGATGTAATTCTGGTCCATCCCTACCTGGATGACTGGCTCATTCGGGCAAAGACCAGGGACCTATGTCTACAGGCCGTCAAGAAAGTCCTACAGCTCCTCCACTCCCTAGGATGGGTGGTCAATTTCGCCAAGAGCAGCCTCACTCATTCACAATCTCTCTACTTCTTAGGAGCACACTTCGACACCAGCATGGGCAAGGTTTTTCTTCGCCCGGATTGGGCCCGGTCCCTCATCTCTCAGGTACAGAGCTTCAGTTGCCTTCCACTCCCCTCGGCATGGGACTGTATCCAACTTCTGGGCTCTATGGCTTCAAATATCGATTTGGTTCTTTGGGCCTTTGCTCATATGCGACCATTGCAGAGAGCTTTACTCTCCCACTGGAAACCGGAGTCACAGGAGTTTCAGGCCATCCTGCCCTTATCGGATCTTGCCAAGGACAGTCTGGTTTGGTGCTGAAGGGAGTGGACCTGGAGGTCCCTCAGTGGGAAATCGTCACCACGGCCACCAGCCTCTCGGGATGGGGGGCTGTGTGTCAACAGTTAGCGAACCAGGGGCAGTGGGCGTCTGTTCAGGAATCTTGGCTGATAAATTGTCTGGAAATCAGAGCAGTCTGCCTGGTTTTGAAGCATTTCCTCCCCCTTGTTCACCATCGGGCTGTGAGGATTCTCTCTGACAACGCGACCACAATTGCGTACATCAATCACCAAGGAGGGACGAGGAGCCATCACGTCTCTCTGGAAGCTGACAAGCTCATGACTTGGGTGGAGTGTCATCTCTCTTGCCTAGCAGCGTCCCACATAGCCGGGGTGGACAATGTGCAAGCGGATTTCCTAAGCACACAGCACATAAATCCCGGAGAGTGGGAAATCTTGGAGGATGCGACGACTCTTCGCTTCCATTGGTGGGGAAACCCCCACATGGACCTCATGGCTACACAAAGGAATGCGAAGGCTCTGCGCTTCTTCAGTCGCAGAAGAGAATACGGCGCGGAAGGAGTAGATGCCCTGGTCCTACCACGGCTTCACCATCTCCTGCTGTACGTGTTTCCACCATGGCCCCTGGTGGGAAAGGTAATCCAGAGAATTGAAAGCCACCAGGGACCCATAATCCTAGTAGCGCCCAAATGGCTGCGGAGACCGTGGTTTGCGGATCTGATCAACCTCAAGGTGGACGATCCTCTTTGCTTGGGGCAGATCGATTCTGTCTTGCGGCCTGGCTTTTGAGAGGCGCAGGTTAAGAAGATGAGGTTACCAGGAGAGTGTTATCTCAACCCTCCTCAAGGCCAAAAAGACATCAACGTCCCTCTCCTACATCAGAGTATGGAAGGTTTTTGAGGCCTGATGTGACTCCATCAATTTGGCTCATCGTCATGCTTCAATAGCTCAAATCCTGTCTTTCCTGCAGCGGGGTCTGGAAAAGGGTATAGCCTACAATTATCTCCGAGTACAGGTGGCAGCCCTCGGTTCTCTCAGCAGACATCTAGACGGGGCCCCTCTGTCCTCTTATCCTGACATAGTTCATTTTCTAAAGGGGGGTCAAGCATGTGAAACTTCCAGTCCATGCTCTATGCCCTTCCTGGAGCCTCAAATTAGTACTCTGGGTCCTGGCCGGTCCCCCTTTCGAACCGTTAAAGAGTGCTATGTTTAAGGATTTAACGCTCAAGAGTCTTCCTGGTGGCCATTACTTCTGCCCGCAGGATCTCGGAGCTTCAAGTCCTCTCCTGCAGGGAGCCCTACCTCTGTTTCACAGATTCAGGGGTGTCCTTGACCACAGTTCCATCTTTTCTGCCGAAATTGGTATCAACATTCCATGTGAATCAATTGGTGGAACTTCTATCCTTCTTGCAGGAAGACCCCAGAGAGCTCTGCCGCCTTGATGTCAAACGCGTTCTTATTCGCTATTTGAAAGTGACCAACAATTTCCTCTTATCGGACCTCCTCTTCATCCTCTGGAGCGGCCACAAGAAGGGCAGCAAGACTTCTAAAACCTCCATTGCTCGGTGGTAAAAGGACGCGATTGTCTCCGCATATGTGGGAACAGGTCGACCACCTCCAGAGGGGATTAAGGCTCATTCGCTTCAAGCTCAAGTCACTACCTGGGCAGAAAGACAGGCGGTTTCGCCACAGGAGATCTGCTGTGCTGCCACCTGGAAATCGCTACATACGTTTGCACAGCACTATCACTTAAATCTTCAATCACTGGGGTTTGGCTCTTTTGGCGCTCAAGTCATTCGAGCAGGGCTTTCAGGGGCCCACCCTACATAGGGAAGTTTTGGTACATCCCACTGTCTGGACTGATCCGGGTACGTACAGGGAAAAGAAAATTATTCCTTACCTGCTAATTTTCGTTCCTTTAGTACCACGGATCAGTCCAGATGTCCTCCCTAAGATTATATGGGGTTGGGATTGTCTCTTAGCTGTGGTATACATCTATTCTTGACAGTTAATGTTACATGGTTCTCTTTGCAAGTTCTTTTTATTGTTTGCACATTTTGCTTGCTTTTTTCTACCTCTGTTCTAGTTGCACAGTGCTGGTGTACTTGATCCATCCAATGTTTTCTCTATGCTTTGATATTCTGAATACTGAAGGGGTGCAGAGGGTGCACCTGCTTATATAGGGGCTCCTTTCAAGCTTCTCTCTGACTCCATCTGCTGGAAGGGGGACATAACCCACTGTCTTGACTACAGACAGTGGGTACTACAGGAATGAAAATTAACAGGTAAGGAATAATTTTCTTATGCTGCAAATCGCATGAGTGTATCCAGAATATGAATGAACACATGCAAGTCTGTCTTCCTCTAAAAGCGTATGTGGAAGAAAAAAGAACTCCTGGTTAATAAAGACAGCCCATTTAAAGGCTCTCTTAACAATATGTAGTAGATAATTGTGAGAAAAAAAATTATTTGGCATATGCTAGACAAGTTGTAAAAAGGTCTTTTCTGAGAAGTACACAAATGGCACAGCTGAAAAGTTGACCCACAGGAATATATTTGGCTCAGTGAGCATGGGTGATTGCTGCTATAAAAGTAGTAGTGTGTTCTTATCTGTCATTTTCTTGAAAATCAATGAGGTTAACTGGTCATTCTGAATAGTAATCAATATGTCTAGAAAAGATATCTTAATATTATCAAATTGAAAAGAGAAATGTGAATCACAAGAAATGAGCCAGTCAAAAAAACTGGAAAAAAAAAACCCTGTAATAATGTCAGACCAGAACAAAAAAGCATCCCTCTGGCACAGGAGGGAAATGTTGGGGCTGGGTATTACTGTCTCTTCTTGACAACTGTCTGTATTTAACAATTGGACATTTAAGATCATTCTTTGGATTTGAAGTAAAGTATTGTGCTTGTGAATACACTCTTGTGGACATTGATATTATTGATTCACATCTTCTCTTTGAGTAAGGATATATGACTTGTCGTTATGCTTTTTGCACTCTTGACTTTTTCTAATAATATCAAGAGGGAAAAGCTCTCTCAGATTTCAGAAAAAACAAGGTTTTTCTGAGCATACTCAGGCATCCTGTGATGTTTCTTTTTTTCTTTCGCTTGTGCAAAATGATGGGTTTTGCTCTCTTTCCTAGCTGATCTTCAAACTGTTGCCTTTGGGATTTTTCTTAATTTATTTTATAAAATGATTTTGTTTACTTTCTTTTTCTTAACAAGTCTCCAAACCTTTTTTGTCAAATATTTGTTCAAAATTGAGTTCAACTGAGCCTCAGCTCTCTTCTCAATGGTGGACAAAAACTGGGTTTCAAAAGATACCCACATTGCTCCCACAAGTTGTCTTTGTCTGACCAGCATGACTGCTGTGTTCAATATCTTGGCCCTAACTGTGCTGCCTCTGCTTGTCTGTCCTCCAGAGACAGAAAAGTCAAAAATCACATGCTGAAAAATTTTTTGGAGCTTCCTCAAGCCTTCTCCTTGGCAGTGGAGAGGAAATTATTAACAACTGGGGGACCATTACCTAAATAAAAAAATGTGGAGTCCTTTCATGCTAGGCATCATGACTCAGAGAAGTCTCAGCAGAGGTGCCATCCTTCCACTGGCAAATAAGGAGAATGTTGCACTCTTCAGTATGGGAACATGCAGGAGCCAAGGTCCAGCAATACATCTGGCTCTTCAGCGCAATCATTCTTTGGTGCAGACATTTTAATGGTGCCATCAACAAGTAGAGTCACTACATCTTTGTTGGCACCAACAACTTCTCAGTACTGAGACACAATTATCAGTTCCAAAATGTCAATTCATTCCAGATCTATCCCTATAAAACAATGTATGCCAGTTCTAGTTCCATAACTGTTTAGCTCATCCACTGTAATTCCTTCACCTAAAAAGGAACATCATGCCTTTGTGAAGAGAATGTGGCTTGATTTCATCAAAACTTTTTAACTGCAGAAAAATGACTGGGATTTGTCTGGATACTCACCTATAATCCCAGTCATTTCTTTGCATTCATAGAACACCTAATTATTATATTATTGATTCTCCAAGCTATTTTTGTCTCTCTAATGCTGATTGCTTTTGTGTTCATGTATATTCTACCTTTCATGACACTTCAAAGTAGATTACATTCAGGTACAGTAGCTATCTCCTGTTCCTGGAGGGTTTACAATCTACAGGCTTGATTTACTAAGGCTTTTCTCCCATTCTCTGTCTAAGGTAAAAATGCTTTATAAATGACTCCGTAATTTTGCACCTGAGGCAGTGGAGGTGGAAGTGATTTGCCCAAGTCACAAGGAGCATAAGCAGGATTTGAATCCTGGATTAAGTTGTCAGACTCTCCTATAATATTGTGAATCTTATGTTTTCTCAGATCTGTGGTTATTTTTCAAATATGTGTCAGAGGGAAAAATGTTTTAAGTAGTAGGGATGTGCATTAGTTTGCGACGAAATAGGAAATATAGACGATATTTCCTATTTCGTCACATTTCGGGGGGTTGCCAAAACAATGGGAAAACCACACAAAATTTCATGTGGTTTTCTTATCGTTTTTGTGGGGCAGAAAGGGCACATAAATAAAAAATCCCCAAATCCACCCCAACCCTTCAAATTTCATTTAATACAACCCTCCTGACCCCCCAAGACTTGCCTGACCTCCCCCCCAAGACTCATCGAATGTCCCTGGTGGTCCAGCGGGGTCCCAGAGTGATCTCCCCCTATCGGACTGTCGGATGCCACTAATCAAAATGGCACTGATGGCCCTTTGCCCTTGCCATGTGACGGGCTAACGGTGAAATTGGCCGGCCCCAGTCACATGGTAGGAGCAATGGATGACCTGCACCATTTTTTAAGTTGGCGCCAGCCGCCCATTGTTACAGAGGCCAGCCAATGGCACCGATAGCCCCTGTCATATGGTAAGGGGAAAGGGCCACCGGCGCCATTTTGTTTACTGGCAGCTGACGGCCCGAGAGTGGGAGATCGCTCCCGGGACCCCCACTGGACCACCAGGGACTTTAGGCAAGTTTTTTTGGGGGGGGGTCAGCAGGGTGGGGGATTGTAATTAATTAAATCTTAAGAGCTGGGGTTTTTTGGTTTTTTTTTCGGTTCATGACAGCCAAAAGAAAATTGGCCCGAACCGCGGGAAATGAAATTTCCCATGGTGGGCCAATAATGAAGGCTGAACTAAAAGGTTCAGCTGAATCACATCTCTAATAAGTAGTAGGGATGTGCAGAAGTAAAAAATTTGTTTTGATTTGGTATTCGTTTCGCCGGCACCCAAATCCGTTGCATTTGTTTCATAGGGGGGAAAACCAATTTGTTGATTTGTTTTATTCATTTTCCGATTTCCCATTAAAGTCAATGGGTGAAGTATTTGCAGCCTATTTTTGGCTGCAGAATTGGAGTTTTCTTATCAATTCTGATGAAACTTCTGGGGAGCAATCATCAGAATGAGAAAAGAGCTCCAAGGTACTTAGACTGTGGCAAAGTGGCACCAAAGTGGTATGAATAGTCTAAGGCACTTTAAAGGGGCAAAGGGGTACCAGGAGTGGCAAGTGTGCTTTAACAGAGGAGCAAAGCAGCAGCGAGAGTGTAAAAAACACACCATAGCTTCAAAAGAGAGCACCAATAACAGATGCATGAACCCTCGAAGGCAGCATGACAAGCAAAGTGGCAAGACAAGTGGCATCAACATCCTACAGCACAATGAAGGGGGAACATAGCAAGCAGAAAGACTAGAACCAACACACTGAGGAACCATGATAGTGGCAAGAACACCAGAAGAAGTTGAGTGAGTCATCTGGTGTATGGCAGCAAGGCAGAGTAGCAGAAAGCTGATAGCGGAGCTAGTCTGGTCCCTGTGGTTTTTATAGGGGTAAGACAGGCTGGCCCCAGGGAGAGTTTCCTTTCCTTTGTGCAGGAAAGGGCTCCCTAGAACGGGTTCGCCCCTAGAGTGGGGTGTTTCCATTGGTGTCAAGTAAGCTCTCGCTGGTCTTTTAAAATCTGGTGGAGTTAGCATATATACAAACAAGAATTTTCAAGGCCGAGGCGGAGGAGGGTACCATGTGAACAGCAGTTCAACATGGGTCAACAGGTACTAAGAGATAGGTTGGCTAGCTACCCCGGGGAGAGTTCCCTTTCCTTTGAGCAGGAAAGGATTCCCCGGAATGGGTTTGCCCCTAGAGTGGAGCACGAGCTTTCAAAGCAAGGCAATATGGAGCAGGGTGCCATGTGAACAGCAGTTCAACATGGGTCGACAGGTACTAACAGATAGGATGGCCGGCTATCCCGGAGAGAGTTCCATTTCATTTGAGCAGGAAAGGGCTCCCCGGAATGGGTTGGCCCCTAGATTGGAGCACGAGACTTCAAAGCGTGTTTGTTTTAATTAAGGATCCATGCTGTGAAGGATTAGCATTTTGAATTGCCAGAGACTGAGGGTTCCCTTTGCAATGAGGGTTCAGTCGTTAGGACCAAAAAAAGCGCTCATGTCATCTCCCGCCCAAATCTACAATATCAACCTATGTTGACTATGTAGTTTACACAGTGCCTCTGTAAACTATGGGAAGACAGAGGATGAACTAGAGTGAAACTACAACCAGTTTTCTATAGTACTAGAAACATTACTGTTGGCACCTAAGAAAGATTTAGGGAACATGGCCCATATTATGAAGGTCAGGAAAACTATTGAGCATATGAAATATGCAAGTTCCAAACATCTTAAGTCAGCTTTTTATGTTCTTACATTCAAAATGTGGACGGACAGACACAGCGTTAGAGCTCAAGCCCTTCTAGGGACGTAAGGCCTGGAAGGACAGGCACAGCATTTCAGATTAGAAGTCAAGCCCTCGTACGGACGTAAATCCTGGACGGACAGGTAGGCTCAGCATTCGAGGATAGAGGTCAAGCCCTCGTAGGGAAGTAAAGCCTGGACGGACAGGCACAGTGTTAGAGGTCAAGCCCTTTTAGGGACATAAGGCCTGGACGGACAGGCACAGCATTAGAGGTCAAGCCCTTTTAGGGACATAAGGCCTGGACGGACAGGCACAGCAATCGAGGATAGAGGTCAAGCCCTTTTAGGGATATAAGGCCTGGATGGACAGGCACAGCAATCGAGGACAGAGGTCAAGCTCTTTTAGGGACATAAGGTCTGGACGGACAGGCACAGCATTCGAGGTCAAACCCTTGTAGAGACATAAAGCCTAGACGGACAGGCAGGCACAGCATTCGAGGATAGAGGTCAAGTCCTCATAGGAACGTAAAGCCTGGACAGACAGGCAGGCACAGCTTTCAAGGATAGAGGTCAAGCCCTTGTATGGACGTAATGCCTGGACGGACAGGCACAGCATTAGAGGTCAAGCTCTTTTAGAGACATAAGGCCTGGACAGATAGGCACAGTATTAGAGATCAATCCATTTTAGGGACATAAGGCCTGGATGGACAGGCACAGCAATCAGGGATAGTGGTCAAGCCCTTTTAGGGACATAAGGCCTGGACAGACAGGTACAGCATTCAAGGATACAGGTCAAGCCCTTTTAGGGACATAAGGTCTGGATGGACAGGAACAGCAATTGAGGATAGATGTCAAGCCCTTTTAGGGACATAAGACCTGGATGGACAGGCACATAATTAGAGGTCAAGCCCTTTTAGGGACATAAGGCCTGGACGGACAGGCACAGCAATCGAGGATAGAGGTCAAGCCCTTTTAGGGACATAAGGCCTGGACGGACAGGCACAGCAATCGAGGATAGAGGTCAAGCCCTTTTAGGGATATAAGGCCTGGACGGACAGGCACAGCAATCAAGGATAGAGGTCAAGCCCTTTTAGGGATATAAGGCCTGGATGGACAGGCACAGCAATCAAGGATAGTGGTCAAGCCCTTTTAGGGACATAAGGCCTGGATGGACAGGCACAGCAATTGAGGATAGAGGTCAAGCCCTTTAGGGGCATAAGGCCTGTCTGTCCAGCCCTTTTAGGGACATAAGGCCTGGACACACAGGCACAGCAATCGAGGATAGAGGTCAAGCCCTTTTAGGGACATAAAGCATGGACGGACAGGCATAGCAATCGAGGATAGATGTCAAGCACTTTTAGGGACATAAGGCCTGGACTGACAGGCAAAGCATTTGAGGTCAAACCCTCGTAGAGACGTAAAGCCTGGACGGACAGGCAGGCACATCATTCAAGGATATAGGTCAAGCCCTCGTAGGAATGTAAAGCCTGGATGGACAGGCAGGCACAGCATTCGAGGATAGAGGTCAAGCCTTCATAGAGGCACCAGTTTTCTATCTTAGTAGAAACTATTGAGCATATGAAATATGCAAGCTCCAAACATCTTAAGGCAGCTTTTTATGTTCCCACATTGAAAATGTGGATGGACAGGCATAACGTTAGAGGTCAAGCTCTTGTAGGGATGTAAGGCCTGAATGGACAGGCACAGCACTAGAGGTCAAGCCCTTTTAGGGACATAATCCTGGAAGGACTGGCACAGCATTAAAGGTCAAGCCCTTTTAGGGACATAAGGCCTGGACGGACAGGCACAGCAATCGAGGATAGAGGTCAAGCCCTTTTAGGGATATAAGGCCTGGATGGACAGGCACAGCAATCGAGGACAGAGGTCAAGCTCTTTTAGGGACATAAGGTCTGGACGGACAGGCACAGCATTCGAGGTCAAACCCTTGTAGAGACATAAAGCCTAGACGGACAGGCAGGCACAGCATTCGAGGATAGAGGTCAAGTCCTCATAGGAACGTAAAGCCTGGACAGACAGGCAGGCACAGCATTCAAGGATAGAGGTCAAGCCCTTGTATGGACGTAATGCCTGGACGGACAGGCACAGCGTTAGAGGTCAAGCTCTTTTAGAGACATAAGGCCTGGACGGACAGGCACAGCAATCAGGGATAGTGGTCAAGCCCTTTTAGGGACATAAGGCCTGGACAGACAGGTACAGCATTCAAGGATACAGGTCAAGCCCTTTTAGGGACATAAGGTCTGGATGGACAGGAACAGCAATTGAGGATAGATGTCAAGCCCTTTTAGGGACATAAGACCTGGATGGACAGGCACATAATTAGAGGTCAAGCCCTTTTAGGGACATAAGGCCTGGACGGACAGGCACAGCAATCGAGGATAGAGGTCAAGCCCTTTTAGGGACATAAGGCCTGGACGGACAGGCACAGCAATCGAGGATAGAGGTCAAGCCCTTTTAGGGACATAAGGTCTGGATGGACAGGCACAGCAATTGAGGATAGAGGTCAAGCCCTTTAGGGGCATAAGGCCTGTCTGTCCAGCCCTTTTAGGGACATAAGGCCTGGACAGACAGGCACAGCAATCGAGGATAGAGGTCAAGCCCTTTTAGGGACATAAAGCATGGGCGGACAGGCATAGCAATCGAGGATAGATGTCAAGCACTTTTAGGGACATAAGGCCTGGACTGACAGGCAAAGCAATCGAGGATAGAGGTCAAGCCCTTTTAGGGATATAAGGCCTGGATGGACAGGCACAGCAATCAAGGATAGTGGTCAAGCCCTTTTAGGGACATAAGGCCTGGATGGACAGGCACAGCAATTGAGGATAGAGGTCAAGCCCTTTAGGGGCATAAGGCCTGTCTGTCCAGCCCTTTTAGGGACATAAGGCCTGGACAGACAGGCACAGCAATCGAGGATAGAGGTCAAGCCCTTTTAGGGACATAAAGCATGGACGGACAGGCATAGCAATCGAGGATAGATGTCAAGCACTTTTAGGGACATAAGGCCTGGACTGACAGGCAAAGCATTTGAGGTCAAACCCTCGTAGAGACGTAAAGCCTGGACGGACAGGCAGGCACATCATTCAAGGATATAGGTCAAGCCCTCGTAGGAATGTAAAGCCTGGACGGACAGGCAGGCACAGCATTCGAGGATAGAGGTCAAGCCTTCATAGAGGCACCAGTTTTCTATCTTAGTAGAAACTATTGAGCATATGAAATATGCAAGCTCCAAACATCTTAAGGCAGCTTTTTATGTTCCCACATTGAAAATGTGGATGGACAGGCATAACGTTAGAGGTCAAGCTCTTGTAGGGATGTAAGGCCTGGATGGACAGGCACAGCACTAGAGGTCAAGCCCTTTTAGGGACATAATCCTGGAAGGACTGGCACAGCATTAAAGGTCAAGCCATTTTAAGGACATAAGGCCTGGATGGACAGGCACAGCAATTGAGGATAGAGGTCAAGCCCTTTTAGGGACATAAGGCCTGGACGGACAGGCACAGCAATTGAGGATAGAGGTCAAGCCCTTTTAGGGACATAAGGCCTGGACGGACAGGCAGAGCAATTGAAGATAAAGGTCAAGCCCTTGTAGGGACATAAGGTCTGGACGGACAGGCACATCATTCGAGGTCAAGCCCTTTTAGGGACATAAGGCCTGGACATCCAGGCACAGCATTAGACATCAAGCCCTTTTAGGAACATAAGGCCTGGACGGACAGGCACAGCATTCGAGGTCAAGCCCTTTTAGAGACATAAGGCCTGGACGGACAGGCACAGCATTCGAGGGCAAATCATTTTAGGGACATAAGGCCTGGACATCCAGGCACAGCATTAGACATCAAGCCCTTTTAGGAACATAAGGCCTGGACGGACAGGCACAGCATTCGAGCTTAAGCCCTTTTAGAGACATAAGGCCTGCACGGACAGGCAAAGCATTCGAGGCCAAATCCTTGTAGATACATAAATCCTGGATGGACAGGCAGGCACAGCATTCGAGGATAGAGGTCAAGCCCTCATAGGGACATAAAGCCTGGACGTACAGGCAGGCACAGCATTCGAGGATAGAAGTCAAGTACTCGTAGGGACACCACTTTTCTACAGTACTAGAAACATTACTGTTGTCACTTAAGAAAGATTTTGGGAACATGGCCCATATTATAAAGGTCATGAAAACTATTGAGCATATGAAATATACTAGCTCCAAACATCTTAATTTAGCTTTTTATATTCTTATATTCAAAATGTTTGACGGACAGGCACAGCGTTAGAGGTCAAGCCCTTGTAGGGATATAAGGCCTGGACGGACAGACACTGCATGAGAGGTCAAGCCCTTTTAGGGACATAAGGCTTGGACGGACAGGCACAGCATTCAAGGTCAAACCCTTGTAGAGACATAAAACCTGGATGGACAGGCAGGCACAGCATTCAAGGATAGAGGTCAAGCCCTCGTAGAGACACCAGTTTTCTATAGTACTAGAAACATTACTGTTGTCACCTAAGAAAGATTTCAGGAACATGGCCCATATTATAAAGGTCATGAAAACTATAGAGCATATGAAATATGCAAGCTCCAAACATATTAAGTCAGCTTTTTATGTTCTTACATTCAAAATGTGGATGGACAGGCACAGCATTCGAGGTCAAGCACTTTTACGGACATAAGGCCTGGATGAACAGGTACAGCTTTCGAGGATAGAGGTCAGGTCAAGCCCTCGTAGGGACACCATTTTTCTATAGTACTAGACACATTACTATTTGCACCTAAGAAAGATTTCGGGAACATGGCCCATATTATGGATATCATGAAAACTATTGAGCATATGAAATATGCAAGCTCCAAATATCTGAAGTCAGCTTTTAATGTTCTTACATTTCAAATGTTGCAAACAGGAAGAGTATTCTGGAAAGAAGTGATGTACAACTACATGAAACTGAAATTAGAAATACTAGAACTAAACTCAGACAGGCACAGTGTTTGAGGTCAGGCCCTTGTAGGGACGTACAGCCTGGACAGTGGACGGACAGGCACAGCATTTCAGGTCAGGTACATGTGCTGATATTATCTGGAGCATAGGAGGCAGCTGGAGCTGCTGTAAGGCTTTCAATTGCTTATATTCATCTTGCCAATCACAGGGAAAATTTAGAAACCCAAGCAAAGGCAGATTTATTTTCAAAAACACTAGCATTTCCATCAACTCTGGTGCCAGCCTTGAGCGGTGAGGGCTCATGATATCCCCTGTCATTGAAAATACACATTCACTGGGCACACTGGTTGGTGGACATGACAGATGTCGCTGAGCCACTTTGGCTAGGTGTGGCCAGACAGTGGACTTGTGTGCCCAATATGCAAGCGGATCTGTCTGCATGTCCTCTGTGGCTCTGAGAGATACCGTGTTACTGACAGTTATGCTGGAATCTCCTTTTCTTGAGTGGGCTGAGAGTCACTCATGGGCACTTTATGGGCAACATGCCTTTGGCATACTGAAGTGGAAGAGGAGGAAGTACTAGCTGTCGCTGAAAGAGTGCTGCTCATGCTTGGGCTAGCACAACTCTCTGAAGTGCCTGCCGCTGTTTCCTCCTCTGCTTCATGCCTAATCTGTATCTGCCTGTGGCGCTCCTGATCACGGACTTTTGCTAACAGCAGGTCTTTCACAAATGAGAAACAATTGGACTGTAAGGCGAGTTTCCCTTTCACACGGGGATCACAGACTGTGGCAAGCATGTATGTGTGGTCGTCTGTTAAAGGCCTTAATCTCTCTTGCACCTGCTGCTGCAAAAAGCCAAGGCACTGCAGCACCTCAGCTGTCATTCCCTCTTCCTGTTTAAAGCCTTCCAAATTTTCCTCCAGAAAATTAACTATAGGGATGATGTCAGCCAAGCTGGCCCTTCTGGAACTCAGCTCCTCCGTGGCATCCTTGAAGGGCTGCAGGATTTTTACCAGCTGACTCATACTCACCAGTCATGATGCCCTAGGGGATTATGCACACCTATGTCCATTGAACCAGAAAGTTCATGAAGGGGTGTCTGCAACTCCACTAACCTCTGCAGCATCATAAAGATGGAATTCCACTGGGTGGCAATATCTTGAATGAGACGCTTGTGAGGCATCTCCAAATCAGTCTGCTTTTGTCGGAGAACCTGCCCAGCCTTCACACTTCTGTGGAAGTGCGCTGCTATGTTCCTGCACTTGTGTATTAACGTATTCAGGTATTCATTCTCTTGGTGATTGGACTCCAGTCCCACAGCTGACGTCACTGCCAGGTGCAGAGTGTGTGCAAAACATTGGATGTTCTGAAAGTGCCCGTCGGTTATTGCCTTTTCCATGTTTGTACCATTGTCTGTGACAAAGAACCTTGCCTGACGATGTCTGTCTCGCTGGTGTAGTTGCCAGCCCTCCAGCATCTGTCTGATGCATGCTAGAATATTGGCTGAAGTATAGGCCTCATCCGTCAGGTGGGTGTGCAGTAAAGCCCACCTCCACCCTGATACTTGTTCACTAATAGAGCTGCTGCCTGCCCCTGCCTCAGCCAAGTCCCACCAGCGTGCTGTCAGGGAGAGGTAAGAGTATGCAGCATTCAGTGTGGTCCAGATATCGCAGGTGAAATGCACACGCCCCTGTGTCTTAGCTGGCAGTGCTTGGATTCAACTGTGACACTGCTTGTACAGGCTGGTGATGACCTTTTTGCTAAATGTGGTTCTGGAGGGGACTTTGTAATTTGGAACTAAGACCTTCAGCAAATGCTTGAAACCCATATTCTCCACTATCTGCAAGGGCTGGTCATCAAGGGCAATCATTTCCCCAATGCTCCTGGTTACAACTTTTGAGGCTGCCTGCCTTCTACCCTGGGATAGCATTACCTCATACCACCCCATTTTCTGCATGGTGGGTTGTCACTTCTGCCACATGGCAGGGGGCTGCTGGCCTGCTACCTGACTGCTAGAAGTGGCTGAGGGCAAAGGATGACTCTGCTCCTTTTCAACCACTTTACGCTGCCTGGAAAAAGGGGTCCCCTGACTGGCACTGCCACCATCCCCAGATGGCAGTACTGTTGGGTGTTTCTTCTGTATATGATGCATCATGCCAAAAGTAGATAGATGTCCCATTTGCTTGCCTCTGCTAATAGCCCTGCCACAGTAATTACACTGAGGAAAGTGCAGGTCTGCCGTCATTCTAAAGTGGCTCCAGATCGCATATTTCTTTTGTGTTTCCTTCTCTATAGCCTTTGGGGTGGATGCTGGCACTGGAGCTGAAGTAGTGGGTACACCCTGAGAAGCAATGCCAGGGGCATCAGTCGCATTCTGTGCCTGCGCTGACTGCTCTTCCTCCTCATCATCATCAGTTTCATCTCTCCCCTGCTGCACTGAAGTGGAGGCAAAGACAGAACTAACTAATCCTCCTAAACCTTCTTCAGCTATTACTTCTTCCATTTCTGATGATGAGAATCCCACACAAGATGATTCTTCATCGGAATCAGAAGCAAACAGTGCCTGCGCTACATTGTCAATGCTAAGTCGAGTCTGCTGTCGCACTCCTGCTTTTGGGTGTCGCCATTTTGTCTGGCATGACTCAGCCTCCCCTTCCCTCACCTCCAAAACTACAGGGTCAGAAACAGGTGGTGGCGATGCATCATCTTTAAATTTTGTTTTTTTCCTGATGGAACTGCCTGCCCCTCCAGAGATTTTAGATTGGAACAGGTTGCTTTTTAACTTTAAAGGGGGACTGGCACTTCCTTTTGAAGTGCCTCCTCTGCCAGTCCCAATCACTCGACCACATCTAGCTTCCCTGACATTATGGAGTAAATGGTACTGCCTACTAGGGATTTCAATTAAAAGAATTATTTCCAAAAGAGGCCCACTGGGGATTTGGCTTTAGAGAGCACCGCTCTCCCAATATATGTGAGTCTGCCAAAGTTCCCCCAGGCCCACGAGGCTGTGCCTCTAAAACTGGGACCACTCAATGTGTGCACACACCAAGCTGGTAACTATTTATTTATTTATTTATTTATTTATTTAAAATCTTTTCTATACCGTCGCTAAGTTATATACCATCACAACAGTTTATATGTAGGCACATAAATTAATGTAGGTGAATGCGTACTATAGTACTTTCTAACAGGTGCCACCAAAGGTTCATTTACAATATATTGTTAAAGACAATCAATTGTTTAGTGAAGTAGTCCTGACCAGGTATACTTATAAGGTACTGTTCACGGGTAAAATTCATATTCATAGTGTTTACAATTATGTTTCTTGTGATACAGAGTTCATAGACTATTTTAATGCACATTCTTAGAATAGTGCTGTGTGTTGGTGCTCTTCTGCCTATTCCAGTATATTTTCTACAAAAGAGGCGCACTGGGGATTTGGCTTCAGAGAGCACTGTTGTCCCAATATACGTGAGTCTGCAAAAGTGCCCACTGGCCCATGAGGCTGTGCCTGGATGTACACTAAAACTGGGACCGCTGTATGCACACACCAAGCTTATAACTAAAAAAGAGGCCCACTGGGGATTTGGCTTCAGAGACCACTGCTGTCCCAATAATATATATGTGAGTCTGCAAAACTGCCCAGTGCCCAGTGATGCCCAGTGAGTGCACTGCATGTCTTCTTGGCTTAAAAGAGCACAAAGAGACAGCCTGAGTTCAATTAAAAAAAACTGCAGTTAAATAAAAAGGATGGCTTGCTTGGCACAGCAGCAAAAACGTAGAAATATATTTTTCAATGGAAAATTCTATCAAAGAAGCTAGCAATTTAATTAATATATCTCCCACCCACAACACCCACATCCTGCTTGCAACCTACCCCAAGGGATAAAATAAGCTGAAAAATGCCACTGCTAGCAGCTTCTCTCAGTGGCACAGACAGAGAGACCATCTCAGATCAATAAAAAAAAGTGGTCAAAAAAAGCATATCTAGCTGGTGGCAGCACTGCAGCAAAATTGAACAAATATATTTTTCTTTGTTTTTTTTTAATTTAAATCTTATTGGTTTTTAAACAATTTTACATTGTATAAAACATATGAAAATATTCTGTTACATAGAAGTAAAACATAAGATATTCAATTTCCCATAAACTATCAGTAACAAGAATATGTAGTCCACATTACGGGAGGCTCTCTACGTAAGAAAATAAAACAAGAAATCTGTAAACATATTTTACAATTACTGGGAGATTTTTCAATGTTATTGCGAGCGCGAGTAGCGTGGTCGCTTCTAAGCAGGTGGTGAGCCCTTGGGCCACGGCAAGACTTAGGGTGGAGCCCCAAGCCACACCGTGGGAGGTGAGCCAATGCAGGCATGGTGAGCCAGGCAGGAACTGAAGCAGGGGGTAAGGAGTGGAGTCTGACCCTCAGCCGGACCTGCACGCCCATGGCAACCAACAATGCAATGTTGGTAGATGAACGGTCCTTCGACTGTTCCAAGCCCTTTCGGACCTGCCACTGGGTAATGGCATAGGGCGGCAGGCCGGACAGAGGCGAGGGCAGACAGAGTCCTTAGAACACTGAAGACATCAGACGGGGGCTGAAGCGAGACATCCAAGACGAGGCTGAAGCAAGACATCCAAGACGGGGCTGAAGCAAGACATCGAAGGCAAGGGCTGAAGCAAGACACAGGCACTGTCTCTCAGGGCGCCCTACACAGCCGGCACGGCTGGACTGGTCATGGACCACCCTGTCCTACAAACGCTGTAACCCACCGCTTCCTCTTCCCTGCACTCAAGGTAGGGTAGTCAAGGCAGTCAAGGTAGGGTAGGTTGCTGCACTCCTGGGTGCAGGGTGGTCCTACCAGTTTGTAGGACCACCCTGTCCTACAAACTGGTCATGGACCACCCTGTCCTACAAACCCAGTAACCCACCGCTTCTTCTTCCCTGCACTTGTCCGCCGGAGCGGACAAGTGCAGGGAAGAGGAAGCGGTGGGTTACTGCACTCCTGGCAGTCAAGGTAGGGTAGGTTGCTGCACTCCTGGCAGCCTAAAGCAGGTTTGCTGCACTCCTGGCAGCCTAAAGCAGGTCTGCTGCACTCCTGGCAGCCTAAAGCAGGAAGGAACATCGGGAACTGGATCAGGCACTGGATCAGGAACAGACATCAGGCAACATCGGGAACAGACATCAAGGCAACTTCATGGACAGGACAGGGAGCCATCGAAGCAAAGACAACCACGGAGGATCTGGATCAGCAGACAGAACACAGCGATGTGCAAGGCTAATCCGAAGGAACGCAGGAAGTGGAATGAAAGTCCTTTTATCCAGCTGATGTGGGCAACTCCCTGGGAGGAGTTCACCTAGACCGCCCCTCGCTGGCCCTATAACTGAGGTGGAGAGCTGCGGGCCGGCCCCTAGGGAGAAGGGCGTGGCCAAACCAGGAAGTCCAAACCCAGCCAGCAAGCTACAGGCAGGCCTCAGGAACAGCTAGGCCTCCCAGGCCCTGGAGCAAATCCTGGATGGTACACAGGCGAGGCCCTGGCTTCAAAGCGGCCTCCAGTGGAAAGGTGAGATACCTCCTGTAGCGCAGCAACAGGGGGGATCGTAACATTCAATTTATTGCAGTTTCATTTCTCAAACCTTGTTTATCAACCAAAAATGATTCTAAGTGGGTAGGATCTTGGAAAATAAATTTATTTTTCTGGTATACCACAGAGCACTTACATGGGAATTTTAAATAGAATGTTGCCCCTAGGGCTAACACTCTTGGCTTCAAGATCAAAAATTGTCTACGCCTGACTTGTGTTACTTTAGCCACGTCAGGAAATATTTGAATCCGCTGACCACAAAAATTGTAGTCCTTATTTTCAAAATATTTCTATAATACCTGATTCTTGTCTCTCTCTCTCTGCAAAAAGTAACTAATAATGTTGATCTTTGTGGTATATCATCTTGAGAGGCTTCCAGGAATGAGGTTAAATTTGGGGATTGTTGAACAATATCCATATCCTCTTGCCCCACTTGTAACTTTAATCTAGATTTAGGAATATAATATAATTTAGATATTGATGCCTCATCAATTGTCACTATAGATAGTACCTCCACCAAATATTTTTCAAGTAGCTCCATAGCAGATATCAATCTGGTTTCAGGAAAATCTAAAAACCTGAGATTTCTAATATGATTTTGATTTTCCAGATTTTCCATCTGTCTATGTATTATTAATCAATCTTTTATAGAGGAATTATTTACTTCCTTTAAAACCTCTATCTGAGTAGAGAAGGTTTTACATTTTTCTTCTATTTGTATCAATCGATTATTGTGCTTCTCTATTTCATTTTTAAATTCAAGTGTGGTAATTCTATTTTGCTCAGTTGAGTTAGACATTATTTTCTGAAGGTTATTTAAAGCCAACCAAACATCTCTTAAAGTAACATTTCGGGGATCAACAGAATCCATAGCCATTTCCTGTGGCTCGGCACCCGGTTTCACCCCTACAACTTCAATATTCATAGGTACTTTAGTCTCATCACTATTTAAATTCCCAAGATCGCTTTGTCCATTTATACTTGTCTGAGGTGTGAGGTTGGGGTCTTCCATATTTGGTTGAAATAACTGCGTTGGCCCCTGATCCTCTGGGGAACCTGAAAAAAATGATATATCTGGAATTGATGTTTGTAAAGGTTGACTTACCCCCCTTGCGACGTGGGAGTCCATTGGTCCTCTCACCGGGAATCCTGGAGAGGAAATCCAGATTTTCACCTTCCTCTTCCTGCCCATAAAGGTAACAAGAAAAATAAAACTAAGAACATTTTCAGAAGGGGCGCGCGCCGATGGGTGCGCGCCATAGCCGCCTCAATTTTAAAGGAGATTCAGTCCGTCCCCCTCTGATGACCTCACGGGGTGGGGCTTTCGGCGGGTCCGCGTTGGTCTTGCGGCTCCGACCCCAGCAAGGGGGTAGGAGCCTCGGGTTCAGTTCTAGCTGATACCTCTCACAGGGAGGTTTCTCGCACAAATGCCACCACAAAACGCCGTAGCCACCTCAATTTTAAAGGAGATTCAGTCCGCCCCCCTCCGATGACCTCAAGGGGGCGGGGCTTCTGGCGGGTCCGCGTTGGTCTTGCGGCTCCGACCCCAGCAAGGGGGTATGAGCCCCGGGTTCAGTTCTAGCCGATACCTCTCACAGGGAGAGGTTTCTCCCACAAATGCCTCCAACAAATATCTTTTTCAATGGAAAATTCTATCAAAGCAGCTAGCAATTGAATACAGATTTGAGACATTAAGACTAGCTCTGAGTGCAGCCACCTCCCCGGACCACCTCCCCAGACCATCCCCGCCAAGAAAATGCATGGCACACTGCGTGCTTAATGTATAAATAGTGCTGCATCATCAGGAATAGCGTCACAGAGCACTGAGTGAGAGTGGCAGTTGGCTGCATTTCAAAAAATGCTTAGTTCTGATATGTTGCATTCTGGTCTCCTTGCCAACCTGTCTTACCCACTATGTGACAGGACTGTGAGGTCACTTATGACTCACAGGAAAGGGCTGGTTTTTGCTATCTCCTATTTCAAACGGCCGCTAAGAGATCACTGTGAGCAAAAAGAATGAAACTAATATGATATGTTGTTTTCATGGGGGATCGCAATGTGTTTCGTGAACCTACAAATAAAACGAATAGGGACATGTACGTTGCGGATTGCCAATGCGTTGCAAACAAATGCACATCCCTAATGAGTGCATAGTACTCATAGTACTCATAGTACTCAGCTAGTAATAGTTGTCAGTTTATTTTATTTTATTTTTTTTATATTTTTCATAAGGCTAGGTAATTTTAGAAGACAGAATTTAAAAGTGGGAGCTCCTGTTATAAAAGAAAGGTGTCTCTAAACTGTGCACCTGCAACTTGTCATTAGCTAGATCCATAGATAACCATTACCTATTTCACATTATAACATTAATGGCGGGGGTGGTACATTAATGGCGGGGGTGGAAGGGAAATAGAACCAAAAGGTTACTAAAGGCCAAGAGTAACAGATAAGTATGAGAAAAAAAATGTGTGAAAGCTTGCTGGGCAGACTGGATGGGCCATTTGGTCTTCTTCTGCCATCATTTCTATGTTTCTATATATAGCCATTCAATTATTGCATTTTCCCATAATCTGGATATATGTGAAATGTGTGAATCAATTATAGGGAGAATGGTGATGTCTAGAAAAATAGTGTGTGATGAAGTATTGTCATCTTGTATGCCTACAGTAAAATTTACCATTTATTAAGAGAAAATATTGAAATCATTGAAGGGAATCAGGTGCAATTACCTACACAGAAGTTTAGAGAACAAGGAATGGTCATTCCAGTTGTCTAAACAAGGAACATTTGGCAAGGGGCCAAGAAGGATAGTTTCATAGGCATATTGGTCAGGGAAAAATGGGACTGGGTAATATGTTCATGGGGCAGTTAGTAATACCTTAAATTCACATAGTCAAGAACACATGCACTCTGGGCTTTAGGAAAGCACATAGGTGAGACATCTGGTAAGGTCCATTGGTGCACATCCATCCACAAAGAATCATGGTCACCCAACAGAAAAGGTAACCATCATAGTAAATGGGATTCACAGAAAGAATATTTATAGTAAAAGATATCACTGAATGTGATGAAAATACTGTCTTGGGTAATAAGATGGTAGATGACATATATGAGGAAAGCGAACCAATATCTTTAAATTAACCTTTGACAGTAACAAAAAAAATAAATTGAAATTTAGTTAAATAATTGTTGCGCTGGAGGTGGACCCTTGGCTGGTGCAGGATTGGTACAGCCCTCTGGTCAGACCCAGAAAGCACCTGCCACCAGGAGGCGGAGCACACAAGGAGACAGAGGCTAACTGGAGCTTCACCAATAACAGTCCGGGGTTTCCTCAGGTTGAGCCCTTGGGTACCCGGACTGCCTGGACTTAGGTGGGCCTCTGATGGTCTCCCGGAGAGATAGCGGAGTGGTGTGCCCACCACGAGCAAGGGTGCGGGGCTGATGCAGAGTGGATGGACTAGACTCGAACTGGAAGCTCCGGACACCTCAGGGAGGCAACAGTTCAGGAAGGTTCTTCGGGCGAGACAGGCAGCGCCTGTAGGTCTAGCCAAGTAGGAGCTGCGGTTGGTTTCCAAGCAGGTTGGTCCAATGGTCACAGTAGGCCAGAAGAGAGTGTCCGAGTGAAGTGCAAGGGTCAAAGCCAGAGTATCAGTCCAGGAGAGGTCAGCCAAAGCAGGAGACAAAAGCAGAATCAGTCCGGGCGTAGTCAAGGCAAGCAAAGTTTGGTTCCAGGCAGCAGGCAACAGAATGGTCAGGCAGGCAGTGGTGACTTCCAGGCGGCAAGCAAGAGAATGGTCAGTCAGGCAGAGTTCAAGTTCCAGGCAAGAGAATGGTCAGGTAGGCAGAGGTCAGTACCAAAGATCAGTCCAGAGAGGTACTATCGAAGAAGGATACAGGACAACAAGGAGCCACTGGAACAGAGGACACTGGAACAGGAGACACTGGAACAGGAGATACTGAAACGTGAAAGCAAACTAACACACACAACGGTGTCGACCCGATTGCCAAGGCGAAGTCCTGGGGACAGGGCCTCGCCTTAAATAGTGAGTCTAGGGGATGTCATCGGGAGGTGCCTCTGCAGGTTTTCTCTCCTTGGGCCCTTTAAAGGGCTGCACATCAGCCGCGTGTTCGCCTAGGGGCATAGCCGAGGGCGCCGATAACGCAGAGTCCCGACGGGAGCTCCGCAGTGAGGCCTGCGAGGAGGATGGTGAGCAGAGAGCCAAGATGCCGTGAACTGGCTGCAGCAGCAAGGGAGGGGTGTCCGGAGCTGGTCGAAGGAAACACGAGGTGAGCAGGCCCGACCACGGTGCCAACGCGGCCAGGACACGCAACAATAATTACATATACATTATATGTATATGTGTGTGTGTGTATATATATATATATATATATATATATATATATTATATATATTCTTACAGTGAATGGAAGGTCGGCACCCTCATATATATATATTTAAAACCAAAAGATACCAGATACTATATAATCCAATAGAAGTACTCGATTGATAAAAATATTATCAACCCAAATGAGAAAAGAACACTGATGTTTTATGTTCATTGTCAACTTTAAATGAATTTTTTATTAAATATTTGAGTACACAAATTTAAAACACATGTAAAGAGAACAATCATATATAATCCCTCTACCATTTATCAAAATATTCCGAAATGTTGATACATAGAAACCTAAATACATACAATCAAAAAACCAATGCCTACCACACCATAAGTGAAGCAACCTTAATTGCCACCAAAAGATCACATATAACCCATGTTTACTGTTGCGCTGAAGGTGGACCATTGCCCAGGTGCAGGGTTGGTACGGCCCTCTGGTCGGACCCAGAGAGTGCCTGCCACCAGGAGGCGGAGCACAGGAGGAGACAGAGGCTAGCTGGAGCTTCACCAATAGCTACCCGGGTTTCCGCAAGTTGAGCCCTTGGGTACCCGGGCTGCCTAGTCTTAGGTGGGCCTCACAGGGTCTCTCAGAGAGGAAGTGCAGGGGAGTGCCCACCACGAACAAGGGTGTGTGGTCAATATTCAAGCAAGCAGGTTCAGGAATCTCAGGAGGCCAGAAGAGTGTCCAAGTGGATAGCGAGGATCAAGGCCAGAGTATCAGTCCAGAATGGTCAGCCGAAGCAGGGGTCAGTCAGGGAATAGTCAGGTCAGGCGAAGGTCAAGTTCCAGGCAGCAGTCAGACATGGTCAGTGGACAGCCAGAGGTCGGTTCCAGGCATTGGTCAGATGAGGTCAGGAGCAAGCAAAGGTCAGTATCTTGAGATCAGTCCGAAGGGTACTACCAGGAGAGACGCTGGAACAGGCAAACTAGAGACACCAGAGGGTACGACCCGATTGCCAAGGTGAGGTACAGGAAGCAGGGCCTCACCTTAAGTATCCAGCCTATGTGATGTCATCAGGAGGTACCCCTACAGGTTTTCCTGCCATTGGCCCTTTAAAGGGCTGCAGGTCGGCCGCACGTGTGCTTAGATGCTGGGCTTAGAACGCCGAGGCCGCGGAGCCTCGACGGGAGCTCCGCTGTGAGGCCTTCCCGGGAGACTGCAAGCGGGGGAGCCGGGGACGCTGCAAACTGGCTGCAGCTGTGGAGGAGGAAAGCCCAGAGCTCGTGGATGGGAGAGCAAAGTGAGCAGGGCCGGCCGTGGAGTGGACGCGGCCGGGACATGCAACAGTACCCCCCACCCCCCCTTCTTAGCCTTACCCTTACCGGCCTGGGCTTTTCAGGGTGAACCCAACGGAAATCCGACAGCAGGTCCTTGTCATGGATGTGGTGGGAGGGCTCCCTCGAGTTCTTCTCCATTCCGAAGCCCTCCCACGACAGGAGGTATTCCCAATGGCCTTTTCGTCGCCAGACATCTAATACTTCCCTTACTTGTAGGGTATTCTCGGGTTCAGTATCATTTTGTGTAAGTGCAGGAGGCCTTTGGGAAGGCCAGGACAGGACTAGCGGCTTTAAAAGGGACACATGAAACATGTTGTGGATCCCCATGGAGGCGGGAAGCTGTAGTTGGTACGTAACCGCTCATATGCGTTGGATGATTTGGAATGGTCCGATGAACCTAGTAGCCAGTCGTTGCGATGGAAGACATAATCTGATATGTTTAGTGCTCAGCCAAACCTTCTGGCCAGGCCGGAACAGGGGTATGGTGTGACGATGAGTGACCATGAAGCATTTAGCCTGCTTGGCCGCGTGGGTCAGTCTTTCTTTGACTTGGTGCCACAATCGTCGTATTGTCTGTGCAGTACATTGGGCTACAGGCGAGGGTACGGAGAATGGCACTAGTAGAGGCAGATATGGCTGGTAGCCAAAGACCACAGGAAAGGGTGAGGCGTCAGTAGCAGAGGCAACATGGGTATTGTGGGATAACTCGGCCCATGGCAAGAGGTCTGCCCAGTTATACTGCTGATCATTGACATAGGATCTTAGTAATGTCTTCAGGGAGCGGTTTGTCCTCTTGGCTTGGCCATTCGCTTAAGGGTGGTAAGCCAGGATCAGATTCAGAGTAATATCAAACCTTTTACAAAGGGACTGCTAGTACTTGGCGGCGAAATGCGGCCCTCGATCGGAAACGATCTCTCTGGGTAACCCATGTAAACGGAATACATTGTTTAAGAAGAGTTTTGCCAGTTCAGGAGCCAAGGGGAGGCTCAGTAGTGGAGCAAAATGAGCTAACTTTGAAAAGCGGTCGATAATAAACCAAATGACTGTGTTGCCTTTTGATGGGGGCAGCTCGATGTTGAAGTCAGTAGAGATGCTTGACCAGGGTTCAGTGGGAGTTGGAAGAGGTTGAAGGAGTCCGCATGGACGGCCAGTTAGAGTTTTTTGCTGCCCGAGATGGGGCAGGAGTCCACAAAATTGCAGGAGTCTTTAACCATGTTAGGCCACCAATAATGTCTTCTTAACATCTCAAGGATCCTAGCCTAGCCAGGATGGCTGGCCAACTTCGAGTCATGGGCCCAGCAGAGAACGTGCTCCTGGAGACGGTGTGGGACCACCTTCTTCCCGGCTGGTACCGTGTTGATAACTGCGAGGGATATGCACATTGGGTCGATGGTGTGCCTAGGAGTCTCAGGCATATCTTCTGGCTCGAGGGAGCGAGAGAGAGCATCCGCTCGGGTGTTCTTTGCTGCGGGTAGCGGAGTTAAAAGTGGAAACGTTCAAAGAACAACGCCCAGCAGGCCTGCCTAGGATTCAGAAGCTGGGCTTCCTTTACGTGTTCGAGGTTCTTGTGGTCTGTAAATATCGTAAACTTAAGTTGTGCTCCTTCTAACCAGGGGTGCCATTCCTGAAGGGCCAATTTCACAGCTAAGAGTTTGTGGTCCCCAACCGTGTAATTTTGCTCTGTGGCAGAAAACTTGTGTGAGTAGAAAGAGCAGGGTACTAAGATCCCCTTGGAGGAATATTGGCTCAGGACCGCCCCTGCTCCAATGGTGGAGGCGTCAACCTCGATGATGAAGGGGCAGTTAGGGTCTGGATGACGTAGACATGGTCCGGTGCAGAAAGTCTCTTTCAAGGTGTGGAAAGCAGATTGAGCCTTAGGTCTCCAAACTTGAAGGTTACTACCTTTCCTAGTCATGGCCGTGAGTAGATCAGCTAGTGTGGAGTAGCTAGCGATGAAGTTTCTGTAATAATTTGTAAATCCAAGGAATCTTTGTAAGGCATCGAGGCCTACTGGCAGGGGCCAATCTCGAATACCTTGGAGTTTCTCAGGGTCCATGGTGCATCCACGATTGGAAATGATGTAACCCAGGAATGGAAGGTCACGTTGTGATGAGTAATGCGTCCGGGGAGGTGCTCTCCCTGGATTGATGCAATTCGGAGAGGTACTTCCAGAGGTTGAAGTGCAATCTGTAGTAGAGTGACGAGATCGTCCAAAATAAAATTGCCACTCACCCCAGTGTCTTCGAGTGCGGTAGTGGTAAATGAGTGAGACTCCCTAAAGAGGGACACTGGGAGTAACAATTGGGGGCCAGTAACTGTAACGCCCAAGCTCGGGACCACGAGCAGTTTCCCAGACTTACGGGGCAGGATTGCAGGAGATGTCCGAAACCACCACAATATGAGCAAAGGCCTTGCTTCTTCTGTCGAAGGCCCTCTTCAGGAGACAAGCGCCTGCGATTGATCTGCATTGGTTCCTCTGGTGATGGAGGAGGTGCTGGTAAGGCCTTCAACTGGAGGTTCGTAGCATGGACTGGGTGTAAGGCAGGAGGCCGGAGGACCTTTACCTCCTGTTGTCACTGACGGATGCGATGGTCACTCTTTCTAACCAGGGAAATCAGGTCTTTAAGAGATGTGGGAATCTCACGAGCAGCCTGCTCGTCCTTGAGGGCAGGAGACAAGCCCTCCAGATAGATTTCCCGTATGCAGTTCTCTTGCCACCCGAATTCTGTGGCTAGTGTCCTGAATTCTACCGTGAATTTGGTGAGCGAATGTGAGCCTTGACGCAGGTGGAGAAGCTGGTGACCTGCAACCGCCTGATGTCCGGGATCCTCGGAAAACAGAATTGAAGTGGGAGAGAAGGCAGAGGATGTCATCAGAATGCTCCCAAAGTGGAGAAGCCCATGCCAGCGCTTTCCCTTCCGGCGTGAGAGGATAAAGGTGATCTTGGTGGTCTCACTTGGAAACAGCGAAAGCTGTAGTGCGAATTGCATAAAACATTGGTTGATGAAGCCTCGGCACAGGCACGGATCCCCATTGAAACGGAGTGGAGCTGGGAGGGCCAATGATGCTCACGGGGACACGGTTTGAGCCAAATCCCCTGAGTTAGCCATAATCGAATCCTCTAGTTGAGATCATAGTCTCTCCTCAGATGAAGCTAATGCTTCCATGGTTCGCTGTTGTTCTCAGACATGAGCAGCTAGGCCAGGGATGGCCTGCAAGGTGAGAGACTCTGCCGAGTCCATGGCCTTGGCAACCTGTTGCGCTGGATGTGGACCCTTGGCCTGGTGCAGGGTTGGTACGGCTCTCTGGTCGGACTCAGAGAGTGCCTGCTACCAGGAGGCAGAGCACAGGAGGAGATAGAGGCTAGCAACCCGGAGTTTCCGCAGGTTGAGCCCTTGGGTACTTGGGCCACCTGGTCTTAGGTGGGCCTCACAGGGTCTCTCAGAGAGGAAGTGCAGGGGAGTACCCACCACGAACAAGGGTGTGCGGTCAATATTTAAGCAAGCAGGTTCAGGAATCACAGGAGGCAAGAAGAGAGTGTCCAAGTGGATAGCAAGGATCAAGGCCAGAGTATCAGTACAGAATTGTCAGCCGAAGCAGGGGTCAGTACCTGTAGTCAGTCCGGGAGTAGTCAGGTCAGGCAAAGGACAAATTCCAGGCAGCGGTCAGACGTTGTCAGTGGACAGGCAGAGGTTGGTTCCAGGCAGTGGTCAGATGTAGTCAGTGGACAGGCAGAGGTTGGTTCCAGGCAGCAGTCAGATGTGGTCGGTGAACAGGCAGAGGTCGGATCCAGGCAGCAGTCAGACGAGATGCACAAACAATATACCCGTGTTCACAATTAAATATTTCAATTTTTATTTCACAACACTTTTTTTAAAACACATAAACCATACCTATTACGTCAAAACCATCCATACCACACTCATTCATCCATCTAAACATTATACAATATTAAAATTTCACTAGACAAAGCAGTTACATTTTAACTCCCACCATACACAAATATTGCAACAATCCCTAATTACAGTGTAAACTTTCCATAAATATTGCAACACTCCCTTATTACAATGTAAACAATCATTTAATGAGTATCCTTATTTAACAACAATTCCCTGTAAATTAATTAAACCTTTTTTGGATTAGTAGTTCTTATTGAATTCTATTATCCCAATTTCATTATCCCGACAGGAAGCTCCTGTTTCACCCGTTGGTTTCTTCAGGGGATTTGTTCTCAAACTCACATCCAACGATTTTCATATAACATCTTCTTGAATTCACCACTCCCACTTCAAATTCATTTCTCATTCACAATGTATTTAGGAAACCTTGAATTAAAACACATACCTCTCACTTATTACACAAATAAATGTACATTTGTTAATGAAATTTTAAATTTTAAATCGCTTATACCAAATTTACCCTAGTCATTGTTACCATCATCACCCCACTCACCTACGTTCCAATGCCTTATTCAACTTGCTCTATTTCCATCGTCCCTTAGACGGCTGTATATTTCACTAATGCCAGCTCTTTTCCTCTATGTAAATCCAAATACAAAACGATATTTACATACTGCACAACAATACCCTATTTAACACATTATTCCATCAATTTTACCAACCTGAAAAACTTAGTTGTTCTGTTCTACATACTCTTATTTCTCACAAGCTGCTCCTATCCAACCACTTTTTATATCCACAGTTTTTTCTTTTCTAACCGAGCCTCTCTCTGTAAAGACATGGCGAAATTAAAACACCACCACCAACCACAATTCTTTAAACAAACATTCTTATGTGCCTTTTCACATAGCACAGAACGAGTGCTACTTACTTTCTTTATTTCACAGAAGCCGCCATAATTCAAACATCTCCTCTTAGCGGAACAACGCCGCGACTGCGCACAAATCTCTTCCTGCCTTCATTGTCATTTTTTTACCTCTCTACGTGATTACATCATCTAACCACTCCCACGACAAATAGCGCAATACAACTACTTTTTATCTAACATCCCCATATCATTAAATCGTCAAGACGTTTTCCACCAATAACTATCAGCTTTTTCAACGCTATCCCTCCACATATGTACAAACATCCCTCCACATATGTACAAACATGTATTGTTTGTACATATGTGGAGGGATAGCGTTGAAAAAGCTGATAGTTATTGGTGGAAAACGTCTTGACGATTTAATGATATGGGGATGTTAGATAAAAAGTAGTTGTATTGCGCTATTTGTCGTGGGAGTGGTTAGATGATGTAATCACGTAGAGAGGTAAAAAAATGACAATGAAGGCAGGAAGAGATTTGTGCGCAGTCGCGGCGTTGTTCCGCTAAGAGGAGATGTTTGAATTATGGCGGCTTCTGTGAAATAAAGAAAGTAAGTAGCACTCGTTCTGTGCTATGTGAAAAGGCACATAAGAATGTTTGTTTAAAGAATTGTGGTTGGTGGTGGTGTTTTAATTTCGCCATGTCTTTACAGAGAGAGGCTCGGTTAGAAAAGAAAAAACTGTGGATATAAAAAGTGGTTGGATAGGAGCAGCTTGTGAGAAATAAGAGTATGTAGAACAGAACAACTAAGTTTTTCAGGTTGGTAAAATTGATGGAATAATGTGTTAAATAGGGTATTGTTGTGCAGTATGTAAATATCGTTTTGTATTTGGATTTACATAGAGGAAAAGAGCTGGCATTAGTGAAATATACAGCCGTCTAAGGGACGATGGAAATAGAGCAAGTTGAATAAGGCATTGGAACGTAGGTGAGTGGGGTGATGATGGTAACAATGACTAGGGTAAATTTGGTATAAGCGATTTAAAATTTAAAATTTCATTAACAAATGTACATTTATTTGTGTAATAAGTGAGAGGTATGTGTTTTAATTCAAGGTTTCCTAAATACATTGTGAATGAGAAATGAATTTGAAGTGGGAGTGGTGAATTCAAGAAGATGTTATATGAAAATCGTTGGATGTGAGTTTGAGAACAAATCCCCTGAAGAAACCAACGGGTGAAACAGGAGCTTCCTGTCGGGATAATGAAATTGGGATAATAGAATTCAATAAGAACTACTAATCCAAAAAAGGTTTAATTAATTTACAGGGAATTGTTGTTAAATAAGGATACTCATTAAATGATTGTTTACATTGTAATAAGGGAGTGTTGCAATATTTATGGAAAGTTTACATTGTAATTAGGGATTGTTGCAATATTTGTGTATGGTGGGAGTTAAAATGTAACTGCTTTGTCTAGTGAAATTTTAATATTGTATAATGTTTAGATGGATGAATGAGTGTAGTATGGATGGTTTTGACGTAATAGGTATGGTTTATGTGTTTTAAAAAAAGTGTTGTGAAATAAAAATTGAAATATTTAATTGTGAACACGGGTTTATTGTTTGTGCATCACTAGTGATAATACCTGTGGTAGACCCAGGATAGTTTAATAATATATATTTGACCAGCAGTCAGACGAGGTCAAGAGCAAGCAAAGATCAGTACTGTGAGATCAGTCTGAAGGGTACTACCAAGAGAGATGAAGTAACAGGAGACGCTGGAACAGGCAAACTAGAGACACCGGATTGTACGACCCGATTGCCAAGGCAAGGGACAGGAAGCAGGGGCTTGCCTTAAGTATCTGACCTATGTGACATCATCGGGAGGTGCCCCTGCTGGTTTTCCCACCGTTGGCCCTTTAAAGGTCTGCAGGTCAGCCGCGTGCGCACCAAGGGCCGGGCCCTAGTACGCCGACAACGCGGAGCCCCAATGGGAGCTCCGCTGTGAGGCCTGCACGGGAGACTGCGAGCGGGGGAGCCAGGGACACCACGAACAGGCTGCGGCTGCGGAGGAGGAAAGCCCAGAGCTCATGGACGGGAGAGTGAGGTGAGCAGGGCTGGCCGCGGAGTGGATGCGGCCTGGACGTGCAATAGTTACCATCATTCTACCATATATTTAGCACTATTCTAATTGTATATATAGAGGATAGACAATTGAAAATGAAAAATGAAATACACACAGAACTGTAAAGACAACAGGGGACTGTACACAGCTGCAGGAATATACATAAAATAATATAATACCTTGTAGCTTAATTTATACACTAATAGATCCCTACAAGGATCCTCATTTCACCACTTGGCTTTCTCAGGAGTCTCTTGTTACCTTAAAGCCCATGACATAGTAAGAAGAAAACGGAATGCGTGGTAGAAAACCATAGGCAAACAACTAATTTAAAAGATACCAGCTCATTAAGTCCTCACAGAAAATAACTTATTTGAAAGGGAGAATTCAAATGCTGAAATTGCAGCTTGTTTCTTGTATATTCCTGCAGCTTGTTGGGTTTGTGGCATAGTGTGGACTCTTGGTCACAATGGTGATGACTCCTCCCACGGGGTGGGGCCCCGTGGGGAACCACAGCGATAGGCTAGACTCAGAAAGCAGACACTGAGGTGGAAAGCTTTATTGTACTGCTGTAGATAGATGATACTTGCACAGGAATGGATAGCACTGATGTCCAGCAATATTCTAATAAGCTCAGACAGTCTCATATGTAGATGGTCTCACCCGGATGTAGCAAGGTGGGTAGTATTCCGCAGAGCGGGATAAGCCGAACCTGAAGGGTGGAAATGGAGAGAAGGAGCATAGAGGTACTCACAGAGAGGTGTTCAATGCTGCTCCCCCAAAGGGGAGGAGTTAGCAATCTGTTATAATTCTGGCTGCTGGATACTCCTGTTGAAGGAGGAGTTAGCAATCTGTTAAGGATCTGCTTCCCTAAGGGGAGGAGCTAGCAATTTGTAATACTCCGTAGGCGGAGTTAAGGATCTGTTGTGGGTTGGCTCCCAAAGAGCGGCAGTCTGTTATGTTACCGCTCTAGTAGTGTAAGGAATAAACACTTAATGGAAATTGATGAATCCTTGGGCCGATGGCAGATGACAGCGCCTCCAGGAGGATATCCTGAGAGGGACCACCGGCTAGGCTGGAGTATGGAGACAAACACAGATAGTTCTTTATTAGACAGGAAGTAGAACCACCAGAGGTGGCAGTAGTAAGGTGATGTGCCGGCAGGGCTGAAGTCCCTCCGATCCTGGAACTGCGATCTCTGGGTTGCAGAGGTGTAGAGAGAGACTATAGGTAGTGAGTAGACAGGGTATGCTGGATACATTACCAGTAGTAGAAAAATTCTAAATAAATAAATAAATAGTAGATGATACACTCACAATTGTAAATATCTGTAATGGCTTCTATGCAACAGAGAGTCTTCAGTATATTCAGGAACAGGAGCCGTAGGCGAGTACCAGTTCCTATCTGCAATCTGTAATAGTAATTCACAAGATATAGGTATGCGATAGCTTCTGAGATAGAAGAGAATTTTTGAAGGGTTTTAGGAACATGGGCCCTTGTGGAGCGAGTACCGGTTCCTATCTGCAATCTGCAATAATAACTCACGATCTCTGTACCTGTGATAACGTCTTAGACAGAAGAGAGTCTTCAAAGATTAGGAGCATAGGCCTTCGTGGAGCAAGTACCGGTTCCTATCTGTAATAGAACTCACAGTGTTCACATCTGCGATCGCTTCTAGGCAGTAAGGAGTCTTCTGAGCATTCAGGGACATAGGCCCTTGAGGATCGAGTACTGGATCCCGTCTTAACAATTTGAAATCAAGAAGAGAGAGCGGGGCCCCCAAGGAGTGGGTACCCCTTGGTAAGTTTGTGGAGGCAGAGCAGCGGAGAAAGAATTCCCCATGCTAACTCGATTCGTAGTTGCAAGCAAAGACCTTTTAAGTTGGAAGCGGATGACGTTACTACGGGGGGACGCCCCCGAGGTTCGCGCCCGTGCCGGTACAAACTCTGGAGCGCGCACGTGCACACACCCTTATGTCATCAGAAACATCGTGGATCCGCAGCATCAGGCCAGCCCGGGGATTCCGGGGAGAAGCGGCGAAGAGAACCCGCGACAGCATCTGTCCATCAGACCAGAAGGGAGTCACCACAAAGGTAGAGAGGGTGGAGCGAGGGTGAGAACAGGCACGAACGCAACAAGAGGTAGTGCAGGAATCCTCCTTGGTGGCAAGTGAAGGAAGGGACCAGAGGTCAGTGGTGCAGAATACCCTGAGCTGGAAAGGCCCTCGAGGAGCGAGTACCTTGGAGCGCTGAGGGATCCTGAAAAGGAAAGAAGATAAGATCCCCGAGGAGCGGTTGTCTTAGGTAGTAGATCCCCAAAGGGTAGAT
Organism: Rhinatrema bivittatum; assembly: GCF_901001135.1. Classification (NCBI taxonomy): domain Eukaryota; kingdom Metazoa; phylum Chordata; class Amphibia; order Gymnophiona; family Rhinatrematidae; genus Rhinatrema; species Rhinatrema bivittatum. The sequence goes on from NC_042618.1 coordinate 260,082,696, forward strand.
AGAAGCGAGAGGCCCCCGAGGAGCAGGTGGCCAGAGCTTATGCAGGAATGAGGAATCCAAGCGAGCAGCTTAGAAGTGGTCAGAGTAGCAAAACTGAGGTCCTTGCTAACTCGTTGAATTAGAGCGGAGCGGAGGCTTAAATACCCGGAGGTACTGACATCATGCGGTGGGGACGCCCCCGAGGTTCCCACCATGACGTGTTGATAAGCATAGGCAGCGTGCACGCGCGCGCCCTAGGAGGCCACAGGAAGGAGCATGGCGGATGGGGACGCCCATGCTGTGTTGGAGACGCCGAGGGTTTCGGCAGTCAGCACCGGAGGCAGCCATCTTACACATTGAGGAGAAGAAAGGTAGAAAAAAGGTGAGGCAGAGCGGTCGCAGCCGTCTGTGACCAACAGACGCAATACAGCTATATACAGTCCTATATTGTCTTTGCAATTCTGTTTATATTTTGGGGTCTACTAGAGTGAATATATGGTAGTATGATTGTAAACATGGGTTATATGTGGTCTTTTGGTGGCAGTTAACGTTGCTTCACTTATGGTGTGGTAGGCATTGGTTTTTTGATTGTATGTATTTAAGTTTCTATGTATCAACATTTAGGAATATTTTGATAAATGCTAGAGGGATTATGTATGAACCGGTAGATGTAGTGTATATGGATTTTCAGAAGGCGTTTGACATCATGAGAGGCTTCTAGGAAAAGTAAAAAGTCTCCTTTCAAGTCTTGACATAACGTATTACATGTACGCCGATGATATTCAAATTATCATTCCAATTTCCTCCTCCATCAAAGATACAATGGCTAGAGCTGCCTCACACCTTGATACAATTAGAAACATGTTATTCCAGCTTAAATTATGTTTAAATATGAACAAAACTGAATGCATACTAATCTCCAGAAAAAACGCCAGACCAAAAACTATTCCACCTTTCCAATTTGACAATACCCTCATCCAACTCAAAGACAACGTTAAAGACTTGGGCATTTGGGTAGACAATGATTTAAATTATAAAAAACACATCTCTACAAGAATAAAAGAAGAATTTCACAAATTACAAGTTATCAAACACCTAAAACCACTGCTTCACCCCCATGATTTCAAAACTGTCCTTCAAGCCCTAATCTTCTCCGGTTTGGACTACTGCAATTCTCTTCTAATTGGCTTACCTAAGTCATCATTAAAACCTTTACAACTTCTTCAGAATGCTGCTGCCAGAGTCCTGACAGGTAAAAGAAAATCCGATCATATCACACCCGTTCTCAACCAATTACTATGGCTCACAATTGAGAAAAGAATCAAATTCAAAGTCCTCTCAACATTACAGAAAGCAATTTACAAAGCAGACTACACTGCACTTGATGACATCATTCATATCCATTATCCTCCACGCACAATAAGAACAACTGGTAAAATACAACTAGTGATTCCATCACTCCCACATGCCAAACTCTCTTCCACCAGAAACAGAGCCATTTCCATCATCGGCCCAAAGTTATGGAATTCATTACCCCAGTACCTCACCGTTCAAGAAAATCCAAAATCTTTTAAGAAAGACCTAAAAGCCTGGCTACTCAGCCAATCTTATAATGACAGCTTGCACAAAGATCTCTAATCATAATACCACAGCCTTCCATAGCCTCCTAACTTTCAATCCCCACCTCTGACAATTTATCCTGCCTCCTACAGATGTCTACTATTATGCTTGAACTCAGTTTTTTCATTGTACCTATCCTTTGGTATATCTTACCTTGTTTTATATTAATACAAGCCGTTAAGCCCGTTAAAACGGGCTACATCCCTCTGTCTCTCACCTCCCCCTCATTCTCTCTCCCCTCACTCTTCACCACCCCCTCCCTCACCCACTCCTCCCCACCCTCTCTCTCCTCTCACTCAGTCCCTCCCTCCCACTCAGTCTCACTCACTCCCTCCCCCCTCTCTCCCTCCCTCTCACTCACTGTCCCACTCCCTCCCTCTCTCTCCCCCTCCCTCTCTCTCCCTCAGTCCCACTCACTCCCTCCCTCTCACTCAGTTCCCTCCTCCCTCTCACTCAGTCCCTCCCCCCAGTCCCTCCCCCTCCCTCACTCAATCCCTCCCTCCCACTCAGTCCCTCCCTCTCACTCAGTCACTCCCTCCCCCCTCTCTCCCTCTCACTCACTCAGTCCCACTCACTCTCCCTCAGTCCCACTCCCTCCCTCTCTCTCCCAGTCCCACTCCCTCCCTCAGTCCCACTCACTCCCTCTCACTCAGTCCCCCCTCTCCCTCAGTCCCTCCCTCCCACTCAGTCCCTCCCTCTCACTCTCTCTCTCCGTCCCTCCCTCCCACTCAGTCCGTCCCTCCCTCTCTCTCTCTTCTCCCTCCCTCGCTACTGGCCGCTACCGCCACCCGCTACCGCCGCCGCCGCTCACTACCGGTACCGCCGCCCGCTGCTGCCACCGCCGCCGCCGCCCGCTGCTGCCACTGGACGCCGCCATTTTTTTTCTTAGCGTCAGACCGACGTGCTCGCCCGCACATGCGCGGTAGAGCTGGTCTCTACTGCGCATTTGCGGCACGTCGGTCAAGCTTCGTTTATAGGTATTGATTATATGACAGTTCTCAGCTTGTTAAATGTAAATGTTTTAAAACTTTTTAATGTAACAGGTTGTTATAATTGTAAACCGGAGTGAAGGCAACTCTGCTAAACCTCGGTATATAAAAAAATGCTAAATAAATAAATAAATAAAATGGGATAGGTGGCGATGTCCTTTCGTGGATTACAAACTGGCTAAAAGACAGGAAACAGAGAGTAGGATTAAATGGACAATTTTCTCAGTGGAAGGGAATGGGCAGTGGAGTGCCTCAGGGATCTGCATTGGGACCCGTACTTTTCAATATATTTATAAATGAATGATCTGGAAAGAAATACAAGTGAGGTAATCAGATTTGCAGATGATACAAAATTATTCAGAGTAGTTAAATCACAAGCAGATTGTGATAAATTGCAGGAAGACGTAGTGAGACTGGAAAATTGGGCATCCAAATGGCAGATGAAATTTAATGTGGATAAGTGCAAGGTGATGCATATAAGGAAAAATAACCCATGCTATAGTTACACAATTTTAGGTTCCATATTAGGAGCTACCACCCAAGAAAGAGATCTAGGCATCATACTGGAAAACACATTGAAATCATCGGTTCAGTGTGCTCCGTGTTGCGTTCGTGCCTGTTCTCGCCCTCGCTCCACCCTCTCTACCTTTGTGGCGACTCCCTTCGGGTCTGATGGACAGATGCTGCCGCGGCTTCTCCTCGCTGCTTCTCCCTGGAATCCCCGGGCTGGCCTGACGCTGCGTATCCGCCATGTTCCTGATGACCTAAAGGCGCACGCGTGCGCTCCAGAGATTGTACCGGCAAGGGCGCGAACCTCGGGGCGTTCCCCCCGTAGTGACATTATCTGCTTCCAACTTAAAAGGTCTTTGCTTGCAACTACGAATCGAGTTAGCAAGGAGGATAACTCTTTCTCTGCTGCAATGCCTCCTCAACTTACCAAGGGGTACCTGCTCCTCGGGGGCCCCGCTCTCTCTTCTTGATTTCAGATTGCTAACGGGATCCGGTACTCGCTCCTCGAGGGCCTACGTCCCTGAGTGCTCAGAAGACTCCTTACTGCCTGGAAGCGATTGCAGACGTGAACACTGTGAGTTCTATTACAGATAGGAACCGGTACTCGCTCCAGGAGGGCCTATGTTCCTAATCTCCGAAGACTACCTTCTGTCTAAGACGTTATCGCAGGTACGGAGATCGTGAGTTATTATTGCAGATTGCAGATAGGAACCGGTACTCGCTCCACGAGGGCCCATGTTCCTAACCCTTCACAGACTCTCTTCTATTTCAGAAGCTTTCACATACCTATACCTTGTGAATTATTATTACAGATTGCAGATAGGAACCGGCACTCGCTCCACAAGGGCCTATGTTCCTAAAACGCTCCAAAGACTCTCTTCTATTCCAGAAGCCATCTCATACACAGATATTGTGAGTTCTTATTCCAGACTGCATATAGTAACCAGTACTCGCCTAAGGCTCCTGTTCTTGAATATACTGAAGACTCTCTGTTGCATAGAAGCCATTATTGATATCTACAATTGTGAGTGTATCATCTGCTACTGGTTATGTATCCTGTATACCCTGTCTACTCACTACCTATAGTCTCTCTCTACAGCTCAGCAACCCAGAGACCGCAATTCCAGTATCTGAGGGACTTCAGCCCTGCCGGGCACATTAGCTCACTACTGCCACCTCTGGTGGTTCTACTTCCTGTCTAATAAAGAACTATCTGTGTTTGTCTCCATACTCGAGCCTAGCCAGTAGTCCCTCTCAGGATATCCTCCTGGGGGCACTGACATCTGCTATTGGCCCAGGGATTCACCAATTTCCATTAAGTGTTTATTCCTTACTAGAGCAGTATCATACAGACTGTCATTCTATGGGAGCCAACCCTCAATAGACCCTTAACTCTGCCTACGGAGTATTACAAATTGCTAGCTCCTCCCCTTGGGGGAGCAGCATTGAACACTCCAGCAGTCAAAAAAGCAAATAGAGTATGGTGAATAAAACGGAAACTGTCATAATGCCTCTGTATTACCCCATAGTGAGACCGCACATGGAATACTGTGTACAATTCTGGTCGCCGCATCTCAAGAAAGATATAGTTGCAATGGAGAAGATACAGAGAAGGCGACCAAAATGATAAAGGGGATGGAACAGCTCCCCTATGAGGAAAGACTAAAGAGGTTAGGACTTTTCAGCTTGGAGAAGAGACGGCTGAGGGGGGATATGATAGAGGTGTTTAAAATCATGAGAGGTCTAGAATGGGTAAATGTGAATCGGTTATTTACTCTTTCGGATAATAGGACTAGGGGGCACTCCCTGAAGTTAGCATGTGGAACATTTAAAACTAAAATGAGCACAAAGAACAATATTTGAGTCAACTGAGGGAGACAAAGAAATTAATAAAGTCGGCAAAAAGTCAAGCGGAAGAGATGATTGCCAAGGAGATAAAGAATGGTAACAAAGCATTTTCCAGATACATCAGTGAAAAGAGAAAAGTTCAAAGTGGTATAGTGAAATTGAAAGGTGGAAATGATCAATGTGTGGAAAGTGACAAAGAAATGGCAGAAATATTAAACGAATACTTCAGTTCTGTGTTCACTAAAGAAGACCCTGGAGAAGGACCATCTCTACACAACAAGAAACTGGAAGAAAGTGGAATAGAAGAAAACCCTTTTACAGTAGAAAATGTATGGGAAGAGCTAAAGAAGCTGAAAGTGGACAAAGCCATGGGACCTGATGGGATTCATCCAAGGATACTGATGGAGCTCAGAGATGTGCTGGCGGGTCCGCTGTGTGACCTGTTCAATAGATCCCTAGAAACGGGAGTGGTGCCGAGTGATTGGAGAAGAGCGGTGGTGGTCCCGCTTCACAAGAGTGGGAATAGAGAGGAGGCTGGTAACTACAGACCGGTTAGCCTCACTTCGGTGGTGGGAAAAGTAATGGAGTCACTGTTGAAAGAGAGAATAGTTCACTATCTACAGTCCGGAGCATTGCTGGACCAGAGGCAGCATGGATTCACCAGGGGAAGATCCTGTCAGACAAATCTGATTGACTTTTTTGACTGGGTAACGAAGGAATTGGATCGAGGAAGAGCGCTTGATGTCATCTACTTAGATTTCAGCAAAGCTTTTGATATGGTTCCGCACAGGAGACTGGTGAATAAAACGAGAAACTTAGGAGTGAGTGCTGAGATGGTGACCTGGATTGCAAATTGGTTGACGGACAGAAGACAATGTGTGATGGTAAATGGAACTCTCTCTGAGGAGAGAGCTGTTTTAAGTGGTGTACCGCAAGGATCGGTGTTGAGACTGGTCCTGTTCAATATCTTTGTGAGCGACATTGCGGACGGGATAGAAGGTAAGATTTGTCTTTTTGCGGACGACACTAAGATCTGCAACAGAGTGGACACGCCGGAAGGAGTGGAGAGAATGAGACGGGATTTAAGGAAACGAAGAGTGGTCGAAGATATGGCAGCTGAGATTCAATGCCAAGAAGTGCAAAGTCATGCATATGGGGAGTGGAAATCCGAATGAACTGTATTCGATGGGGGGGGGGGGGGGGGGGGAAGGCTGATGTGCACGGAGCAGGAGAGGGACCTATGGGTTATAGTGTTTAATGATATGAAGTCTGCGAAACAATGCAACAAGGCGATAGCAAAAGCCAGAAGAATGCTGGGCTGCATAGAGAGAGGAATATCGAGTAAGAAAAGGGAAGTGATTATCCCCTTGTACAAGTCCTTGATGAGGCCTCACCTGGAGTACTGTGTTCAGTTCTGGAGACCGTATCTACAAAGAGACAGAGACAAGATGGAGGCGGTCCAGAGAAGGGCGACCAAAAAGGTGGAAGGTCTTCATCGAATGACTTATGAGGAGAGATTGAAGAATCTAAATATGTACACCCTGGAGGAAAGGAGGAGCAGAGGTGATATGATACAGACTTTCAGATACTTGAAAGGTTTTAATGATCCAAAGAACGACAAACCTTTTCCGTAGGAAAAAAATCAGCAGAACCAGGGGTCACGATTTGAAGCTCCAGGGAGGAAGATTCAGAACCAATGTCAGGAGTATTTCTTCACGGAGAGGGTGGTAGATGCCTGGAATGCCCTTCCGGAGGAAGTAGTGAAGACCAGAACTGTGAAGGACTTCAAAGGGGCGTGGGATAATCACTGTGGATCCATATAGTCACGAGGCCGTCAATGAAGAGTGGGTGGCTCGCCAGAATGACGGCTACTGCCTGGAGATAATACCCTTATTCAATAAACATACACATGGTTACTGTGACTCCAACATCGCACTAAGCTTCAACAGCAAGAGGAAATGTGGAAAAAAGGATTTGCACTCACAAAGCGGGGAGTAGCTGGCTTGTTACGGCGGTTACTACCCCAAACCAAATAAGCCTGATACTTCACTTTCAATGCATATCCAGCATAGCTCTCTGCTTCAACGGCAGGGGAGAAGAAAAACAACCAATAAGGGCTGAATAACATAGTCTGGGTAAAACAAATAAGCATGGGTGTAGCTTGCTTATTGCGGCGGTTACTACCCCTAACTAATCAAGCTTGATATTTCACTTGGATGCAGCTCCATCACTGCTCTCTGCATCAATGGTGGGGTTGGAAGGGAAATAGAACCAAAGAGCTAAGAGAAACAGATAAGTATGAGAAAAAAAAAATGTGTGAAGCATGCTGGGCAGACTGGATGGGCTGTTTGGTCTTCTTCTGCCGTCATTTCTATGTTTCTATGTTTCTATATATAATCGGAGAAAGTTCTCTTTCACTCAATGCACAATTAAACTCTCGAATTTGTTGCCACGGGATGTGGTTAGTGCAGTTACTGTAGCTGAGTTTAAAAAAGGATTGGATAAGTTCTTGGAGGAGAAGTCCATTACCTGCTATTAATTAAGTTGACTTAGAAAATAGCCACTGCTATTACTAGCAATAGTAACATGGGTTACACTTAATTTTTGGGAACTTGCCAGGTTCTTATGGCCTGGATTGGCCACTGTTAGAAACAGGATGCTGGGCTTGATGCATCCTTGGTCTGACCCAGTATGGCATGTTCTTATGCTCTTATATGAATTGTTCTCTTTACATGTGTTTTTAAAAAATTCATTGAAAGTTGACTGACTATGAACATAAAACTTTAGTTCTCTTTTCCTGTTTAGATTGATTTTATATATAAATATATATGTGTCTGTGTGTATACTGTATATATATATACCTGTATATATATACCTAATATATACAGTACATATATATAGGTTGCTGAACTTGGGTTCACTTTAAGCCATTATTTTAATTCTAAATCCCATATATATATATATATATATATATATATACCCACACACATATTAGCAAATACCAGTTGAAAATTCAGAGGCGGGTATGGGGATACTGTCTATAAGATGGCCTTGTCTCTTCCTCCCCACCAAGTATTGGAATAGAATCTGTGGGGTGACTGAACATTAAACGCCTGATTTTGAAAAGCATTTACATGCTTAAAACTGGGTTTTACATGTGTAAATTCATTTTGCCTGTGTAAGTGGGCTTCGTGCTACCCAGCTTATCTCTATGGACATCTCCTGGACCCGACCACTGCCTTGCCTGACTACACTATTTATCTTCTCCTAGTCTAGACCTCTGCTTCGCCTGACCATGCTAATGATCATCTCCTAGTCCTGACCTGTGCTTTGTCTGACCAAGCCATTGAATGCTTCTCTCCTGGACTTGACTTCAGCCTTGCCTTGCCTCTGCTCCTTGATTGCCGCCTACCCTTAGTTCAACCTGTTCTACGATGCCTCTACAGTCTTAGTCCTGGACTTGGCCTTTCAGGCTTCGGCCTGCTCTTGCTTGGGCACAACCTGTCTGACTCTTGTTCCTATTGGCGCCCGGGTCTCCAGTACTCCTCCTCGTCCAGTACAAAGTCTTCAGTTCTGTGTTGCTGTGCCTGAGCTGACCTCTCCATCTTCTAATCAACGACTATGTACGGAGGCCCACCTAACTCCAGCCGGCCCCGGTACCCAAAGGCTCAACCCACGGGGAACGAGGGCTGGTATTGGCGAAGCTTCAGCCAGCCTCCGTCAGTCAGCCCACTCCACCTGCCGACGGTGGGGACCTGTAGGACCTCTCCTACGGATAGCATCAACCCCACCTTGGCCCAAGGGTCCACCTCCTGTGCAACAGCTGCTAGACATCCCCTTTTTTGTGCAGGTAAATTTGTGCTCAAAAGTGAAAATACGTGCATATTTTTTATGTTTATAAAATAGCATGTACACAAGTACAAGCTACTTATGCACATATATGATAAATTTAAACACGTAACTCCTTTGAAAATCCAGCCTTTAAAGGTTCATTTTCAAAACATGGACATAAAATATACTGATACATATGTAAGTAGACTAAACTCACATATTCCACATTATATAAAAGATAAAAATGTATGTGCAAGTTTAACTTTTGCGTGTACATACACATATAAAAATGGAACGGTCTAGGAACATTCTTGGTGGGGTTAACAGTTATGTGCCTAAGTTGCTGTTTTAAAAGATACTTACATGCTTACATTTCCCAATGTACTCATGTATATACCTGCTAATTATCTGATGTAAAGATATTAAACATATTTATTGTGATGTACTGAAAAGAGTGGGAGATTGGAAGGAGTTTGGGCTGAAGAGCCAGAAGGATCTTGATGACCTGGAGAAGGACTGGGCGATCTGGTGGACTAATTGATAAACTGGTTAATACCCTTGATGTCCGAATATTATAAAATTGGTTGACTTACTCATATTAATCATAATTTACACGTCCTAGTTTACTTTCACAAATAAAATATATTTACCTGTACATTCAAAATAGGTGAGTAAAATCCACACACATTTGATCCATTGATATACATGGATTCAATGCATTAAATTATTCATGCGTAAACCTATGTACGCATGAATAGAATTATGCATATTTTATTAAAAGTGCACCTATCATATGCACGTATTATAAAATACTATCGCAAATATACACATGGTCACATACATGTGTATATGTCACTGTGCATATTTGTTTGAAAGTTCTCTCTGTGGCCTAGAATCAAAAACATGCTGGATTGCAAACTAGTTGATGGACAGAAGACAATGTGTGATGGTAAATGGAACTTTCTCTGAAGAGAGAGTGGTGTTACGTGGAGTGCCGCAAGGATTGGTGTTGGGACCGGTCCTGTTCAATATCTTTGTGAGCGACATTGCGGACGGGATAGAAGGTAAGGTTTGTCTTTTTGTGGATGATACTAAGATCTGCAACAGAGTAGACATGCCGGAAGGAGTGGAGAGAATGAGACGGGATTTAAGGAAGCTGGAAGACTGATTGAAGATATGGCAGCTGAGATTCAATGCTAAGAAGTGCAGAGTCATGCATATGGGGTGTGGAAATGCGGAAGAACTGTATTTGATGGGGGGTGAAGGGCTGATTAATTTCTTTGTCTCCCTCAGTTGAAACAAATATTCTTCTTTGTGCTCCTCCCTTTGTCCTTCATCAGAGAATGTCCTTCATCAGAGAATGCTAAGGAACGTTTTCTGCAGAATACTCATGTGCCTTATCTTACTGAAGCACAGAAAACTAGTTTAGATATACCCATTACAAAAGTTGAACTAGATTTTATTATTAAGAAGCTGAAACTGAGAAAGGCTCTGGGATTGGATGGCTTTGGTGCTGAGTTTTATAGGTTGTTGAGGAAAAAAATCTTAGACCCATTATTAGAGATGTATAAATTTTCTTTGGATCAAGATGTTTTTCTCCTGAAGTAAATCAGGCTCTTATCACAATTTTTCCAAAAAAGGGTAAGAATGAAACCTGAAAATTATTCTAGCTTATTTTTTGGCAGCTCAGTTAAGCTGTATGGTGCCAGATTTAGTAGAGTCCAATCAGGTGGGATTTGTGAAAGGGAGGCTTGGACTAATAAATATATGTAAGGTACATCATGCCTTGTGGGAGCCAAGTCTAGTAAATAGATCAGGTTTGATTATAAGTCTGGATGCTGAAAAAGCATTCGACAATGTCCAGTGGACATTTTGTATATTGAAACAATATAGTTTGGATGGACCTTTTTTTAGGTAGTAACAACTACTCTGTTGTAAGCCAATACAAATGTTAAATTACCTTCTGGCTACAAGGGGGGGGGGGGGGTGGGGAGTGACATGGTGGGAAAACAGTGGTATTATCCCTTGAACTGCAGTGATACCAAGTGGACCTGGCTACAATTGCTAGGATTAAATGGATATTTCAGCAGAAGGAAAATTTTGAGTTGAATGGACCTATGTCAGTTCTTGGAATCAGAATTTGGGGTGTAATCCCAGAGCCAATGAGGAGCAGGGGATCAATTGCTAATTAACTCTTTTAATTAGGTATAAAAGGAAAGGTTGTCTTTTGTGTACCTTCAGACAGGTAGAGTGAGGCAAAGATAGAAGGACATAGCAATGAGGAGAGGTTGAGGTAACTGTTTGATTCAAATTTTCTGCCATCCCCTGTCATTGATGCAGAGAGTAATGTTGGAGTTGCATCAAAGGTGAGCATAAGGCTAATGGTTAAGGGTTGTAACCGCCGCATCATGCAAGTTACTCCGATGCTTGTTTACCCAGATTGCACAGATCGATGCCTTGTTGGATGATGTCTGAATGTAAATCCTGTTTTCCTCATTTCCCCCTACCATTGAAGCAGATAGCAACGCTGTATATGCTTTCAAAGTGATGTATCAGGCTTAATTGGTTTAGGGTATTAACCGCCGTAATAAGCAGCTACCCCCACGATTATTTGTTTACCTAGATTGTGAAGTTCAGTCCTTGTTGGTTGTTGCCTGAATATAAATCCTGTTTTCCACTTTTCCCCCTGCCGTAGAAGCAGAGAGCAGCACTGTATATGTATTCCAAGTGATGTATCAGGCTTAATTGGTTTAGGGTAGTAACCACATGACATATTAGTTATCAAACATTGCAAAGTGAACACTCCTTGGTTGGCAAAAAGCTACCTGATTTTAGATGTTCTAATTTAGTGTGTCAATTTTGCTTTGCATGGGAAGTGTTGCAATGTGATGGGAGGGAGCGCTAGGGGACGCTCCCCATTGCGGAATGAGTGGTGTGTACCCTTGTGGTGAAATGGGCCTCATCTGGGAAAGACTGGAACTGAAGATGTGCCCAAGCTCCCACCAACCTGTACAGCCTCAGTGAGACCAACCTCGCAAGGTTGGACTCTGAGTAGTCCTCCGACCACTCCAAGCCCTTTCGGACCTGATAGTGGAAACGGCAGAGGCAGCAGGCTGGACATGAGACAAGGGTGGACGAAGACACTGGAACCTAGTGATGAAGACTCTGATGAAGATGCAGACGAAGACAAGGACTCAGACGATGAACAAGCAAAGTCCCTCAGGTGCTCTACACAGCCCGGCTGGGCTGGTTGCGGACCACACTGGAGACTCAGACGATGATCAGACAGACTCAGACGAGGATCAAATGGATTCAGATGAAATGAGGAAGAGAAAAGCTAAAAACATGATAAAACTCAGGGTGGCAAGGACTTCGGATAACACGCTAACCCTCAGCCGGATGGGAGGCTGCAGTGGCCAGACCGGCCCTCAGGCTATCCACTGGAGCACCGTCCGCTGGAGGCTAGGCATAGCCGGAGTCAAAGACATCGGAGGACTATTTACAAGATGGCCTCCAAGGCGAAGATCCCAGACATCATGGTGGACTCCCCAGACACTCAGTGAAGGGCAGCCGGAAAGAGCAAGCGAGACATCTGAAATACTCTGGTCCCTGGAGGTAATAGGAAGAAACAATGAGGTCCTCGGCTTCGCTAGATGGATAAGACCCACCAGTGCTCTACACACCCCAATGGGGGTGGTCACGGACCACTGGACCACAGCGCGCCCTACACATCCCAGCCGGGCTGGTCACAGACCACGCTGGGACGGATTAAGGTGAAGTCCTGGAAGACATCTGGACAAGACGGACATCAGGTCATCAAGACGAGACCATGGAACATCAGGACTGGAACAATGGAGACATCAGGAAAGAAGAGTCATCAGGAGAGACCAGAACAGACGACGACGAGGGATCCCATGAAGAACATGAAGAACAAAGGAAGCCTGGCAGGAGCAGGAGATGAGGAGTTCAGGTGAAGAACTAGCTCCTTGCGAAAGGCAAAGAAGGAATGGTGAGTGAGCCCTTTTGTACGACTGCACAGGAAACATCCATGTGATGTCATCAGTGGGCCACTCCTACGCTGGCCCTTTAAAGCCGGAAGAGAGGCGCGGCCCCGCGCCTAAGGAGGAAGGAGGAACAGGAAGTGCAGGACCATGGACAGCGGCCCTGTTGACGAGACTGAAGATGCTGAAGCAGGGAGCTGAAGGCAGGAGCAGGCCGCAAGGGCCCCGACGTGGAAGGCGGTGTCCGAGCCGCAAAGAGAAGCTGGGAGCGGCTCCCACCATGGAGGTGGCGCTTCGGAACGGCCACCAGGCTGCGACCAGGCCCATGGACTTTGGTGGCTCCCTTCTGCCACGGAGGAAGCTGAAGGGCGGCTCCTGCTGCTGAGGAGCAGGCCACTAGGCCTGCCGGAAGACAGCATGGGCGGCGGCTCCGTGCCGCAGAGAACATCGACGCCTGCGATGGATCGGCGCGCGCAAGGCTATCAATTCCGTATAGCCGGCGCGCGCCGAGCCGCGCAGCCTACCCCCCGTTCCCTCCGAGGGCCGCTCCAAAATCAGAGGCGGCCTCGGAGGGAACTTTCTTTTGCCCTCCCTCACCTTCCCCTCCCTTCCCCTACCTAACCCACCCGCCCGGCCCTGTCTAAACCCCCCCCTTACCTTTGTCGGGGGATTTACGCCTCCCGGAGGGAGACGTAAATCCCCGCGCGCCAGCGGGCCGCTAGTGCGCCGGGACGCGACCTGGGAGCGGGTCCGGAGGGCGCGGCCACGCCCCCGGACCGCCCCGGGCCGTAGCCACGCCCCCAGGCCCGCCCCCGGAACGCTCCCGACACACCCCGAAAACGCCGCGCGGTTTCGGGCACGCCCCCCTCAGAAAACCCCGGGACTTACACGAGTCCCAGGGCTCTGCGCGCGCCGGTAGGCCTATGTAAAATAGGCTCACCGGCGCGCAGGGCCCTGCTCGCCTAAATCCGCCCGGATTTGGGCGGATTTAGGCGAGCAGGGCTCTTAAAATCCGCCCCTAAGTGAACTTAATAGCAGGTAATGGACTTCTCCTCCAAGAACTTATCCAGTCCTTTTTTAAACACAGCTATACTAACTGCACCATGTGTCTCAAGCAAGGGTTTTAAGTGTTTTAATAGGTGTAATTTTAAAATGAAGATTTAATAAAGTCACACATGGTTACTGTGACTCCAACATCGCTCTAAGCTACAACAGCAAGAGGAAATGTGGAAAAAAGGATTCACACTCACAAAGCGGGGAGTAGCTGGCTTGTTACGGCGGTTACTACCCCAAACCAAATAAGCCCGATACTTCACTTTCAATGCATATCAGGCATAGCTCTCTGCTTCAACGGCAGGGGAGAAGAAAAACTGATACTTCACGCATATCCAGCATAGCTCTCTGCTTCAACGGCAGAGGAGAAGAAAAACTGATACTTCACGCATATCCAGCATAGCTCTCTGCTTCAACGGCAGGGGAGAAGAAAAACTGATACTACACGAATATCCAGCATAGCTCCCTGCTTCAAACGGCAGGGGAGAAGAAAAACTGATACTTCACACATATCCAGCATAGCTCTCTGCTTCAACGGCAGGGGAGAAGAAAAAAGGATTTGCAGTCACAAAGCGGGGAGTAGCTGGCTTGTTATGGCGGTTACTACCCCAAACCAAATAAGCCTGATACTTCACTTTCAATGCATTTCCAGCATAGCTCTCTGCTTTAACAGCAGGGGAGAAGAAAAACTGATACTTCACGCATATCCAGCATAGCTCTCTGCTTCAATGGCAGGGGAGAAGAAAAATTGATACTTCACGCATATCCAGCATAGCTCTCTGCTTCAACGGCAGGGGAGAAGAAAAACTGATACTACACGCATATCCAGCATAGCTCCCTGCTTCAACGGCAGGGGAGAAGAAAAACAACCAATAAGGGCTGAATAACATAGTCTGGGTAAAACAAATAAGCATGGGTGTAGCTTGCTTATTGCGGCAGTTACTTCCCCTACTATCCCTAACTAATCAAGCTTGATATTTCACTTGGATGCAGCTCCATCACTGCTCTCTACATTAATGGTGGGGGTGGAAGGGAAATAGAACCAAAGAGCTAAGAGAAACAGATAAGTATGAGAAAAAAATGTGTGAAGCTTGCTGGGCAGACTGGATGGGCCGTTTGGTCTTCTTCTGCCGTCATTTCTATGTTTCTATAAATTAGATATGTGATTTTGAATGGAAAGAGTAGAATCAAGTTATTCCTAAGTTTATAGCTTTAAGTGTAATTGGAATGCCAACACCTTCAAAGTTTAATGAAGTTGGGGTCTTATATGCTGGATTTTTTTTTATACTGGATAAGAGAAGTATTTCTGTCTTGGCAACCATTGAGCATTAGTTTGTTGTGTGTTAACCATCTTTTATTAGAATTTATCTATAGTGAAACAAGAGTCAGGATATCGGTCCAGGATGAATTACTAAATATCATAGGGGTACATATTGTAATTTTCACCGAGACAGGCAAAGAGTTGACAGAGGGGGACAGGTAAGATAGTGAAAAGAGTGGCCGAGAGGGGCCAAGCCTTGAGGCACACTAGAAGATTTGTATTCCAATCTGAATAGTAAGAGCTGATTCGTACTTGTTGAGCTCAATTGAATAAGTATGATGAAAACCATTGTAGTACAGTTGCAGTGATTCTGAATGATTTCATTCGCAGGAGAAGAATGGTATGATCAAGTGTGTCAAAAGCGGAAGTTATATCTATTAGGACCATAATATAGTCAATGTTTAGAATCAAATCAATGGATGAGGTTTCAAGGTATGATAGCAATAATGTTTTAGTACTGTAACCATGTCTGAAACTATGCTGATGGGGATCCAGAGTGGAGTTATTCATGTAGACTGTTAATTGGTGTAGAGCAATGGATTCAATAATTTTAGCTAATGAGGTTAAGGATGATATTGGTCTGAAGTTATCAAAATCTAATGGTTCTAAAGATGCTTTCTTGGGTGGGAAGATGCTTGAGTGAATTTGGTAATATGCTTGATGAGAGAGATAATGTTACAATGTGTGTGATGTGTTGGTAAATATTGTCTTTAGCAAGTCTAAGCAATGTAGTAGGTCAGGGGTTAACGTCACCAAGGACCCCTGGGACCTCCAAATTGTGCAGTTTGGGTACTGGTTGTGTTTTTCCCCAATATCCCTCCCTCCCACATTATTAGTGCTCCATCTGGATTCATCTCATTTACCACAGCTTTGACTGGAAGTCCAATCACTTCTCCAACAATGAGCAATAGAGATAATCTCTGTGTCTCAGCATTCACTGGGTTTCTATTCCCAATGCTTCCTTATTCTCAAGAGAAATTCATAATGAACTCCCGCAGCATGATCCTGTTTTATATACAGATGGACAAATAAGTTTGTGCCCTGGACCTAAAGCAGGATTATGCTCACATACCCATCTACCCTTTAACACTGGTACTACCCTCTGCTTTCCAGGTGGATACTTCCCACCTTACCACTACAGAGTACTCCTATGTGGCCTTTTGACAGCCTTGAGGGTCTTTATGAATGCTCGCAGTAGTGGCAGCTCATCTCCATCACCAGAAAATAACAGTCTTCCTCTACCTGGACAATTGGCTTATCACAGCAAACTTAAGGGACAAAGTGCTTTGAGCCTCAATCATAGCTCTTCTACAATGCTTAGGTTTTTCTGATCAACTTCAAGAAATCCGCATGGAGCCCACTCAAAGACTTAAATTCATTGAGCTTGAATAAACTCTATTATAGGAAAGAGGATTCCTGCTCTTGACCAAGCAAATACCATGACATTGCTCATCCACAACCTCCTTTCTTTTCTACGCTAATTCACCAGATGGCAACTAGTAGTCCTTGGTCACATGGCAGCAGCCATCCATGCAGTTCCATTGTCTTGTCTTCACATGCACTACTTCCAGTGGGGTCTACGTACCCAGTCGGATCAACAAACTCAGGGGTAGCCAACTCCAGTCCTCGAGAGCCATAAACAGGCTAGGTTTTCAGGTTTTCAATGAATATACATGAAATAGATTTGCATGCACTGCCTCCAGTGAATGCAGATCTATCTCATGCATCAAATGTGCATCTTTGAGAAGTACCTATTGAAGATAGCTGCAATTTGGTCTTCCATTCATACCTTTTTTCACTCTACTGTATTGATAACTTCTCAGAGGCCGACAATAAATTTGGACAGGTAGTTTTGCAAAATCTGGTCTCACCATAGTCCATTCTCCACAGTGAGGGCCAGGTTGCTTACTAAGTAAATGCTCCACTGACCCTCAGCTTGGGCTTAATTCAGCCTGCTCATCAATGGAAAAAGCAAGTTTGCATACTGTAAATGGTGTTCCCGTAGATAGCAGGATGAATTAGCCATGGAATACCCACTTGCCTTGTTGGAGAGTCAACAATATACAGTTGCTAGATTAGCACTGGAATAGATTATGGAGACTCATGAAGCAACATCCATGTGGGAACTCCTACACATACTCAGGAGAGCTCAAAGCTCTACTAGCTTGGAGAGATAGGTCCGTTCAGTGCTGCCGGATAATGTCACCCACATGTTATGGCTAATTCATACTGCTGCCTATGGAAAATACCATTTATAGCAAGTAAACTTGCTCTGCAGACTTTAGACCTATGTGGGCTGTTTGAAAATTACCCTCCCTATGTGCATTTACATAATTGTGTCAGAATCTGCTTTTTTTTTTTTCCACATTTAAAAGTAAATCACTGTCTTACTTGTTTAATGCATCTACAGGAACAGACAAACAAAATGGTCATAATGTTTACAATTATAGCTGCATTTCAGGGTATTTAATTTTAAAAAGCTTGAATTGTATCTATTTTGGGGTTTTTGGACCTGGTGTTTTCCTTCTACGCCTTTGAGCTTCCTGCTCAGTTGGTGCCAGAGCTGGGATCCAGCACCACGAGCCAGGGGATTTTTCCTTTATTTTATATTCCCTCACAATTCACTTAATCCTCCAATTACAACAACAGTCTTCAGCCTGGGACCATACATCAGAGCTCCTTCCAGAACATAAAAAATATTGGAGTCTGAGTCCAGTCACTAATTGTCACTATAGGACAATGACTGGGACTCCCTCTCCTCAGAGACTCTGAATGCTGTTTCTACAGCATCCTCAGTCCTGACCAGCCCAGGGAGCAAAGTCTTGACCCAGAAATTGCTTCCAGTTAAATTGTATTTTTTTTGTTTTGTATGCTTATATTTTCAATTGTGATGCACATAGTAATACCTTCTAATAAAATCTAATCTGCAATATTCTCACACAATTAAGTCCAGCAAATGTTAGTCATTGACTTTGAAGTAAGCATGTTCTCAAGATCTTCTCATCATTCAGTCACTCATATTATCAGTCCTTAGGTACTAGTCAGATATAGAATTTTAGTTTCTTTTCACTTTGTTCCATTTCATGAAATAAACTGGAAATAAAAATGAGTAGGTTACAGTAAATACAAAAAATATGCAATTTGTCCATTTTATCACAAGGTGGCAGATACAGTTCAATATATTTGTTCCTTTATTCATAACTTGATATGGTGGAATCTCTAATTTTGTACATCATACATCTATTCATTTGACAGGTTCATTTCATTATATAAATGCTTGTTAATGAAACATATTTATTAATGCTTTGGTTGGCCACATGTATCATTGCTTTTTTATAATTGTTCTCAGGTTTTACTTTTAGTATATTCCATGTATCCTGTTAACTTTTAGACCCCATCTGAAAACAATGTGTTCACTTTTATCTAACTTTTCTGATAAATACATATGTACGTGCATACATACATACATTTATAAATATCATATTTAAATATTGTATAGATTAGAAAGGCATGTATAGGTCACTAGTGAGACTCTATTTTGTGTATGCTGTTTAATTCTAGAGGCCATAGTTTTGTAAGGATGAGAGGATGGAGTCACTTCAGAGAAGGCCTATTTAAATAATACAGGGCCTGCAACACAAACCCCATATAGAGGTGCTTAAGACACTCAGAGGTCAATATTTAGTAAGCTGGTGAGCAGAGAAGTTATTTGGAAATGTTACCTGGATAACTTTTGCCAAATATTCAGCGGAACTTTACCAGATATGTATTTCTCTGAACATACTTTGCTAAAGTTACTTGGGTAAAGTTCTATGAGTAACTTACCACTCACTGGCTTATTTAATATTGAAAAAAAAATGGCAGCTAAGCAGCAGCCAATACGTCCTGCCCTTTAATATCTTTAAAAATTATATTATGAGCCAAATGGCCCCCTTCCCATCTATCCTGCCTCCCAATATCTTTAAAAATTGTTGGTTGAATGGCGCTAATCCAAACTTTCCCCCATCCCATCCTCTACCTTCAAAAAAAAGGTGAGTAAAAATCCCCACACCTAGGCCCCCAAAAGTGTCCCCAAAGCAGAGTAGGACACTTCTCCACCAGTTCTGCTAATTAGTAAGCGCTGATAGAGCAGACAGATACTAGAATTTAGTATTATTTTATTCACTTCACTCCTGGTTGAAGCAGCCAATCCCTGTTCAAAACTCAGTACCAAATGGAGATTGGCTGCCTCCCTGTAAATAAGTGATGAATGGATTCCCCACTAAAATTAATGTCCTTCGTACAGGGACTGTCATGCTATATTCTAGTTCTAAAGCCATCCTTTGATTCTGGAATGAAGGGAAATAGAGATCCTACAGAGAATGTGGAAGAGATCCAAAGAAGAAAACCTGCAGGGAGAAGATGAGAGCAGGAGAAGTCCTCCCAAAGAGAAAGCAGAAAGCCAGTGGTGGATTGATGTCAGAAGAAGTGGATTTTATTGATCATATAATAAACTGCCCGACTCGGGCTGAGTTTCGCCCATAAACAGGGGCTGCTTCAGGGGCTGTGTTAATGTTAAAAAGACATATTAAAAGTACATTAATAACATATAAAAGGTACATATATAAATAATAAAAATTAATAAGAAACTTAAAAAACAACATATACAAAAAATTATTATTATAACAACATGTATAAAAACATATATAAAGAAATATACACGTATATATAGATTTTTTTAAAATAGCTAACAAGTTGGAATCAACTTATTTTTTAAGAAGACATTATGGGGTAGATTTTAAAAGCCCTGCGCGCGTAGCCACGCGTATCTTTTAAAATCCGGGGTCGGTGAGCACAAGGCTGCACAAAATCGGCAGCCTGCGTGCGCCGAGCAGCGCAGCCTGCCTCCGTTCCCTCCGAGGCCACTCTGAAATCAGAGTGGCCTCGGAGGGAACTTTCTTTCCGGCGCCCCCCACCTTCTCTTTTTTCCCCCTAACTAACCCGCCCCCCGGCCCTAACTAATTCCTACCTTTATTTCAAAGGTTACACCTGCCCAAGGCCTACCCAAGGCTGCCGGCACGCCATGTTCCAGTCCGGGGCTGGTCCAGAGGCCACGGCCATGCCCCCGGAATGCCCCCCGATGATGCGCCGGCCGCGACACCCCCCCCCCCCCCCCCCCCCCCCCCCCCCGACATGCCCCCGACACCTCCCCAGGAAAGCCCCGGGACTTACGCGCGACCCGGGGCTTGCGCGCACTGCCGAGCCTATGCAACATAGGCTCGGCTCGCGCAGGGGATGGAAGGGGCAGCTTTTCGGGGGTTACACGCATATCTTACGCGCGTACCCCTTTGAAAATTTGCCCCAGTATGTCTGTAAAATGATTGTTGCCAATATTTCTTTATCAGGAGAGTTATGCACAACTCCAACTCTTCTCTATTGTGGTCTAGAGAGAAAATATATTTTAATTAGATACAAAGTACCAAATGGAGTATTTTTATTTAATATACATGGGCCAAAAGGGGTCCTTATTGTAATTGAAAACAAAAAAAAAAACAATAGAAGAAAATAAAAAAACAAAGCAAAACAAAGATGGCAGAGAGTTACTTTCTAGCATATAGTCTCTATTTTTTTAAAAAGTATAAATTAGTTCTTTAAAAATATTGTTTTTATCAAAAAACGTTTTAACAAAAACTGTTCTTGTATCTGTCGTCATGGCTAAGTTTTCAACATATACCGGCAAAGCAGGAACAGGGAGTAGAATCTGTTTATTATTAGTAGAGTCAGGGCTCGATTTAAAATGGGAGCAATCCTTAGGCAATGCGAGGGTCCCCTCAATTAGAAAGTCTGTGCAAAAAGTCAATTCTTTATGGACAAGCAGGACTATAGCAGCCACAAAGTGGGTGATGTCATCTGACGTCAACCCAGACCATGCTTTCCACAGCTCAGAAAGAACTAGAAGTCTTTTTCGAACATGTGTGGTAGTTCCCACCTAGTCACTCCTGCATGAGTCTTTTTCAGTTTTTGTCTTCTGCTGAAAATGAAAGGACATGTGACTTTTATATCTAACAAGCTACTTTAATTTTTTTCTGTTTTTAGGGGTTATTTCTCGCGTTTTTCTCCTTTTATGTCTTACTATTTTTTAATTCCCATTTTTAACTCTGCAAGTTTCTAAAAAGAAAAATGTTTCTTTACTAGAAATATGTATCACTTCCAGTTGAAGTATAGCTTGTAAATAAACTGAGGAGGCTTGGCTGTGCTGGAATAAACATGCTGTTGCGAGGGTGGGATGCCCTGCTCGATGTCCAATCCTGCTACCTTTGTTTCGGGGGTCGCGTCCAGGAGCTTCAGGGTTGTAGCCGGGGTCTTCGGGATTGCGTTCAGGGCCTGGTCGCGGTACGGCCTTTGGGACTACAGGCTCTGCTGCGTCTGCCCGACGCAGCTGTCTTCCCGGCTCTCCAGGCACGTGCTGTTTACATTTAAATTAAAGGGCCAGCAACCCCTATCCTCACGGCCCTATTGAATAACATCACAGTGCAGGGACTACATAAGGATTGTCCCTGTACTCTGCTAGTGCCTTGGCAATGGCTTTTCAATAACTCCTGGGCTTTCCTGTACTCCTTGGCTTCCTGAGTTTCCTGTTGTTCCTGATTTCTCTGTGGTTCCTGCTTTTCCTGTGGTTCATGAGTCTCCTGTGGTTCCTGAGTTTCCTGAGTTCCTGATCCATCCTCTTCCTCAGACTGTCTCGACTTTTGCTTAGACACTTACCAAGAATATCGCCACCTGCCTCAACCTGTGCATGGACACTGACTACGAGTATCGCCAACTTTCTTGATCTTAGCCAGGATATCGACCACAGAGACCCCACATAAGTCCAGCTGGCCCCGGTACCTGAGGGTTAAACCTAAGGGGAATGTGGGCTGGTAGTGGTGAAGCTCCAGCAGGGTCTCTGCTTTTCTCCAGCCTCGCCTGCCGAAGGTAGGGACTTGTGGGGCTCTTCCCCACAGGTAGAATCAACTCTCCTTCAGTCCAAGAGTCCACAAACAGCACAGATTGCCATGGATCCAGCAGAGGCTATTCTGGGCCTAGCTCAGAAAATACTGGAACAGCAAAGGGTCTTGGAGTCACTAGCGGCGTCCATGGGGCAACTCAGAGCAGTCTTGATTCTGTGGTAACTGCGGGTGCAGGTACAACCCCAACCACGCTGAGTCTTCCGATGCCGGCGCCATCCATGCACTCAGTCATTTCACTTCTTGCTCCTCCTCATTATGTCAGGGATCCTTAATCAGTGCAACATGTACTTTTGCCTCCAACTGCCATGTTTCCTGATGGCGCTATGAAGACTACCTTCATTCTGTCCTTACTTGAAGGTAAGGCGCTAGCCTGGGCTTCCCCCTTGTTGGAATGCTCAGATCCCATTCTCCAGGATCTTCCCCAGTTTTTGGATCTTTTTCGGTCAGTCTTTGCTGGCACGGCGTTGGATTTAAAGGTCTGTCCCTTGCTGATTCGCTGCCGCAGGCAGGTAGGCAGGGTTCTGGTTGGCAGGCCGGCTGGCGTCGGAGGGGTCCGTTCGCGGGCCTGGGGGGGGGGGGGGGGGGTCGGCGGCGTCGCTCCCCGTGGCAGTGCAGGTGATCGGCGGTCAGTCCGGGGCCTCACAGGGGAGACGGTCTGGGACAGCGTCAGCGTCTCATGCAGGAGCCGAAAGGGGAGAGGCTGCTCACTGGCGCTGGATTTAAAGGGTTGTCCCTTGCTGATTCGCTGCCGCAGGCAGGTAGGCAAGGTTCTGGTCGGCAGGCCGGCTGGCGTCAGAGGTCCATTCGTGGGCCTGGGGGGCGGGCGTCGGCGGCATCGTTCCTCGTGGCGGTGCATGTGATCAGCGCTCGGTCCGGGACCTTGCGGGGGGAGCCGGTCTGGGACAGCGTCAGCGTCTCGTGCAGGAGCTAAAAGGGGAGAGGCTGTTCACCGGCGTTGGATTTAAAGGGCTGTGCCTTGCTGATTTGCTGCTGCAGGCAGGTAGACAGAATTCTGGTTGGCAGGCCGGCTGGCGTCGGAGGGGTCCGTTCGCGGGCTTGGGGGGAGTCGGTACAAGGTCCTTAAGGATAAAATTACCTCCTGCTCCAGAATCTACCAGAGCAAGAACTGGGAAGGCCTGGGAGTCCCAAATTAAAGTGGCTGGTACTGATAACTGAGGGGCCGTAGAAGTTGCACCCAAGTTCAGGACCCCTACTGAACTCGGGCCAAGAAGTTTCCCCGGACGGATTGGGCAGGTCTGTAGCTGGTGGCCAGGCTCTCCGCAATACAGACATAGGCCTGTTTGTCTTCGCCGGAGGCGCTCTTCCAATGTCAGCCGCCCACGACCCAACTGCATAGGTTCTTCTGCTTTGACCACTCGAACTGCACTGCAGGATGCAGGGTGTGTAATCGACGGTAAGCGTGAGCAAACCTGTGAGGGCTTCTTGGGCATCCGAATCTCTCGGTGACACTCTTGAAGATGGTGGTCAATTCAGCCTGCCAAGTCTATAAGGTCCTCCAAAGTGGATGGGAGCTCCCATGCAGCCAACTCATCTTTTAGCTGCGGAGAGAGTCCGTCCGGGAAGATAGCTCGGAGACAGTCTTGCTGCCAGGCTTGCTCTGTAGCCAAAGTCCGAAACTCAATAGTGTAAATCAACAGACTTGTTATCCTTGACGAGAGAAGATGTAGTTAAACTGGTACTTGCCACGGTATGTTGCCCGGGATCATCGAATGTCTGTCTAAAGACAGACACAAACTGAGCCAGTTCCTTTAACAAGGAATCCGAGCGTTCTCACAGGGGAGAAGCCCAGGCCAGCACTTTCCCTTCAATGTGGGACAGGATAAACGTAACTTTTATCAGCTCGCCCTGGAAGACGGAAGGCTGCAGAGCAAATTGCATGTAGCATTCTGCAGAGTTTGGATTTGCCATTGAAGCGTGGAGATGCTGGAAGTGCCAACATGGCTCGAGGCATCGATGGAGGTGGCTGTGGAGGAGGAGGAGCCGGGTTATTCGTGAGGACATCAAGCCGGGCATGAAGACGATCCAAGGAAGAGGCCAATGCCTCCAGAAATTGCTGCTGTTCTTGTACCTTAGATGCCAAGCTGGAAATGGCCTGGAGGGCACGCAGCTCCATTGAGTCTATGGCCTTTGCAACCTGTTGCGTCGTAGGTGGACTTTTGGGTTGAGGACCTATGGGTCCCCAACGTCAGCAGGTGGAGTGGGCTGTAGCTAGAGTCCACTGGAGCTTCACCTATACCAGCCCTCGTTCCCCTCGGGTTGAGCCTTTGGGTGCCGGGGCCGGCAGGACTTAGGCGGGCCTTGAGGTTATTGAGAGATGAGTAGCTATACAGCCCAGAGACAGCAGTCGGTACATAGTGTAGTTCTATCCTGGACTGGATTTGGTGCAAGAGCTCAGATACCAAAGGAACAATAGGAAGCTGAAGGCACCCGAGTGAAGGAAGGCCTGAGCCTTGAAAGGCCATGTCCAGAGGAGAGGCGTCACTGACAGGCTGGATTCGGAGCCGGCTGTGAATGGTAGTTGTGGCAAGCAACGAAGAACTCTGGATGAAGGAGAGTCTGTAGCGTAGTCGTACAAAGTGAAGGTCAGGGCACGGAGAAGGCAGGTATAGTCAGTCCAATCAATAGTCAAGATATGGAGCAGGCAAACATAGTCAGGCAAGGCAGTGGTCAGGGCGTGGAGAAGGCAGGCGTGGTCAGGCAATGCAGAGGTCCAGGGCTGGAGAGAAGAGGAAGAGTAGTCAGGCATAATGGAGGTCCGGGGGCTGGAGAGAAGCTGAAGAGTAGTCAGGAATAGCGGAAGTCCAGGGCTGGAGAGAAGCTGAAGAGCAGTCAGGCATAGTGGAGGTCCGGGGCTGGAGAGAAGCTGAAGGGTAGTTAGGGGTAGCAGAGGTCAAGTCCAAGGAGTCAATCCAACCCATAGACAAACAGGAACTAGGAGATCAGGAACCGGGAACCACAGGAAGACAGGAACACATAATGAGATGATCCAAGGAATAGCAATGAGTATGAGGAGACCTGTTGCAAAGGCAACACTATGGAGCGAGGCCTGAGCTTTTATATGCTGAAGGGTCTGACATCAGCATCCGGGTCCGTGGCCAGGTTCCCACCGCAGGCCCTTTAAAAAAATTACTGGTGCGTGTGCACGTGCACCTAGGAAGGGACGTGGTGCTGGTGGCGGCATCTCTCCACGGGCCACGCGGAGAGGCCAGACGAGCAGGGACATCCTGGTCAACAACACTGGGCAATGTGGCAGGGCAGGAGGCACTGGAGGGAACCCGAGGTTGGAGCTGGCGCCCCACCGCCACCAGCGAAGAGAAGCCTGCAGCTGGAGTCCGTCCGAAGAGGTGAGAGGGCCGCACCGCGGAGCTGTCGCGGGCAGCACGCCTAACAATTATAACTCAACAAAGATTGGTTATAGAGGTAGTACTCACAGGCAGGCATTAGTATTTATCAAGTGAAAGTTTCTATTAGCAATTGATGTTGTACATAAGGCAGAGTTATGGGTAATTAAAATGATAGTTTTCACATCTTTGTCAGTGGGTTGTTATGAGAAACTTTCATTCTCTCGTTTTATTTATTCTTCATGATTCGATTATTATATTTTGTCCTTGTCTTTGTGGCTCTGTATGTTCTGATGTTTTTAAGTTAAATTATATGCATTTTTGAATAGTCATGTTTTTAATTCGCATTTAATTCTCTGTCTATCTGGTAAGATCCGTAACGTCTCAGGAAAAGAATTCCAGAGCTTTAATGTTGCTATGGAAAACACACAATCTCTTATTTGCGTCAGATGTGTGCTCCGTATTGTGGGAATAGTCAATAATCCTTTATTTTGAGATCTTAGTGTTTGCTGAGTATTGTAAGGTTGTATTTTCTCCCCTAATAAGCCAGTGTTATTGGAATGAATGATGTTGAATATTATCATTAGAACTTTATAGTAGATTCTGGATTGTATTGGCAACTAGTACAGTGACATCAGTGAATGTGTAATGTGATCATATTTCCTAGAACCCAGTAATAGTCTTGCTGTAGCATTTTGTAAGAGTTGTAGTGGTTTTAGGTGGCTTGATGGAAGACATAGTAATTAGGAATTACAGTAGTCAAGATTTGAGAAGATTAGAGTTTGCAATACAGTACAGAAATCCTCAAAACTTAATAATGGTTTTAACTGATATATTATACGCAACTTGGCGTAACCTGTCTTAGTTTACTGATGTGCATTTTCATTGTGAGATTCTCATCTTTCTGTGTTCCTAAACCCTGTACTTGATTAGAGGGGTTAATTTGAAAATTACCCAGCTCTAGGTCAGGTGGTTTAACTAGCAAGGAGTTTCTACTCGGCCAAATGATTTCAGTCTTTTTAGGATTTAGTGAGTGTTTAAATTACAATAATTCTTGTTGTATTGCTTTCATGTAGGTAGAGAGTATCAAAGTTGTATTTTCGAATGAACTGGAGAGTGGGATGTAAAACTGTATGTCATCAGCATACAAGAAGAAGGTTATACCTAGATTCGTCAGTAATTTACACAAAGGGAGCATGTAAATGTTGAATAGTGTTGTTGAGAGGGCTGAGCCTTGAGGGACAATTGTTTCACACTGGAAAGTGTCAGATATGTGGTTGCCCAGTTTGACTTGGAATGTTCTGTTAGAAAGAAATCACACACATGGTCTTTCTCTCACCACATGTAATCACACACATACTCTCTCCTCTCACATGCAATCACATACACACATGCTCTCTCTCTCTTCCTCTCCCACATGCAATCAAACACACATACATGTGATCTCTCTCTCCCACATGCAATCACACACACACACACACACACACACACACACATACACACACATACACACTCATCCACACCCACATCCAGTTGGACACCTAGTTCACCCACACCAGCTCACAGCACATGCATAGACTCACACATACACTCTCAGGGCCCGGGCCTCTTCTTCAGCCACCTGCGGGATGGAGTCCACTGGTGGCCGCTGGGTCCTCCTTCTCTCTTTGGCTGCCATAGAATGGGCTCTGTGGTGACCAGCCGGGCATCTTAGTCTTCAGCCGCCAATGAGATGAGGTCCCCCGTTGGACCCCCAGGGACTTTTGGCCAGCTTGGGGGGGCCTCCTGACCCCCACAACACTTGCCAAAAGTCCAGCGGGGGGTCTGGGAGCGACCTCCTGCACGTCGGCCGTCCGATGCCAGTACTCAAAATGGCGCCGATCGCCACTGGCAGCAGATCGCCTTTGTCCTCACTATGTCACAGAGGCCGACCGTCGGTACCTGTGACATAGTGAGGGCAAAGGCGATCGGCGCCATTTTGAGTACTGGCATCGGACGGCCGGCGTGCAGGAGGTCGCTCCCGGACCTCCGCTGGACTTTTGGCAAGTCTTGTGGGGGTCAGGAGGCTCCCCCAAGCTGGCCAAAAGTCCCTGGGGGTCCAACGGGGGTCCCGGAGCAACCTCCTGCCCTCCGGCCGTCCGATGCCAGTACTCAAAATGGCGCCGATAGCCTTTGCCCATACTATGTCACAGGGGCTACCGGTGCCATTGGTCAGCCCCTGTCACATGGTAGGAGCACAAGATGGTGCAGATGGCCATGTGACAGGGGCTGACCAATGGCACCGGTAGCCCCTGTGGCAAAGGCTGGTTCCCGGACCCCCCGCTGGAATACCAGGGAGTTTTGGTAAGTCTTGGGGGGGTTCAGGAGGGTGGGGGGTTTGTTTACATTTTTATTTAGGTGGCCGTATAATTCGGCGAAGATTCGTGTATTCGTGGGGAATCACGATACGTTTCGCTTCCCCACGAATACTACGAATAGTGCAATATACGTTGCGGATCGCCAATACGGCAAAAACGAATGCACACCCCTACTATCTTTAGCACAGATCTGTGCAGCTGAGTTCCCTGATCAAACATAGCCCATAAGCATGAAAAATCAGTAGTAACCAGTAAGTCTCTTTACAAAAAAAACCAAATGTGCTTTAATCACCATCCATCTCTACCACCCATCACCCTCTAGGCAAAAGAATTACAGCTTTCCCAAGCTGTGATCCCAATCCTGTACATGATAGGCAAATCAATGCCAGCCCCTATTTCCCTCCTGCACCCAATATAGAAATCAATGACGGTGTCCCATATCTGTTCCAATCCCTCTCCTTCATCTTATAGAAATGTGAGGAGACCCCCAGATTTGAACCTCTGTTTGATTTCAAGTAGTACAAGGTATTCTGGGTGGGGGAGACCCAGGAAATTGCTCCTTCAGCACCAATCCCCATTATACCTGAAAGACAAATCAGTGATGGCCCACCCAGTTCTGATCCTTTGCCTGTGCCTGAGTGAGAAATAGATGCCACCCCTGTCATGTAATGTTTCTGTGCTACCCCTGTCAAGTAATGCACAAGTCTCGCCTGCACCTGTGCATGAGGTTTTGTACTAGTGACATCCCTACCGAATTTCCTCCCATCTGTGTGATGCAAAAAAAAAAAAGTAGCCAGCAGAGGACAACTCCCCCAAATGTCTTCCTCCCCTGTTCTGATTCACGACTAAACTGTATTGACAGTCCCTACGTACCTCCTCCTGCCATCCTCAGATAACCATCCTTGGAAGCTCAAAAGCACCCCCCACTCGTAAAATTCCCCAAGTGAAGTTGAGAGGAGGATTGGGGCTTACCTCCTCCAAGCTCCAGCAGGGCATTTTCAGCACTTCCAGTAGCTGCAAAAGGGTACTGGCACTTTTCATTTCTTCTCTGCACTGTCAAGAAGAGATCATTCTCCATTCAAACAGAGGGGGACAAACTGTGTTCAGAAAAGGAGGAACAGTGAAAAAAAGATTAAATCTGCAAACAGCCAGGAGAAAGGAAAATGGATTTTACAGTAAACACAATCTAAAATACTTCTCTTAATTCACCTGCAGAGCTAATTATTGTCCTTTCCCAGCCAGAACTGGAAGTTACTCTGATGAAATTACAGCCTCCCCTCCTCAACAGAATTTTATAAAATCATCTAGGACCCAAATTGCTGGCTTTATCCCTAGTTGCACAGCTTGTTGACAATGGGGCTCACAAGTTTCAGACTCTGTGTGTAACGGATTTCTTTCAGCTGGTAATGGGAATTTAAAGACACTTAGCTTCATTATGCAACCTCATTCTGGACGAGAGCAACAGGATAACAACCTATGTTTTTCAATTGCTAGTGACTGCAGAAGGGTGCCACCTGCAGATTAATTGAGCCTTCAAGAAAAAGAAATTCTTAAAGCAGAAAACAAAGCTCCTGGCAAATGAGGAAAAACACTAATATGTAAAATCTCTATTTCTCCATACCCACCCCAACCCCAACCGATAAATAAATTAAGGAATCCCCCTCTCTTGTCCAAAAGACAAAACAATGATGTCCCATTCAGCCCTAATTCATTCTTTCTCCCCCATCTAAAATATACTAGTGGTTTTGTCAGAGCAACACTGGATACCAAGGCAGTAGGAAGCAAGAGTCCTCCTACTGTCTCAGTTTGGAGCTATTTTGGGGGTTTCTGGTTCATAGGATTGGGAGAATAGAGAAGGCTATTATTTTTAAGATGAGGAGGGAATAAGGATCAGGTCTAGAGTGGGGGACTGCATTGATTTGTCTATCAGTCATGGGAAGGATAATCAGGGCTGGGGTTGATGGCTGTCATTGATTTGTATATTGGGCGCAGGAGGGAGATAGGGGAGGGAAAAGGAAAGAACACCATTTTGTGTCTGTCAGTGTTGGGAGGAAGGAGGATCAGGGCTTAAGGAACAATTGTTTTTATTACTTCAGCGGTAGCTGGGTAGATTTAGGCCTGCTATTATAGTGACTGGATTTGTCTGGTCCGTTGAGGCCTGGATGCAGTAAACCACGATGTGTTTTCACAGGAGGGGCCCCACTATCGCAGAGAAATATAGCCACGATAGTGGGCCCCTCCCCTGAAAAAATAGCGTAGCTGTATCACTGTGTTGTTTTGTCTCACGACAAAAAAAACAAGGCAAAATAACATGGCATGTGGCAGCCATCACCATAAAGGGACGACCTACTGAAAAAAAAATGTGCGGGGGTCAAACCTGACCTTCCTCTTCATCCCAAGGTTGCCTCTCAAGGCAGCCTTAACAACCAAACTCCAAAAAATAAGTACATGGTCTCAAAATGATGGAGCCCCCCACCAACAATCAAAATGTTTAAAAAGTTGGGCATAAGTTACTCCCTCCTCTTTTTCATAAAAAGCAAGGCAGACAGGTCCCTTCCAGAACTCTAACTATCCTAACCCCTCGATTAAATAAAACCTTTTGGGTGTTTAGTGGGGCCCCTCTCCCAGACCCTCCAAGTCAAAGAAATTGTTGGTTTCAAGTGGGTAGCACCCCCCCCCCCCCACTCACACACACACACACACACCCGGCATCCCCTTCCAAACCCCATTACCTTGAAACTACAAAAGCTTGCACTTGGAAGTGCCCTGGACACCAGACTTCGACGCACAATTAAACTCTGGAATTTGTTGCCAGAGGATGTGGTTAGTGCAGTTAGTATAGCTGTGTTTAAAAAAGGATTGGATAAGTTCTTGGAGGAGAAGTCCATTACCTGCTATTAAGTTCACTTAGAGAATAGCCACTGCCATTAGCAATGGTTACATGGAATAGACTTAGTTTTTGGGTACTTGCCAGGTTCTTATGGCCTGGATTGGCCACTGTTGGAAACAGGATGCTGGGCTTGATGGACCCTTGGTCTGACCCAGTATGGCATTTTCTTATGTTCTTATGTTCTTATGTCCGGTGCCTGGAACTTGCTCCAGTCATGTGACTGCTACTCTTTAGTTGGAGGGATGCTACAGTTTTATGTAAACCAGTGACCCAATGTAACATGTGGGTCCTCAGCATCATCAGGCTAGGGTACAGATTAAACCTATTGGGTCTCCCACCAAATTAGCCCCCTGACTCCATCTGGGATCACTCACCGCATCAGGAGTTCTTGAAAAGCAGCTGTCTACCCTCTTACTGGCCAATGTTGTTGCGCCTGTTCCACCAAGACAAGGAGGGTAGGGATTTTATTCCAAGAAAACAGGGGAACTCTGGCCCATCCTAGACCTAAGGGCCTTGTACAAATTCATCAAAAGAGAAAAGTTCAAGATGTTTTCCCTAGGTACCCTAATCCCTTTTCTTCAAATAGGGGACTGGCTATGCTCTCAATCTAAAGGGTACTTACACTCACATAGAGATTTTCTCCAGTCACAAAAAATATCTCAGATTCATGGTGGAAGACCATCACCTCCAGTACTATATTCTGTCTATTCCGCCAAGAACCATCCCTTCCGACATTCAAAAAGAAGCTAAAGACTTGGCTATTCACTCAAGCTTTCCCTGAGAGATAAAATCTGGTGAAGCGACAGACGATATACCTACCTCTGTACATATGTTCCTGATTTATGGTTCACAGTTACATTTAATTGAGTTTATGAAAGTTCTCTTTAATAGTTTTCCTGTATACTTGTGTTAATGTATTCTGCCTTGAGGCGACTGTTTTAATGTATTTCCGCCCTGGAGGCGACTGTTCAGTTCCTTGTAAACCGGTGCGATATGTATT
Source organism: Rhinatrema bivittatum (assembly GCF_901001135.1). NCBI lineage: Eukaryota > Metazoa > Chordata > Amphibia > Gymnophiona > Rhinatrematidae > Rhinatrema > Rhinatrema bivittatum. The sequence continues at coordinate 260,114,446 of NC_042618.1, forward strand.
CTTTACAGGAACATCGGTATATAAAAATTAAAAATAAATAAATAAATAAATATTGGGCTAGCATCTGTCCCATGTTTCTTCACAAAAAGCTTAGCCGTGATAATGGCACATTCACGCAAACTGGCATGCATGTGTATCCCTTTCTGGACAATTGGCTGGTCAAGAGCACATCTTCAGCAGGAGCCAAGGAATCAATGTGTATGACCATCTGGGTATTGGGGTTACTAGGATTCATTTTCGACCACCCCAAGTCTTATTTGAGCCCATCACCTCAACTGGACTTTATTGGTGCTCTTCTAAATATGACTTAGGTGCACAAGTTATAAAATCGGGGGTCGGCGCACGCAAGGGGGTGCACAATTTTGCACCTTTGCACACGCCGAGCCATGCTGACTTCTCCCGTTCGAAATTGGAGCGGCCTCGGAGGGAATTTCCCTACCCCCCCAACCCACCTTCCCTTCCCCTACCTCTCCTGCCCTTTCCCCCCCTACCTTTTCTTTGTTTTTTCTTTTATTTCCAAACTTACATCAGCCCTGGGGCTGAAGTAAGTTGCGCACGCCGGCCAACTGCCGGCGCGCGATCACCGGCACAGCAGCAAATGGCCACTGTGCCGGGAGCCTCTGGCCCCACCCCCGGACCACCCCACCCTGCCCTCAGACCATGCTGCCCTGCCCCCAGACCGCCCCTTTTTGCAAGCCCCGGGACTTACATGATAATTCTTTGAGCAAGGAGAGAAGCATTACTGGTGCTGTGCCACAGAGATTGGTTCTTTTCAACATTTTCGTAAACCATGTTGCAGAAGTACTTTTTTGAAAGATTTGTCTTCTTGTGGATGATACCAACATTTGTAATAAAGTAGACACCCAGAAAGGTGTGAAAACTGTGAGGAACTTTTGATTTTCAGTCATCCTGAGATTGTCATGGATAAAGAGGGGAGAACAGGGATGGAATATGCGCACAGACTTTCTCTTACACATACACAGAAACACTTGCATGTTGACTTACACACATATGTGCTTATTCTCCCACACACATTCTCTCTCATTGCCTATTTATTCTCACTCACATACCTTCTCACTTAACTGTCACTCCTCTCATTCTTTCTCACAGATTCTGAATTACTTCTTTCCTTCTCCCACATACACACACATACCCAGCCCACTCACATTCACTTCTTACACTCTTACTTCTATCCCTTTCTGAGACACACACACTTTTACATGCACATGCTTACTCATTCTCTTTTTTCACCCTGAACCTACCAGGGAGATTAGCTTCCTACTCCTCCTTGGGTCTGAGGAACAGTAGTAGCTTCCTCCTTTCTTTCTGGCCCTTGGGGCAGCAGCATCAACTGCAGCAGCAGCCTCATTCTCCTTAAGAACATAAGAAAATGCCATACTGGGTCAGACCAAGGGTCCATCAAGCCCAGCATCCTGTTTCCAACAGTGGCCAATCCAGGCCATAAGAACCTGGCAAGTACCCAAAAGCTAAGTCTATTCCATGTTACCATTGCTAATGGCAGTGGCTATTCTCTAAGTGAACTTAATAGCAGGTAATGGACTTCTCCTCCAAGAACTTATCCAATCCTTTTTTAAACACAGCTAGACTAACTGCACTAACCACATCCTCTGGCAACAAATTCCAGAGTTTAATTGTGCGATGAGTAAAAAAGAACTTTCTCCGATTAGTTTTAAATGTGCCCCATGCTAACTTCATGGCGTGCCCCCTAGTCTTTCTATTATCCGAAAGAGTAAATAACTGATTCACATCTACCCGTTCTAGACCTCTCATAATTTTAAACATCTCTATCATATCCCCCCTCAGCCGTCTCTTCTCCAAGCTGAAAAGTCCTAACCTCTTTAGTCTTTCCTCATAGGGGAGCTGCTCCATTCCCCTTATCATTTTGGTAGCCCTTCTCTGTACCTTCTCCATCGCAATTATATCTTTTTTGAGATGCGGCGACCAGAATTGTACACAGTATTCAAGGTGCGGTCTCACCATGGAGCGATACAGAAGCATTATGACATTTTCCGTTTTATTCACCATTCCCTTTCTAATAATTCCCAACATTCTGTTTGCTTTTTTGACTGCCGCAGCACACTGAACCGACGATTTCAATGTGTTATCCACTATGACACCTAGATCTCTTTCTTGGGTTGTAGCACCTAATATGGAACCCAACATTGTGTAATTATAGCATGGGTTATTTTTCCCTATATACATCACCTTGCAATTAACCACATTAAATTTCATCTGCCATTTGGATGCCCAATTTTCCAGTCTCACAAGGTCTTCCTGCAATTTATCACAATCTGCTTGTGATTTAACTACTCTGAACAATTTTGTGTCATCTGCAAATTTGATTATCTCACTCGTCGTATTTCTTTCCAGATCATTTATAAATATATTGAAAAGTAAGGGTCCCAATACAGATCCCTGAGGCACTCCACTGTCCACTCCCTTCCACTGAGAAAATTGTCCATTTAATCCTACTCTCTGTTTCCTGTCTTTTAGCCAGTTTGCAATCCACGAAAAGGACATCGCCAACTATCCCATGACTTTTTAATTTTCCTAGAAGCCTCTCATGGGGAACTTTGTCAAACGCCTTCTGAAAATCCAAGTATACTACATCTACCGGTTCACCTTTATCCACATGTTTATTAACTCCTTCAAAAAAGTGAAGCAGATTTGTGAGGCAAGACTTGCCTTGGGTAAAGCCATGCTGACTTTGTTCCATTAAACCATGTCTTTCTATATGTTCTGTGATTTTGATGTTTAGAACACTTTCTACTATTTTCCCTGGCACTGAAGTCAGGCTAACCGGTCTGTAGTTTCCCGGATCACCCCTGGAGCCCTTTTTAAATATTGGGGTTACATTTTCTATCCTCCAGTCTTCAGGTATAATGGATTATTTTAATGATAGATTACAAATTTTTACTAATAGGTCTGAAATTTCATTTTTTAGTTCTTCAGAACTCTGGGGTGTATACCATCTGGTCCAGGTGATTTACTACTCTTCAGTTTGTCAATCAGACCTACCACATCTTCTAGGTTCACCGTGATTTGATTCAGTCCATCTGAATCATTACCCATGAAAACCTTCTCCATTACGGGTACCTCCCCAACATCCTCTTCAGTAAACACCGAAGCAAAGAAATCATTTAATCTTTCCACGATGGCCTTATCTTCTCTAAGTGTCCCTTTAACCCCTCAATCATCTAACAGTCCAACTGACTCCCTCACAGGCTTTCTGCTTCGGATATATTTTAAAAAGTTTTTACTGTGAGTTTTTTTTTTTATTTTTTAATTTATATCTTTATTGATTTTCCATAATAAAACAGAAACAAAAAACTACACAAGTTTGGTTGGTGTAACCACCTTCCAAGCATGTAAAACCTCAAATTATTAGACAAATTATTATGTTTTCTTATAGCATAGTCAATTGTAATAGGTACTTCTGACAACAAAGCTGAAACAGAGGTATTAAGAAAATTGGGAGTTATTTATAAGACTATAGCATTTCTAATACAACATTTCACAAAACTGTGCTAATCTATTTCTCACTTACTCATTGGTGAGAGGGGACGAGGTGGTCATTCTTTTTTGATCAACAAAAGATTTTAACTGATCTGGTAGAAAAAATATGAAAACATCTCGATCCTTCTTAATTATACACTTGCAGGGAAATTTTAAAATAAAAGAATAACCCAAGGATATCACATCCTGGCGATATACCAAAAACTGTTTCCTCCTCTGCTGTGTTGCAAAAGATAAATCAGGAAAAATTTTAACTGTATTTCCCTGATAAGAGATCTGGTATTTAGAAAAATATCTTTTCATAACCTTATTTAGGTCAGAAAAATTGGTAAAAGAAACTAATAATATACCACGATCTATTATCAGATTACTTAAAGTTTCTAAAAAATTAGTTAAGTTACCTTAAAAAGGAAGTTCTGAAGCATTCAAGTTAACATTTTTCTTAGGGAAAAAGTAACAATAACTAATATTAGGCATTTCTTGTTCGGAAAATAACAACACTTCTTGTAGAAACTTTTGCAACGATTCCCTAGGTGTTTCTCCAACTACTCTTGGGAAATTAAGTAAACATAAATTATAACATTTAGAGTTGTTTTCAAAAATTTCTATACGCCTAGATAATATTTCTCTATCTTTACTACCGCAGCCTGAAATTCCAAATTTCTCATTCCTGTTTCTTCCAGGACTTTAATTCTATCCTCATACTTTTTAACCATATTTTGTATATTCACTAAATCACATTGACTTTTCCCTGCAACAGTATCCATCTTTTTTTCTAACTTTTTTATATTACTAGACATCATAACCATTAAGTCCCATACTCGAACCAATGTAACCACAGCAGGGCGACTTGGGGTCTCCTCAACCACTCCCTCAGTTACTTGTCCCTCTTCACCATTTAAGGCTTCAGGAGATGGTATTCCTTCTTGTTGTTCATCACTCTGGCCTTCGTTTAATTCCACCGTAACGGAGGTCTCTCCTCTTAAACATTCCAAGGAGACCTCGGTTCCTACCAAGGGTGGTTTACTGTTCGAACTCCCGGAGAACATCTCATTCACTCTCTGCACAGGTGGTAAACCCAGATTGGGACTCAGCGAAGCCTCTTCTATGAAACCAGATCGTTCTCCCACTTGGTCTGGTTCAGCAGATTCCTTTGCTGCTGGTGTATTAAGCACAGGCACCGACATGTATCTGATAATCTCCTGTTGTATAGATGGGAGGGATATAGTGGGGTATACCCTAACTTTTCCCTTCTGTTTAGATGGCATATTAAACCAATAAGATGGCGGAAATATTTAACGCCAACAGGTTATAACAGTTACAGTCAGAATTTTGTGAAGTCTTCTTACCTCTGTGGTTGCCAACTCAAAACACGGAGCTTCCTGCCGCTACTCCGGCCTACTCTGGACTAAGCCGGACAAAGCCGCGTTGGCAGCGGTGGCGTGCCGCTTCTGCGCCGATCTTATGGTGTGCTAGCCCCTCCCACCAACGTGGGGGCTCCCAGAGCAATCAAATTGTAATGACTCTAGTTTCCCAGGAACTGACAGTCCAAAGTTGGCAGCGTCAGCCGCTGCTTCTGCGCCGATCTTATGGCGTGCTAGCCCCTCCCACCAACATGGGGGATCCCGGAGCAATCAAGTTGTAATGACTCTGGTTTCCCAGGAACTCACGGTCCAAAGTTGGCAGCGTCAGCCGCCGCTTCTGCGCCAATCTTATGGCGTGCTAGCCCCTCCCCCCAATGTGGGGGCTCCCGGAGCAATCAAGTTGTAATGACTCTGGTTTCCCAGGAACTCACGGTCCAAAGTTGGCAGCCTACTGTGAGTTTTTGCCTCTACAGCCAGCTTCTTTTCAAATTCTCTCTTAGTCTGTCTTATCAATGTCTTACATTTAACTTGCCAACGTTTATGCTTTATCCTATTTTCTTCTGTTGGTTCCTTCTTCCAATTTTTGAATGAAGATCTTTTGGCTAAAATAGCTTCTTTCACCTCCCCTTTTAACCATGCCGGTAATCGTTTTGCATTCTTTCCACCTTTCTTAATGTGTGGAATACATCTAGACTGTGCTTCTAGAATGGTATTTTTTAACAATGACCACGCCTCTTGGACATTTTTTACTTTTGTAGCTGCTCCTTTCAGTTTTTTTCTAACAATTTTTCTCATTTATTCAAAGTTTCCCTTTTGAAAGTTTAGCACGAAAGCCTTGGATTTGCACACTGTTCCTCTTCCAGTCATTAAATCAAATTTGATCATATTATGATCACTATTGCCAAGCGGCCCCACCACCATTACCTCTCTCACCAAGTCCTGTGCTCCACTGAGAATTAGATCTAAAATTGCTCCCTCTCTCGTCGGTTCCTGAACCAATTGCTCCATAAAGCTATCATTTATTCCATCCAGAAACGTTATCTCTCTAGCGTGTCCCGATGATACATTTACCCAGTCAATATTGGGGTAATTGAAGTCTAACACACAAAAAAAGGAGTCGGTGGATAACCACAACAATAATCTAATGGCAACAAATTGTGGAAATCACAATATTATAAATATTAGCCTAAGAAGGTGTCAGCAAGCCTGACGTTATATGTTATATGTTATTATAGACACTAACCGGTCTACTCAATCATCCACCTTCATCAAAAAATGATGAAGGTGGATGATTGAGTAGACCGGTTAGTGTCTATAATAACATATAACATATAACGTCAGGCTTGCTGACACCTTCTTAGGCTAATATTTATAATATGGTAATTGAAGTCTCCCATTATTACTGCACTACCAATTTGGTTAGCTTCCCTAATTTCTCTTACCATTTCACTGTCCATCTCACCATCTTGACCAGGTGGACGGTAGTATACCCCTATCACTATAGTCTTCCCCGACACACAAGGGATTTCTACCCATAAAGATTCAATTTTGTATTTAGTCTCATGCAGGATGTTTATCCTGTTGGACTCTGCCATCCCGGACATAAAGCGCCACACCTCCTCCCGGGTGCTCCTCTCTGTCATTGCAATATAATTTGTAGCCCAGTATAGCACTGTCCCATTGGTTATCCTCTTTCCACCATGTCTCTGAGATGCCAATTAAGTCTATATCATCATTCACTGCTATACATTCTAATTCTCCCTTCTTACTTCTTAGACTTCTGGCATTAGCATACAGACATTTCAAAGTTTGTTTTTTGTTTGTATTTTCATTCTGCTTTTTAATAGATAGGGATAAGTTAGAATTTTTTAGCTCAGATGAGTTTTTAGTTACAGGCACTTGGACTATTTTTCTAATTATTGGAACCTCACTGTCGGGATGCCCTAATTCTAATGCATCATTAGTATCCGTTGAAGATACCTCTCTCTGAACCATGCGCTGCTGAGCAATTGTCGTCTTTCCCCTTTGTTCTAGTTTAAAAGCTGCTCTATCTCCTTTTTAAAGGTTAGCGCCAGCAGTCTGGTTTCACCCTGGTTAAGGTGGAGCCCATCCCTTTGGAAGAGACTTCCCCTTCCCCAAAAGGTTCCCCAGTTCCTAACAAAACTGAATCCCTCTTCCTTGCACCATCGTCTCATCCACGCATTGAGACTCCGGAGCTCTGCCTGCCTCTGGTGTCCTGCGCGTGAAACAGGGAGCATTTCAGAGAATGCTACCCTGGAGGTTCTGGATTTAAGCTTTCTACCAAAGAGCCTAAAATTGGCTTCCAGAACGTCCCTCCCACATTTTCCTATGTCGTTGGTGCCCACATGTACCATGACAGCCGGCTCCTCCCCAGCACTGTCTAAAATCCTATCTAGGTGACGCGTGAGGTCCGCCAGCTTTGCACCGGGTAGGCATGTTACCAGGCGATCCTCATGCCCACCAGCCACCCAGCTATCTACACTCCTAATAATCGAATCACCAACTATGACGGCTGACCTAACCCTTCCCTCCTGGGCAGTAGGCCCTGGGGAGATATCCTCAGTGCGAAAGGACAATGCATCACCTGGAGAGCAGGTCCTTGCTACAGGATCCTTTCCTGCTGCACCTGGTTGGTGCTCTCCCATCATGAGACCTTCTTCCTCCAAGGCAGCACCAGGGCTGCCAGTCTGAAATTGGGACTTCACTACTATGTCTCTGAAGGTCTCATCTATATACCTTTCTGTCTGCCTCAGCTCCTCCAGGTCTGCCACTCTAGCCTCCAGAGATCGGACTCGTTCTCTGAGAGCCAGGAGCTCTTTGCATCGCATGCACATGTACAACTTCTCACTGGTGGGTAAAAAATCATACATGTGACACTCTATGCAAAAGACTGGGAAGCCCCCCTCTTGCTGCTGGACTGCTGCCTTCATCTCAATTTTGATCGGTTCCTAGTTAAGTTTTAGGTTGCTAAGGGAGTAGGAATGTGTCTAATGTCCTTTAAATGTATTAGTGAATTCACTATGTGTCTGGTAGTGGCCTACAGGGGTCTGATCGAATTCTCAATAAAGTTTTTGTTGATGGGTTTGTTTGTTTTTATTTGTGAAAGTGGCACCTGCCTATAACTTAAGGGATGAGCTAGGGGTGGGTGGGTGAGGGGTGGGAGAGTTGGGAAATACAAACAGTCTAACTTCAGTTAGTCAGCCAGAGTGACTCACTGCTCTCTTGATTAACAAATGTTGGTCCCTATTCAAACCCAATCACACTACCTCAACACCTTTCCAAGGTGAGTAACTGAGCTGAATGAGCTGAACTATTCAACTTTTTTACTTAGGTATACACTGCTCCTAGCTTATTTCTAGCTTCTGGCTACTTTTGTGTGTGTGTGGGGGGGGGGGGGGGGTGGTTTTTTTTTTTTTTTCAATACAAACCCTCAGTTTGTCTTAAATACAAACACTCAGTTCTGCAGACTTTTAAAAATAAACACACTACCTACTGCTTACTAGCTACCTTATTGACTGACTATTTAAAAATACAAACAGTCTAACTTGTTTATTCACTGCCTTTCTGACTATTAAAGGCACAAACACACAAACACATTAAATAATATTCCCAAATAGTTAACTTTGCCCCAATACTTTTAAAAAAGACAATGTCCCAAGGAAAAACTTACTGATTCCTTTCAGCCACCAGCAAGGTGATCCTCTCCTCTCAGTGTTCCCACTTTGGACCCACAAATGCAGAATTGCAAAAATAGCAGCAACCTCTTCCTCCTTCTTTGGGCCCACAGGGCAGTAGTAATAGCTTCCTGTTCCTTCTTTGGACCTGTGGGCAGTAATAGCAGCATTCTTCTATGGGCCCATGCAACCAATGGGAGACCTCATTCTTCTTCTGGCTGACAGGCCTATGCTATCCCTGATTCCTGTGCCACTGCATGGTCAGATGCTCCTCCTTCTTGCCTATACAGCCCTTGCAACTTCTTCTGGGGCCACAAGGGCCTGCTTTCACTGCCTACCCAGAGTTTTCTGGTGGTGGCCTAGAGACCTGGCAATTCCTTTGGAATTCTGGAGTCTCCTGGCAAAATCTATGAGGATATAGTGAAGTTTGAAGAATGGTCTAAAGTCTGACAGATAAAAATGCAGAATTGCAAAAACCCAATAGAATGGTACAGTATAGGGGGTATCATATTTTATAAATATATATTATAAAGGAAAATTAAATTGAAACATGACATGGTTTAAGTTTTCCGATCCATTGTATATTTTAACTGGATAGCAACTTGTCTAAGTAGGAAGTAGTTTATAGATAACCTAAGTAAAGAATACTTGTCATTTCATAACTCTATGTATTTTGCATATTTCAAACTCAAGGATTGTTTTCTGTTTATCTGTTTGCAGGTTAGGCCAAAGACCCTGATTCCAGACAGTCTCCCTATTTCCTCATGTAGAGACCAACCTTCTAAACAACCTTCTACTTTTCAAAAGGCAACAGTCGTCAGCATAAAAAATCCAAGCCCTGCTCTTCCTACAGCCAATAATACTTTCAACCATATACAGATGCCTAATGGCCAGTCACAGAGCGTGACAGAGTCTACATCAATCTCATCGACTCTAAGCAGTGCAGGTGTGGCCTATGCTATCATATCCACCTCATCTAACAATGCAACTCCCATCAACACCAACACCGTTTCTGTGGTCAGCGATGGTATCAAAGTGCAACCACTCCTCATCTGCGCCGACAGCAAAGTATGTGCTAATATCCTTACTTACTGTCAAGTTCAGAACAATATGATAAAGTAGAGGTTTAAATGTAAGTTTAAGTCAATGCAACTATTGTCTATAAAGCTACAGACTTCAAAAAGTGGTCACAACGTCTCTCAGGTATATCTGAAACATGTGAGACCCTAGATTTCCAGCAAATGTATTTCGTGATTAGCAAAGAAAATGACTGTAAACAATTGATCCATACCTCATTTAGGGGCTAATACACTTATTATTGTTAAAGGTAACATAAGTGTTAACACACTTTAAATACCTGTATTTATCACAAGTGGCTAATGCGTATTAACAGCACTGTTAAATGTGTAAACTAACTTGCATTAGTGCTAATGTAAAATCTATGCTACTGAGATAATGATATGCAAAAGTATGCAAAATAGCTCACTTCTTGTTAGAATGGTAAAAATATGCATTTTATTTATTTTATTTATTTAATAACATTTATAAACCACTTTCCTGATTTAAAAATGTAATTGTTCAATGTGATGTACAACAAAATAAGATACAAATTTAAAACAGTAAAACAATAAAACAAAAGATAAAATAAGTAACCATCGCCTTTACCATATATGATTACAATGCTCCTGTCAGAATAATCTATTTATAAGTCTCTCTGTTCACATCATTGATCATATGCCAAGTCTTCAATTTCTTTCAAAATTTCATTAGATCCTGTTCCTCTCTGATCAGCAATAGTAGTTTGTTCCAAAATTGTTTAAATCCCATGGAGAAAGCTCTATTCTGAAGTCCTACATGACGAAAGGCCTTGACAGATGGCAGCTGTAGCTAAAACTAACATTGAGGTCTCTGCAACCTGCTAGTTTGTTTCCATTGCAACTCATCTTTCAAATGTGGTCTGCAATTCTCCTTTAATATCTTAAAAGCCAGAACTAGCACCTTAAACTTACACCGAGTTCTTATAGGATGCCAATGTAGTATTTGTAAAAGCAGTGCTACAGAATCTTGCCTTGAATTCCCCCTAATAACCCTTGCAGCCATGTTTTGGATAGCCTGTAAGCACTATATGTAAGCCCCTGGTAGACCACAGTAGATGGCATTACAGTAATCTACCACTGCCATTACCAAACATGAACTATTGATTTCAATGCCTGAACATTTAAAAATGATCTCAATTGGTGGACCATTCTCCTACAAATAAATGCATTACAGACAACCCTGGGTTTTTATCTAGACTCTAACTGCCATTCAATTTCACCCCCTTAGATTTTATCTCCTCTTTAGCTAACACTATTATCTCATCTATCTGCAGATGATATGTCTCCAAGTCCCCCTCAAATCTGTAAAACTTTAGGTTTTTTAGAATTTAAAATTAAACCACTATTATTCATCCTATTACCCACTGCCACAATGCATTTCCCCAAACTCTTTAAATTGGCTTCTGCCTCTGGACCCAATCTTACTAAAATTTGTATGTCATCTGCATATAAAAATAGGAAGAACCCAATGGAGCAAACCAGTCACCCCAACAAAGCCAAATAAATATTAAAGGGGACAAAGATGATCCTAGCAGAACTCCATTTTCCATCTTTAGAAAAGCTGAGCAGTTATCTTGAAATTTCACCATTTCTGTTCTATCCTGTAAGATTGATGTTAGCCACTGCAATACCTTACCTTTCAAACCTAACTCTAAGCATTGATTCAGCAACAGCATGTGCTCTACAAAGTCGAAAGCACTTGACAGATCAAGGGACACAATTAAAGAGGAAAACCTTCTATCAAGTCGCTCAGCACTGATTCCATCAGATCAACCATAACAGTTTCAGTACTGCAACCTCTTCTAAATCCAGCCTGTGGTATATCCAATTTCTCTTTTTCCCCCGAAAAAATCCATGATCTGCATCAAAGCTTCTTTTTTTATCAACTTAGCAACAAATGGCAGTTCAGCCACCAGTATGTACTTACTACAGACCCTAAGATCTAGCTTGGACTTCTTTAAAATGGGCGAAATTACTGCTGTTTTTAAAGCTGTTGGAACTTTCCCCATCAGAGAAGAATTTACTAACCTCCATAATCCTTATAATACTAAGTAAAAGAGTTCCAGAATTAAACAGGATGGAAACAAGTCCAAGAAAAAGTTAGAATTCTTAACTGTCTTCAAGATATTTAAATTCCACAAAAAAACTGGGGTCAAATTTCAACACTTCTTCCCCCAATGCCCCATCCCCTTGTTGTTGCAAATCATTTTTACCTAGTGCACTACTGTTCACACTTAAATCTATCCAGAAATTCTAAAGTAAAGTCAGAATTTTTACCTGAAAGTAGTTATTCAACTCTTCACATTCTGGGAGGTCATCATATAACAAAGTATCTTTATTACTGTCCAACAGCCGCGCCTACCTCACTCTTCTTGCGGCTTCTCCCGCTCACCTCGGACTACTGGCTGCCGCGGCATCTGTCTGCCGACCTCTCCGGCGTCCCTGGACCGGCTTTGGTGCTGCTTCCCGCCATGCTTCTCCAAGGTACCATATGGCGCTCGCGCGCACGCCACCCTCACCTTTATTTCCTCATTGGTGCGAACCTCAGGGGCGACCCCTGAGATGACATCATGCTGCGCGGATATTTAAGCCTACTTCTTTTGCTAGCTAATCGAGTTAGCAACGACTCGGATACTGCAGATGATATTCGTTCTCCGTACCGAAGCTACTCTGCCACTCCAGCGTTCTCTGGAACTCTTACTTCTAACGGGGTACCCGCTCCTCGGGGGCCTCTTCTATTTCTTTCAGGTTCTATCAGGAACCGTACTCGCTCCTCGAGGGCCCATGTTCACTGAGTCGCTGCCTGCATCTATCATCTTCTCTACTTGGAAGACTTCACTAACAGAATCCATCTGTGAGTAAAAACTACCATCTATTCCACAGTATTGCTCCTCTGGAACCAGGTACTCTCGCTCCTCAAGGGCCTGCCCTCTGTTCCAGTGCCAGACCTCTCGACTAGTGGAACCGCTGTGTGAGTGCTATATCACGGAGTCTCCCTGTCTCAGAGCTTCAGTCAAGTAGAGGATCCGCTTCCAGCATCCTGTGGGATACTTGCCCAGCCGGGCTCAACATCTACTACTCACTACTGCCACCTCTGGTGGTTCCCAAAACTGTTTAAATAAAGATTCAATCTGTGTTTGTGTGTCCAGAATCTAGCCTGACACCGTGGTCCCTTACGGGACTGCTCCCCGTGGGAGTGGTCAGCTGCCACAGTGTCCAAGGATCCACCCAAACACCAATAATCATAACAGATTGCTAACTCCATGGATCCGGCTCAGCTCAATTCTTTGCAGGCCATTCCAGGCCAGGCCCTGCGCATTGCTGAACAACAAGACGCATTGGAGAAACTCACTACTGCGTTTCATCAGCTGCACGCACAGAAGAATCAAGGCTCTACTTCCAGTAATGAAGGTCAGTTACCTGAAGTAACTGTAAAGACTTCAGTGCCTCTTGCTGCTCCAGTTCGTTTCTCTGGAGAGATTCAAAGAACTAGAGGCTTTTTAAACCAGTGCTGCATGCACTTTGCATTACAGCCCTCACACTTCCCTACAGCCTATGCCAAGACTACTTACATTCTATCTTATCTTGATGGAAGGGCCTTGTCTTGGGCCTCCTCACTGTGGGAACACAAGGATCCTATACTCCAGGATATTGACGGATTTATGGATTTGTTTAAATCTGTTTTTGATGATCCTGCCCAACAGACTGTTGCTGGTTCTGCTTTGGTGGACCTGAAGCAAAGCAACCGACCACTGGCTGATTTTGCTATAGAGTTCAAGACTCTTGCTACCAAATTATTTTGGGACCCTAGATGCCTGAAAACCCTCTTCTTCAGAGGTTTGGATTCCCGCTTGAAGGACGAGCTGGCCGCTCGTGAGACACCTGAATCACTGGATGAGCTAGTGACCTTAGCTACTAGAATTGACCATCGGCTTCGTGATAAGGTGCAAGAACTCAAGCCTGGTAAAGGACCTGCTCAGAAAGAAGTTTGTGCTAAGCCTGCACTCAGGATGGTCCCTGTAATGCCTGTTGCCAGTGGTGAAGAACCGATGCAACTTGGTCGCAGTCACTTGACATCCAAAGAGAGAAGACTTCGGAGGAAGAATGGTTAATGCATGTATTGTGGACAAGCTGGTCATGCAGTCCAAACATGCCCCATCTGTCCAGGAAATGGACGGGCCTAAGTCCTGTGGGAGGACTTTTCTTAGGCCTTACTATACCCTCTTCTCCACTCTCTCTCTCCCTGTCTCTCTGATTCTGCGGACCGTTGGAATTCCAAACCCTTGCCCTGGTGGACTCAGGGGCAGGAGGTAATTTTATTCAACGACAACTCGTGGAACATTTGAGGATTCCACTCACCACCTTGAAGATTCCATTACTCCTATCGTCTATTCACGGAGAGCCGTTACCCGGGCGATGTTACCAGTTGTACTGAACTGGTAGTCCTCCGCACCGGAGCACTCCATACTGAGTCAATTTCCTTCTTTGTGTTAGAGAAGGCCATGCACCCTATCATTCTGGGGGTTACCCTGGTTGCAACTGCACATGCCACAATTCAACTGGACTACATTAGAGCTTTCCCGTTGGGGCCCAGAATGTCATGGCAAATGCTTAAAGGAGGTCTCTCCTATTCTCTGCATGCCCACAACTCCAGTGATGTCAGGGCTGCTGCCTCAGTATGCATCATTCCATTATGTCTTCTCCAAAGAAGCTGCTGACATCCTTCCACCACATAGATCTTATGACTGTGCCATAAGACTGAAACCTAATGCTGAACCTCCTAAAGGATGTGTCTACCCATTGTCAACGGTAGAGAACAAGGCCATGTCCGAGTACATCGAGGAAAACTTGCAAAAAGGTTTCATTAGACCATCTAAGTCTCCTGTGGGCGCAGGCTTCTTCTTCGTGGGGAAGAAGGATGGGACTCTGTGTCCTTGTATTGATTATCGAGGTCTGAATGAGATCAAGGTTAAAGACCGATACCCCTTACCTCTGATCTCAGAGCTGTTTGATCGACTTCAAGGAGCCAAGATATTTTTGAAACTTGACCTGAAGGGAGCCTATAACTTGGTTCGCATCCGCAATGGCGACGAGTGGGAAACAGCCTTCAACACTTGAGATGGCCATTTTGAGTATTTGGTGATGCCCTTCGGCCTATGCAACACTCCCGCCGTGTTTCAGAACATGATGAACCACATTCTGCTGGACCTGTTGTATAAAAGTGTCGTTGTATACCTAGATGATTTCCTGATATTCTCACAGGATATGTCAACTCATCTAGAAGATGTCAAGCAGGTATTACTGAGACTTTCCGGACCCCAATAGACCCTTTATCGTGGATGTTGATGCTTCAGATGTTGGAGTAGGGGCCATGCTAAGCCAAACCGGAAATTCCAAGGCCTTACATCCCTGCTCTTTCTTCTCGCGACACTTTTCACCTGCAGAGAAGAACTATGGGATCGGTGATAAAGAGCTCCTGGCTATTAAACTGGCATTCGAGGAATGGCGGCCTTGGCTCGAAGGCGCTCAACATCAAATTACCGTATTCACGGACCACAAGAATCTAGAGTATCTCCGTCATGCGCAACGTCTTAACCATAGACAAGCCAGATGGTCCTTGTTTTTTAATCGCTATGACTTTGTGCTCAAATATCGTCCCGGAGACAAGAATACCAGAGCTGATGCTCTGTCACGCTCTTTCCTCTCTGAGGATGTTCCTGAAGAACCTCAGCACATTATCGACCCGAAGAAAGTCATCTTGGCGACTACCCATCCTATGCCTGCCGGAAAAACAATTGTGCCAAAACACCTCAAAAAGAAACTTCTATACTGGGCTCATGATTCCAAGCTGGCTGGCTATTCTGGTCGACGCTGTACCCTGCTAAAATTACAGAAGTACTATTGGTGGCCTACTATCAAGAAAGACACATACTCCTATGTTCCAACTGTGCCAAGCATAAGCCTACTTCTGGTCAGCCATGGGGATTGCTACAACCACTGCCAGCTCCAGAACAGCCATGGACTCACATCACTACTGACTTTGTATTTGATTTACCTCTTTCTGGAGGAATGAATACCATCTGGGTTACAGTTGACCGTTTCAGAAAGATGGCTCATTTCGTGGCACTGCCTGGCTTACCCTCAGCCTTGGAGCTTGCGAAGCTCTTCATCGCACACATCTTTCACCTTCACAGCCTACCGAAGCACATAGTCTCGGATAGAGGATCTCAATTCATGGCAAGATTCTGGAAGGCTTTGTGCAAGCTATTTGACATCTCACTGGATTATACATCTGCCTATCATCCACAATCAAATGGCCAAACCGAAAGGATGAATAGGACCCTGAAACAGTTCATTCGGGCCTACGTGAATTGCCATCAGAATAACTGGGCCGAGCTGTTACCATGGGCTGAATTCGCCATTTCCTAGCGTGTAGCAGATGGACTCAAAACAAGTGGGATATAGTGTGCTCGTGCTAGCAGTTGGAGACGGATCTGACGTCAGCATGGGTACATATACCCCCACAGGAAGTGTAGCAATTCAGTAATTTCCGTCTCCAAAGCAGTTTGGAACTCCCTCACGCTCGCTGAGCGTGTTTCCAAATTCTACACGACTAAGTTCATAGACGACACCTACCTGAAGACGAGCCCCGCACTCCTGCGGTGATACCAGTCGGTCCCTCCCCCAGTTGAGTTTCCCGAGGCGATTTCCGTGGTCCCTCGGAGGTGAGTGCCTCGGTCCGGTGGCCGGCTCGCGGCAGGAACCTAGCCCCCGAGTGAGAAGGGCTCGGGCGCGGCATAGAGGCAGCCTCGGTCCCCGGCGTGGACTTGGCCCACCGAGCGAGACGAGTTCGGGTGCGGCCCAGAGGCAGCGGGTGCACTTCCTCGAGCGCGGCGGTGACGGTACTTACCCTCTCCCCCCGCAGCCGGAGACCGCCCAGGTCGCAACCGGGAAGCGCCGAAGACAAGGTAAGGCATACATCTTTACTTGGTCTCCGAGGAAGTGAGGCTTTGCAGAGTCTGCCTGGGTGGCAATCCGCCACGGAGGTCGCCATTTTCTTGCCTGGTTTGTTAGCCGCACATTGTTAGGGCGCACGCTGTTAAGCGCACGCTGTTCCACGCACACTGTTCCGCGCACGGCGTTAGGCGCACGCTGTTAGGCACACAGCGTTAGGCGCACGCTGTTAGGCGCCCGTTGTTACGGCGTCCGTTCCTAGATGCACATGGAGCGTAAGAGAGCCCAGGCATCAGCGGAGCTGGCCCCTCCAACATTAGGCATGAGCCTCTGCTCAGCATGTAACCTCAGAGCTACACAGAGCGAGGAAGCAGACTCCCTATGTGCCCAATGTGAAGAGGCCCTGGAGTTCCAGGCTAGGACCGGTCTCAGCCCAGCGTACTTGCCAGTTCCTCAGGGAACACCCTAGTGGGCAGCCGGGGACCCCGAGGGACCTGGTACCCTCAGACCAGATCCTGCTTCGCTCTCCTGGGTGGAATTATTCAAGGGGATTCATGCTTTTGTCTCAATGCAGGCTGCTCCCCGAGCGGGTCCATACATACCGGATGACCCGGCCCCTGGGACCCTCAAGGCCTAGGCACAGCCACGCGCCACCTGGGACCCCCACTTATGGGGATTCAGATTGCCCTGAGGAAGACCGACGAGTCCCCAAGGAGGGAGAACTTCCTCGGGGGTTGAACCATATCGGACCATGAGGCGCTTCTTCTTGAGAGGGATCTCCCAGGCCTGATCTCTCAATGCCTGTCGGAACTGGCTCTTCCGGGCCATGACGCTCCAGGGGAACCGAGAATGAACCGAGAGTTGGAGGGCCTGCGCCAAACGTCTCACCATTTTCCCCTCCTACAAGTAGCTCAGCAGTTAATCGATCTGGAATGGAATACGCCGGAGGCCTCATTCAAAGGGGTCGGGCCTTGGCTGGCATGTATCCCTTAGACCCGGCAACCAAGGAGAAGCTGGCGTGCCCTCAGTTAGACGCCATGGCTAGCGCAATTGTGAAGCGCACCACCATTCCAGTGGAGGGGGGGGACGGCCCTCAAGGATACACATGACCGGCACATGGACACCATTCTGAAACAAGCCTTTGAGGTGGCAGCCATGTCCCTACGGATTGCGACCTGCTGCACCGTGGTGATACGTTCCTGTTTATCACAGGCTAGGAGCAACACCCTGGGAGAAGAAATGGAATCAGCTCTCTCATTCCTCACTGATGCAGCCTCCGACCTAGTCCGTACGGCAGCCAAGGGCGTGTCATCCTCAGTGGCGGCCAGGAGACAGCTCTGGCTACGTAATTGGTCGGCCGACTCCTCCTCCAAGACGCGCCTCACGAGAATGCCTTTGAGGGATCCCTCCTGTTCGGGCAGTGACCTTGAGAAACTGGCCAATAAATGGGGCGCCTCTCCATTACCCCACCCCGTCTACCAGAAGACCGGTCAAGGAGGAACCAGCGCCCCTTCCCCAGACCATCCAGAGGTAGAAACTCTCAGCGCTTCAACCTTACAGGACTCGCTACCAAGCACCGCGTTCGCAGGCCAGGAACCAGTCCTTTCGGACTAAGCACAACAAGAGGGGAACCGGCTCGGGTTCCGGCCTCGGCCGTACCCCACAATGACAATCAGCCGACCCATCTGGGGGTCGCAGCCATAGGGGGCAGGCTGTCCCTCTTCTACAGCAGGTGGGTCGAGATTACCTCGGATCAGTGGGTCCTCGCCATCATCCGAGAGGGGTATTACCTGGATTTTCTTTGGCTTCCGCCGGACAGGTTTGTGGAATTTCCTTGTTCGCCCATCAAGAGGAACGGCCCTAGACATCACTTTGCGGAGGCTCCTGTCCCTAAAGGCCATAATCCCAGTGCCTACAAGGGAGATTAATTCTGGGCATTATTCCATTTATTTCATCGTGCCCAAGAAGGAGGGCACTTTCCGGCCCGTCCTGGACCTCAAGTCAGTCAACCGATACCTGCGGGTGCCCAGCTTTCGCATGGAAACTCTGAGGTTCTGTCAAAAGTTCAGTACAGCCAGGGAAGTTTCTCACATCCCTAGATCTGTCGGAAGCCTACCTGCATATCCCAATCCATCGGGATCATCAGCGCTATTTACGCTTCAAGGTCCTAGACCAGCACTTCCAGTTCCGAGCTTTACCCCTCGGGTTAGCCACCGCACCGCGGACCTTTACCAAGGTCATAATAGTAGTGGCAGCGTCCCTCAGGAAGGAGGGAATCCTCGTCCATCCCTACCTGGACGATTGGCTGATCCGGGGAAGTCGCCAGAGGAGAGCCGCCAGGCAACCAACAGAGGTATAGCTCTTCTAGAAAGCCTAGGATGGGTTGTAAACCTGAACAAGAGTTCCCTACAGCCTTCTCAATCGCTGGAATACCTAGGAGTCCGATTCGACACCCAGGAAGACAAGGTCAGCCTGACCTCCAAGAGAAGATCAAAGCTCCGGAATCATCTGCAAGCCTTGCTGAGCGCCACCCCGGCCCACAGCTTGGGATTACTTACAGGTCCTCGGCCTTATGGCATCCACTCTGGAAGTAATACCATGGGCGCGGGCTCATATGAGACCATTACAACGCGCCCTCCTATCTCGATGGAGCCCACGATCACAGAACTACACCACACACCTACCTCTACCAGCCAGAGTGCGGAATCAGATACGGTGGTGGTTGCAGCCCGGCCACATGAGCCGGGGGTCAAGAATGTCCTCCCCAACCTGGACCCTGCTCACTACGGAATCCAGCCTGAATGGATGGGGAGCACATTGCATAGAGCTCACCGCCAAAGGGCGGTGGAACAGAGAAGAGTCGGGGTGGAACATCAACCGACTAGAGGCACGGGCAGTCAGGCTAGCGTGCCTGCGATTTGCCCACAGATTTCGCAACAGCGCATTCAGAGTGATGTCAGACAATGCCACCACGGTGGCATACATCAACCGACAGGGCAGAACCAGAAGCCAACAGGTATCCTTAGAAATAGCCCCCCTGATGACTTGGGCGGAAGCAAATCTCCAGGACATCTCCGCCGTCCACATTGCCGGGAAGGACAATGCCACGGCAGACTTCCTCAGCAGAGAAAGCCTACATCCAGGGGAATGGCAGCCGTCGCCCTCAGCTTTCCAGATGATTGTGGATCGGTGGGGGGACGCCGGGCATGGACCTACTAGCGGACAGGTCCAACGCTCAAGTACCCAGATATTTCAGCCGCAGGCGGGATCCTGTATCCCAAGGGATCGATGCCCTGGTACAGCCATGGCCTCAGGGGATCCTGCTATATGCCTTTCCTCCTTGGCCCCTGCTGGGCGCCATTATACACAAGATTCAGCGGCACAGAGCCCTAGTTCTTCTAGTGGCACCGGACTGGCCAAGAAGACCCTGGTACGCAGACATGAGATGACTACTGGCAGGGACTCCACTACTCCTGCCTCCACACAGGGACCTGCTGCGGCAAGGTCCCATCCTCCACGAGGATCCAGCTCAATTCTCTCTTATGGTCTGGCCCTTGAGAGGGCTAGATTGAAGAAACGAGGATACTCGGGGCCGGTAATAGATACCCTCCTCCGAGCACATCACTAACATATATAAGGATCTGGAGAGTATTTGAAGCCTGGTGCGAAACTCACGGCACCAATCCACATGCCGCTAAGATCCCTATCATTTTGGATTTCCTGCAAGATGGACTTCAGAAGGGTCTGTCCCTCAGTTCCAGCAAAGTTCAAGTGGCAGCGCTATCCTGCTACGGTCCCCGGAGTGATGGCAACAGCATCGCCACACACCCAGACGTTTCACATTTCCTGAAAGGAGTCAAACACATTCGCCCGCCACTGAAGTGGCCGGTGCCCCTGTGGAACCTCAACCTAGTGTTGGAATTTCTAGCGGGATCCGCCTTCAGACCCCTTCGAGGCCTGTCTCTCCGTTTGTTGACCTTGAAGATGGTGTTCCTGCTGGCTGTATGTTCAGCACGCCGCATCTCAGAGCTACAAGCACTGTCCTGCCGTGATCCATTCCTCAGAATCACTCCAGAGGCTATCCATCTTCGCACGGTTCCTTTCTTCTTACCCAAAGTAGTCTCCCAATTTCACCTCAACCAAACCATATCCTTGCCAACCACGGAAGGTTTGAAGAAGTCAGAAGAAGGTCGAATATTGCGTCATCTCGACATCGGCAGAATACTGGCCAGATACTTCACAGCAGGAAGAAGCAAGGAGAAGCGGCCTCACGGCCAACCATCGCCCGCTGGATCAAAGAAGTTATCAAGGCGGCCTATGTAGAGGCAGGAAGACCACCACCTCTACAGGTTAAGGCGCATTCTACCAGAGCGCAAGCAGCCTCTTGGGCAGAAACTAGGATGCTGTCGCCTGCAGAGATATGTAAAGCAGCGACGTGGTCCTCCCTCCATACCTTCTCCAGGTTCTACCGTCTGGACGTTCAGGCCAGGGAGGACACAGCATTTGCGAGGGCAATCCTAAACGGACCTCGGGCAGCCTCCCGCCCAGTCCGGGAGTAGCTTTTGTACATCCCACTTGTTTTGAGTCCATCTGCTACATGCTAGGAAATGTTGAGATTACTTACCTGATAATCTCTTTTTCCTTAGTGTATGCAGATGGACTCAGCATCCCGCCCGGCTGCCGGTATACATGGGGATTCACCGACTCACAGTAAGCCATGTTTGCTTATATAGGGCTTCCACCCTGTCGGGTGTCAACGCCTTCCAGTTACGTACACTGGTGGTCTCCAGCTACCATCAATTGGTCAGGGTAATCCTGTTCATTTACACGATCGGTCAGTCACACATATATCCATAAAAGCTTTTGCAAGGAAGATTACTGAATTGCTACACTTCCTGTGGGGGTATATGTACCCGTGCTGACGTCAGATCCGTCTCCAACTGCTAGCACGAGCACACTATATCCCACTTGTTTTGAGTCCATCTGCATACACTAAGGAAAAGGAGATTATCAGGTAAGTAATCTCAACATTAATTCACATCCAGCATCATCCACTGCATCAATACCTTTTGAAGTGGTATATGGACATTTACCTTCACCGCCACTTCCACTGTAGCTCTCAGTGTCGTCCCCAGCAGCTCAATCCACTGCTGATGATATCCATCGACTATGGACTAAAGAAATGCTAATAAAAGCGGGTGATCGAGCTAAGAAGACCTACGTCACTCACCATTCTAAAGCGCCTGTGTTTCAACCTGGTGACATAGTCTGGGTATCCACTAAACATCTGAAACTAAAGTTACCCTTCACTTGATTTGCTCCTCGCTACGTTGGACCATTTCCAATCCTCCGATGTCTTGGCAATATTACATACAGTCTGAAGCTACCGCCTGGATTGAAAATCCACAACGCATTTCATGATTCACTTCTGAAACCACTCATTCTCAGTGAGTTCTCATCCAAGTCTCCTGAACTATCTTCTATCAATGCAGAAGAAGACCTAGAATACAAGGTCGATGCCATTCTAGATGTCAGAAGATGTGGCAAGACTTGGGAGTACCTTCTATCTTGGGAAGGTTACAGCCCCGAAGAAAATTCTTGGGAGCCGATGGCTAATATCCTTGACAAAGAGATGCTTCATCAGTTTCACCAGATGCATCCTCGGAAACCAAGACCTGGTTCAAGAGTTGGAGTCCGCCCTTTGAAGGGGGTACTGTTGCGACCGTTGATCTATGACGGCTTCACCCCACCTACCTTACTCTTCTTGCGGCTCCTCCCGCTCACCTCAGACTACTGGCTGCCGTGGCGTGTGTCTGCCGACTCTCAGGCATCCCCGGACCGGCTTTGGTGCTGCTTCCCGCCATGCTTCCTCCAAGGTACCATAGGGCGCGCGCGTGCGCACACCACCCTTATCTTTATTTCCTCATTGGCGCGAACCTCAGGGGCATGCCCCTGAGATGACGTCACGCTGCCCGGATATTTAAGCCTACCTCTTTTGCTAGCTAATCGAGTTAGCAACGACTCAGATACTGTGGATGGGATTCGCTCTCCGTATCGAAGCTACTCTGCCACTCCAGCATTCTCTGGAACTCTTACTGCTAATGGGGTACCTGCTCCTTGGGAGCCTCTTCTATTTCATTCAGGTGATATCAGGAACCGGTTGTCGCTCCTTGAGGGCCCATGTTCCCTGAGTTACTGCCTGCATCTATCATCTTCTCTACTTGGAAGACTTCACTAACAGAATCCATCTGTGAGTACAACTACCATCTATTCCACAGTACTGCTTCTCCTCGCTCCTCGAGGGCCTGCCCTCTATTCCAGTGCCAGACCTCTCGTCTAGTGGAACCGCTGTGTGAGTGCTATACCACGGAGTCTCCCTGTCCTCAGAGCTTTGGTCAAGAAGAGGATCCACTTCCAGTGTCCTGTGGGATACTTGCCCAGCCGGGCTCAACATCTACTACTCACTACTGCCACATCTGGTGGTTCCCAAAACTGTTTAAATAAAGATGCAATCTGTGTTTGTGGTTCCAGAGTCTAGCCTGACACCGTGGTCCCTCACGGGACTTGCCTCCCAAGGGCGTGGTCAGCTGCCACAGTGTCCAAGGATCCACCAAAAACACCAATAATCATAACACCTTGCAGCTCACGTCTGAGAACAACAGCGAACCATTGAGGCATTGACTTCTTCACTAGAGAAACTACAGTCTCAATTAGAAGATGCTGTCGTGACCAACTCATGGGGTTGGGGTCAACCATCCATTCACTAGCATCTCTGGCCCTTCCTGCTCCACCCCGCTTCAATGGAGATTCACGCCCTCTGTCGAGGTTTCCTCACCAATGTTTTATGCAGTTCGCATTACAAGCCTGAGCTGTTTCCAAGTGAAAATACCAAGATCACTTTCATCCTCTCACGCCTTGAGGGGAAGGCCCTGGCATGGGCTTCCCCACTTTGGGAACGTTCGGATGACATCCTCCGTCATCTCTCCCACTTCATCTCCATGTTCAAGCGGACCTTCCAGCACCCCCGGCTGACAGGCGGTTGCGGGTCACCAGCTCCTTCATCTCCGTCAAGGTTCACATTCGCTCACTGAATTCATGGTAGAATTCAGGACATTAGTCACAGAACTGAGATGGCAAGAGGACTGCTTACTGGCAATCTATCTGGATGGTTTATCTCCTGCCCTCAAGGATGAGCTGGCTGACCGCGAGTTTCCCACATCTCTAGATGTTATCATCTCCTTGGCTGGCAAGATCGATCATCGCCTACGTTAGCGACATCAGGAGATAAGAGCCTCTCAGCCCTCCGCAGTACGCCCAACTCGTGCTACCGGTCCTCAGTTAAAGGCCTTACTGGCGCCTCCCCCTTCAATAGAGGAGCCGATGCAGATCAACCGCGGATGCTTGTCCCTTGAAGAGCACCTTTGACGTAAGAAGGAGGGCCTTTTCCTGTACTGCGGCAGCTCCGGACATCTCTTACAATCCTGCCCAGTTTGTCTGGGAACCTGCAGAGCCTGAACCCGGCGGGGGTCCCGAGCTTGGGCGCCACTCTTACTGGCCCCCAATTACTACTTCCCTGTGTCTTTCTCCCGAGAGTCATGATCCTTCATCACCACAGCCCTTGTGGACAACCGGGGCGAGTGGCAATTTCATCTTGGATGACATTGTCACGCTCCTCCAAATCCCACTCCAGCCTTTGGACATTCCTCTCAGGATTGCGTCCATCCAGGGAGAGCACCTTCCTGGACGCATCACTCATTGCACCGTGGCCTTCCGCCTCTCCATGGGAACCCTCCATGAAGAAGAGATCTCACTATACGTCCTGAAGCGTTCCACCCCAGTATTCCTTGGACTTCCATAGCTCCAGGTGCATGGTCCGCAGTTTGACTGGCAATCCCTACAGCTAATCCAGTGGGGACCCCAGTGTCAACACCGCTGCTTACGTCAAGTGTCTCCAGCAATCACCATGGTGAACTCAACGACCCTAACTGAATTACCTGCTCTGTGTACAGACTTCCAAGATGTATTCTCTAAACAGAATGCGGACATCCTACCTCCACTCCAGAGGTTTAATTGCCCCATTGAGCTCCTACCAGGTACCATGCCTCCCAAAGGCAGGACCTACCCTCTCTTGCTACCTGAGTCTAAAGCCAATGTCTGAGTACATTAAAGAGAATCTAGATAAGGGATTCATAAGACCCTCCGACTCTCCAGCAGGAGCCAGTTTCTTCTTCGTGAAGAAGAAAGATGGCAGTCCATGCCCTCTCATCGACTACCATGGGCTAAACGTTGTAACCCGCAAGGATCGTTATTCTCTGCCACTCATCAGTGAACTCTTTGATCGCCTCCAAGGAGCCCATATCTTTACTAAGTTAGATCTCCGAGGGGCATACAATCTCCAGCCCGAGGACATTTGGAAGACCGCTTTCAATACCAGGGACGGCCACTATGAGTATATAGAAATGCCCTTCAGACTTTGTAATGCCCTTGCGGTCTTTCAACGCTTGATGAAAGAGATCTTCTGGGACTTACTATACTCGTTGTCATCGTATACCTGGACAATATTCTGATCTTTCCAAGGATCTGAAAACCCATCGCTCGCATATCTAGACAGTCCTTCAACATCTCAGGGACAACAATCTCTATGCAAAACTAGAAAAGTGTATCTTCGAACAGACTTGTCTTCCGTTTCTGGGGTATATCATTTCCGATCATGGTTTTACTATGGACCCCTGATAAGCTCCAAGGGATCCGAGACTGGCCTCAACCTAAGCCTCCGTCCCCTACAAAGGGTTCCTTGGATTTACAAACTATTACAGGAACTTCATCGCCAATTACTCCACATTAGCTGCTCTACTCACTGCCATGACCAGGAAAGGCAGTAACCACAAGGAATGGAGTCCCAAGGCTCAAGCCGCCTTCCATGTCTTGAAAGAGGCCTTTTGCACTGGACATTGTCTACACACCACCCGGATCCTAACCGCCCTTCGTCATTGAAGTTGACGCCTCCCGCCATTGGGGCTGGGGCAGTCCTGAGCCAGTATTCCTCCAAAGGAGTCCTAGTACCCTGCTCCTTCTATTCGCACAAGTTTTCCCCTGCAGAGCAAAATTATGTGATCAGGGATCATGAGCTCCTAGCAGTAAAGTTAGCACTCCAAGAATGGCATCCTTGGTTAGAAGGAGCACAGCATAAATTTACGATCTTTATGGATCACAAAACTCTTGGAACATTTGATGGAAGCCCAATTGTTGAATCCCAGACAGGCCCGTTGGGCATTGTTCTTCAAACGCTTTCATTTTGAACTTCGTTACCATCCTGCAGCCAAGAACACTCGAGCGGATGCCCTCTCCCGCTCTCTTGAGCCAGAGGATATGCCTGACACCCCCAGGCATTTCATCGATTCAGCTTGTGTAACCCACACAGTCACCATACTGTGCCAGCGGGGAAGACGGTCATTCCACGCCACCTCTGTGACGCACCCTTCGCTGGGCTCGAAGTTGGCTGGCCATCCCGGCCAGGCTCGTACCCTAGAAATGCTAAGGTGGCCTAACATGATCACGGACTCCCACAAATATGTGGACTCCTGTCCCATATGTGTCCCATATGTGCGCAACAGAAGCCTCTGATGGGTCATCCATGAGGATTCCTCCAACCTCTCCCGGCGCCAACAGAACCCTGGTTGAGCTTCTCCACTGACTTCATCACAGACCTACCTTCATCCAAGGGTCATACAGTCATCTGGGTCATCATTGATTGATTTTCAAAAATGGGTTACTTCATTCCACTCCAGAAACTTCCCTCAGCTCCTGAACTTGCTAAACTCTTCATCAGACATGTCTCTGCCTATACGGGCTACCCAAAGAGATCATCTCGGACCGAGGTCCGCAGTTTGCTGCCAAATATTGGAAATCCTTGTGCAAGAAATTCAAGATTACTCTGAGTCTGACTTCCACTTATCATCCCCAGGCGAACAGCCAAGCAGAAAGAACAACAGGTCCTTAAAAACCTTCCTACGTTCTTACATTAATGACCAGCAGGACGACTAGTCCGACCTGTACTCTGGGCTGAGTTATCCCACAATACTCATGTTGCCTCCGCTTCTGATGTATCACCCTTCTCTGTGTATTTGGCAGCCAACCACGTCTGCCTTTACCAGTCCCACTCTAAATGCCTTCACCTGCAGCCCAGTCAAACAGCTCAGACGATAAGACGGTTATGGAACCAAGTCAAGGAAAGGCTGGACCAGGCCGCCGAGCGAGCTAAGCGCTCTACTGATGCTCATCGTCATACCGCACCCTTGTTCCAACCAGGCCAAAAGGTCTGGTTAAGCACCAAACACATTAGGTTGAGGCTGCCCTCTCAACGACTGGCACCAAAGTTCATTGGGCCATTCCTAGTCCTCCGCCATATCTGAGCGGTAACATGCCAACTCCAGTTGCTGAGATCGATGGGTATCCACAATACCTTTCACGTATCCTTGCTGAAGTCATTCGTACTATCCTGGCCATCTTGTAGGGCTCCTCCTCCTCCACAAGTCTCCGCAGAACCTGAGGAGACCCTACAAGTAAGAGAGGTCCTTGATGTCCGGAGAAGACAACGGCCATTGGGAGTATCTCCTGTCGTGGGAGGGCTTCAGGCTGGAGGAAAACTCCTGGGAGCCCTCCCACCACATCCACGACAAGCAACTCCTCCTGGACTTCCATCAAGACCACTCTGACAAACCAAGGCCGGTGAGGGGGGGGTACAGTTGCGCGTCCCGCTCACGCCCGACACGCTCCCAGGCCCGCTTACCCTTCCTCCACGCCAGCCAGTCCCGGGTCGACCTCCCTCACGTCTGCCACCAGCTCCACTCGGCCATGGCGTTCTGCAGTGGCATTCCCCGACACTTCACCTCCCAGCTCCAGCCAGGCCTCACGGCGGGGCTCGGCGTCCTCCGTGGCACCAGCCCCGCTCCTAGGAGCGTGCGCGTGGACTGGCCGGCCTTTTAAGGGCCAAGGGCAGGTCCCAGCTCTGCGGCGCACCCAGATTGATCCCTGTACAAAAGGAAGTGCCTCACATCACTTCCTTGCCTTGGCAATCTGGTCGATCACCTAGTGATAGTAAGTTTGCCTTCCTGCATTCCAGTGTCCTTGCTCCTGTGTCTTGTTCCAGACTTCTGTTCCCAGCGTCTTATTCCAGCGTCCTCCAGTTCCAGCATCTCTTGTGTCTCTCGTTCCCAGCATCTCCTGTGTCTCCAGTTCCAGCGTCTCCTGTGTCTCCTGTTCCAGTGTCTCCCGCTCCTTCGTCTCTCCATCCCTAGTAGTACCCTTCGGACTGATCTCACGGTACTGACCTTTGTCTGTTCTTGACCTCTGTCTGATCGCTGCCTGCCCTGACCTCTGCCTGGAACTCTGACTACTCTTTGATTGCTGCCTGACCTGACCTCTGCCTGGAACTTCGACTACTCTCGTCTGCCATCTGGAACCTAACCTCCTGCTTGACCTGACTATGCCCGGATTGACCTCTGTTACTGACCCTGCCTGGCTGACCATTCTGCACCAAGACTCTGGCCTTACTTCTCGCTATCCACTCGGACACTCTATTTTGACCTCCTGCGACCTCTGGACTTCCTTGTCTGAACATCGACCACACACCCTTATTCGTGGTGGGCACTCCCTTGAACTTTCTCTCTAGGAGACCCTGCGAGGCCCACCTAAGACCAGGCGGCCCAGATAACCAAGGGCTCAACCTGAGGGAACCCCAGGTTGCTATTGGTGAAGCTCCAGCTAGCCTCTGTCTCTTCCTCTGCTCCACCTCCTGGTGGCAGGCACTCTCTGGGTCCGACCGGAGGGCCCAACCAATCCTACACCAAGCCAAGGGTCCACTCCCAGCGCAACAATAATCAAGAGTCTCTTCCCAGCAACCCCATACAAACTGTTGCAGTAATTGCCTATCATGGGCAAGTCCAAAGAAAACTCCCTGCTCTAAAACCCTCTGCAACAGAACCTGAAGCCTTCTCAGATAATCTGAAGATTTTTCTTTGGCATTCTGGTGAATTTCTTTGGATTGGAAGAACAGTTTCTCTCCTTATCCAGCTCCTCTAAACACTGTTCTACTGTGACACTTTTACCATATAAGAGGCAACATTTAAAACTAGGGAAAGGAGACTTTAAAAAAAATTATTATTTTTTGTACCTGCAGTGAGGTCTGGATCCTGCAATAATTGCTTAATCTGAATACACAAGGTTTCATAGTCTCCTTCATTACTAGGCTTAGGGACATTCCCAGAGAAATCCTTAATTTTGTGGTAAGTATGATTAAATTCTGCCCCTTCCTTGGAAGTTTTGATCACATGCTCAACTATACCTTTGAAACATCTGCAGAAATGGAAATGCATGGAGTAGAATATTGAGGAGAACAGGCTGACACGAATGAATGTTAAGTTAGTATAGTATCCTGCCATCTGGGAACTTCCTGCTGGCCTTTAGCTGAAGTCCACAGCACATCCTGAGGTGACTGATTCATTTAAATTGCTCTTTCCACTTGTGATCCCAAACTCTCAACTCATAAGAGCAGATGTTCTCTTTCTCAGATCTTAATATTAATTTTATGACAGTCAGCTATATGAACTAACTTCTTGAAATCATTCTGTTATGTCTAGGAGTATGTCACTCACTAGCAGAGCCAGTGCAAGGGTATTAGGCTCCCTAGATGAACCTTCTGCCTTTTGACACCCCCCCCCCCCCCGGTCCAAGCCCTGGCCTCATTCACTCAGACAGGCCCCCTCTCTTACACACATTTAGGTTCCTTGTCTCATTCACAAATGCACCCTTACATAGGCTCTCTTCTTCTCTCTCACTAACACCATTGCTCTCTCGTATACACACAATCACTCTCATACACACATACACACAAACAGAGATGCTGCTTGTGACCCGCCAAGTGTCTGCATTTCTAAGCCACGAGTAGGATGGGTGCTGCTCGCAGCCCGCTGAGTCTCTACTTCTCTCAGTTGTAAGTGGGATGGTCTCTGCTCGTGGCCCACATGGCTGCTCTTTGCTGCCCACTAATGGCTGGCTCTGTAGGTGACCGCCTAGTTTGCCTATGAGTACACGCCAGCCCTGCTCTCTAGTGAACCAGTGCATATCTAGGGGCCTTAGACTCAGTATTCTGTTCAGATAATGTCTCATTCAGAACAGATTTAACTATCCATTGTCAGTCCAATTCCCCACCAATGTGCAGCCCTTCTAAAACAAGTACTGAAAGGGGTCTTCAAACTCACACAAAACCTGATCAGATGACTCAGCCCTTAAACGTTGTAGTTTTGTAACTGTACCTGCTGTGCTTTAAAACATTTTGAACACTTGTCATAGACATTGCAGGGCTTACAGAACCCAAAATAACATATCTCTCAGGAATGCATTCATAATCAGCTGAATTTTAAATTGGCCACGCGTGCAAATATTGTCACTTACACTTGTGGCCGGGTCCTTCGCACACCACGTGCATTTTCAAAAGGGCTTGGCCATGCACATAAGTGACGATATGCGCATAATTGCCAGACCCTGAAAAGGGGGTGGGCATGGTGGGCATGGTCTGGGTGGGGAGGGGCGGGGCGGGATGGAGACTAGGCCGGGACAGCGGCCTTTAGCTGCTGTCCCAGGAAAGCGTGTGCCGGCAGCCGCTGGTGCGTGCAAATTGCTTCTACTCATGAGGAGCAGCAAGTAATGAAATTACAAAATTCAGGGCAGGTCGGTTATTTTTAGGGCGAAGGGAGGAGAGGGGAAGGGGAAGGAAAGTTAGGCATGGGGTTAGGGAAGTTCCCCCCTTAATTGGAGTGGACTGGGAGGGAACTGGGGAAGGCCTGATTGCTTTGCCACAACCGGAGTTTGCAAAAGTACACCCCCCACCTTGCGCGCTACATGCACATGTGCGCACGGATTATAAAAATCGGAAGCGCATTTGCACATGGCCACCTGATTTTATAACATGTGCCCACCGGCGCGCATGTTATAAAATCAGCGTGTCCATCTGTGCGCCCGTGCACGTTATAAAATCTACCCCAATATATGCAATACTCCATTTTCACTACTGCATAAAAAAAATTCTGTGTTCACTTCACTAATGATGCTGAGTTACTCAGTCACAGGTCAATAGAGAGCAGTTTATGATGTCTGCCAGTGATTTGGAGATGGAGTCAGGAAATTGTCAAGAGATGTTTGGAAGGAATATGATCCGCAGGATGAGAGGAGGGTTTCATTCTCCTTAGAATGACTTGTATCTCAGAGGTGGAAATGGGTTCGAATGCTTCAAAACAAGTGTTTTGAAGGAGTGAAGATGTGGAGTCGAGAGGGAAGAGGTAATGGAAGGTAGCTGAATCAGAAGGTTGCTGATTTTGGTTTGGAAATAGTGAGCGAGTTCTTCAGCTTTAGATTGTGCTAAATTACTGGGGGATCTCCAGGGGGCTGATTTGTGTGAGATTAGATACATAGGCAAATAGTGCTTTTGCGTCGAAGACCAGGTCGTGGATCTTGGAAGGCATAGAAGTCCCGTTTGGATCTCATTGTGGAGGCCTTATATTGATGTAGGGTGGCTTTATAGGAGGCCAAAGTGTTGGCGCACGGGGCTTTACGCCATTTGCTCTCTGTGTCTTAAGCTTTGTTTTAGTTTCCTAAGTTCTTTAGTGAACCATGGTTGTCTTTTGGAAGAGTTGGAGAGCGATTTCTTTATTAATAGTGGACATAGCTTGTTGGGCAGTAGATTCTGTGATATTGTTCCAGGAGCGGAGAGCCGTATTCGGATCAGTGAGGTCAATGAGATGAAGTTGGGATGCCACATGGTTACTGAGGTCTTCAGAAGAACATGGTCTTCTGTAAGGAAAGGAAGGTGAGGGTATGTGTGGGGTGATGGTTTCTTTCAGTGAGAATGTAGTTGAAATAAGAGTATGATCGGACCATGGGACCTTTTACAACTCAGGTGGGAAGCAGGCTTGATGCCTGTGTTGACGAAGATAAGATCCAGCGTGTGACCGGCCCTGTGTGTGGGGTTTGTTAACTATCTGGTTGAATCCCAAGGCTGAGAAGGCAGTGAGAAAGGCTTCGCAGCTGGGAGAAAAGTGTGGGGTTGTCCACGTGCAGGTTAAAATCACCCAAGATTATTGCAGGAGGCGTCTAAATTGAGGAGAGTTGTGGTTATTTCAACAAGAGGGGAATCGTCAGTTTCCAAGAGGCCCGAGGGGGGGGGGGGCGTAGACGAGAAGGACTTGAAGTTGGGTAGATGTGAAAAAAGCCAATTTCAAGTTTAGAGTCTGAATTGAATGGGTGTTGAGAGAATCTGAGGTCTTTTTTGGCTGCTAAAAAGAATTCCCCCTCCCTTTTTTTACTCTGTCGAGGAATGGAGAAGATGTCATAGGTATGCGTAGGTAATTGATTTATTATAGCAGTATCGGAGGGCTTTCAGCCATGTTTCTGTGATTGCGTAAAGATCTGGCTTAGCGTCACTGAGATAGTCGCTGAGGATCAGGGATTTCTTGGTTAAAGATTGCGCGTTGAATAATGTTAATGAAAATAGGGTGAAGCCCAGTAGTTGAGTGATTGGTGTGATCAGGATTGGTGTGAGTGATTTTAAATTGCGATGTTGAGCTTGCCTGGTTGATTTTTCTTTGGAGGAAAGGCAGTGTTGAAGGATCGGGATTGGGGAAAACTGGATGCATATTGGAATGTTGAGCTGGCGAAAGTAGTGGACGAGATAGGAGGAAGGCGTGGAGGCTAAAGGTGGAATGGTGGAGGTTTAAAGGCGAGGAGGGAGGAGTTGGTGTTACAGATTAGATGGTG
Source organism: Rhinatrema bivittatum (assembly GCF_901001135.1). Lineage (NCBI taxonomy): Eukaryota > Metazoa > Chordata > Amphibia > Gymnophiona > Rhinatrematidae > Rhinatrema > Rhinatrema bivittatum. Next base: position 260,146,903 of record NC_042618.1, read on the forward strand.
GCGAGGCAGCACTGCGAGTGGCTGCAGAGGGTCGCTGGTATGAGAGGCTGGTGGAGAAGTCTGGGTAGGTTTTGGTTGAGTCCTGGGTGGATACAGTAACTCCGGAGGAGTTTGGATTAAGAAGAATGCCAGGGCAAGGGGGTCTAGCTCTGGATGGGCTGATGAGGTGCAGGGAGGGGCACGGCGTGGTCCGGCTCAATCTGTCCGTGGTCTGTCCGTCCGTGGGTCCGGTTCTCGTACATAGCTGGAGAGGGAGGAGTTCTAGAATGAGCCGCAGAGCGGGTGGCGAGAAATGCTTGAGGAGACGGAGAAGAATTTTATTTTTTTTGGGGGGGGGGAGAACGAGATGGAGGCTGTTGCTGGGGCACTTGGGGCTGCACGAAGGGGCGCACAAAGGGGCCTGCCCCTTTGTAGCGCTCCTTCGTCGCGCGGCACCTAGTAGTACCTGGATTTAAAGTTCCAATCGGGGCTGTCCCCACGATTGGCTGCTTTAGAACGCCTTCCCTGATTGGATGAAGCCTTGGGGCAGGTCCGGAGGAAGCCCGGCCTGGATCGGGGAGGCTGCCACGTGGTCGGTGCCGCGAGAGACCGAGGGTAAGTATTAAAACTTATAGGCCTTACCCCGGTGGGTCTCCGGCGCCGGCTGCGCAGGCCCTTCCCTCTCTCTTGTTCGTCGCGGGAAAGAAGCAGAAGCAGGCAGTGCCTGGATTTAAAGTTCCAATCGGGGCTGTCCCCGATTGGCTGCTTTAGAACGCTTTCCCTGATTGGATGAAGCCTCGGGGCAGGTCCGGAGGAGAGGAGGAAGCCCGGCCTGGATCGGGAGGCTGCCACATGGTCGGTGCCGCGAGAGACCGAGGGTAAGTGTTAAAACTTATAGGCCTTACCCCGGTGGGTCTCCGGCGCCGGCTGCGCAGGCCCTTCCCTCTCTCTTGTTCGTCGCGGCTGAGTTGACCCTTCCCAACTCAGAGCTTTCATAGACTCTCGTTCTCAAGTTCCATAATAATAACAACTGTTTATGATAGGCATTAATAATGTAAGTGTGGATTCCTCTCATTCAGGCAGGTTTGATATATAAATTAAATGTATATTTCCACTAATTAGTGCTTCTTATTGAGGGCTCTCCCCCCTATTTCTTTTATTTTATATAAAGTGCAGGGATAATGTTTAGAAGTTCTTTATTATTTTTTTTTCCTTATTATATGATGTTGTTTCATTCTGTACTTTAAAATATTGCCTATCAAGTGTAATACTTGTAAATGTATATTGAAAATCGTATAAATAAAAAATTAAAAAAAAAAAGAAATAATACCCACCCTTGTTTACCCACTCTATTACAACTTAATAATGAAAATCCCTTCAGACAAAAAAGCCCTTCAGACAAAACTGAGAAATTGTGACAAATTATTTACTGGTCAACCAAGTTTCAATGATACAAATTAAATATGTATCCTTATCAATAAACAAGTCATGAAGATTAAAGCCAGTTGTTTCATAAAGATCTAACATTGAACAACAGACAATTCAAAACGACCCTTCAACACTCTTGCCTAGCTATTCCTTTCCTCCATCCACTAACCAATCTGGGTCAAACATCTATCTCTCCCCTAATTCCCTCTCATTATTCCCCTGACTCTTGCATCTATTCCTGACCCATATTTTCCTTTCCCCATTAAAATTGAAATAAACTGAGACATACTAGAACCCATATCTAAATTTACCTCCCTCAGATTCACTCAGATCTTCCAAAGAGTTTACACAAGAGGCGGCGAGCCACAGTAGGAAGCCATTGCAGCAGCACGTCTCAGCATTTTTCAATTAGTGACTGGCATTAGAGTTTGGCAAATCTAATGTCCGCATCAGATGTGGGGGGCAAGGTCAGAAGCCTGATGTCCTAGGGCTCCTGGAATAGCTTATTCAGCCAGGTAGAAGGTCCAGGAATGTATGTATCAGCCCAAATTGCCCTTCTTGCAAGTGCCCCATGAAGTGCAGAACTCAATTCCAACAGCAGCATGTCTCAGCGTTTTTCAATCAATGGCCGGTGTCAGAGCTAGGCATGTCTAATGTCTGCATCAGACATGGGGTAAGAGGTCACAAGCCAATGTCCTAGGTTTTCCCAGAATAGCTTATTCACCCAGGTAGAAGGGCCAAGAATGTCTGTATCAACTCAAATCACCCTCTTACAACTGCCCCATGACGTGCAGAACTGAATTCCAGCAGAGGCACATCTCCAGCATTTTTCAATCAATGGCTGATATTGGAGGTAGGCAGGTCTAATGTCCGCATCAGGCATTTGGGGGGGGGGGGGGGGGGGGGTTCAGAAGCCCGATGTCCCAGGGCTCTGAGAACAGCTTATTCAGCCAGGTAGAAGGGCCAAGAAGGTCTATATCAGCCAAATTTGCCCTCTTGCAACAGACTCACAAAGTGCAGTACAAGCATAAAATGTGCAAAATGAAGTCAATGCATTAACACCAAAAACACAATTACTCAGAGAGGTGTAATTAAGTTTTTGCATCATTTTCATTATCCCATTGATATACACTCTTCATGCATCTTTCAGTACCACCAGCAGTAATGTGTGCCTCATTTGTATCTCATTAACACTGACTGTTAATACGCATTTAAAAACTGTGAAGTAAATATACAAAGACGCCCTGAACAGGTAAGATTACCAGCTAATTCTAGAGGTTATGTTTAGGAGAATATTCAGCTGAACCTAACCAGATAGGCATTCAGCTGAATATTCATTTAAATCTAACAGAGTAGAGATGTGCTTCATTTTAAACTTTTGGGTCGGGCGCTTCGTGGAAAACTTGTTTTCCTACAGGTCATTTTTTTTCCGGCAGATTTTTCGAACCGAAAAAAACCCCACCCCAACCCCTTCAAATTTACTTAATTACAACCCCCCTCCCCCAAGACTTACTAAAGCCCTGGTGGTCCAGCGGGGTCCCGGGAGCGATCTCTCCCTCTTGGGCCATCGGCTGCCACTAATCAAAATGGTGCCGGTGGCGCTTTGTCTTTACCATGTGACAGGGGCTACCGGTGCCAGGTCAGCCCCTGTCACATGGAAGGAGCAATGGATAGCCCGTGCCATTTTCAAAGATGCGCAGGCCGTCCATTGCTCCTACTGGTAGCCCCTGCTACATGGTAAGGGCAAAGGGCCACCGGCGCCATTTTGATTCCTGGCAGGCCAACGGCCCAAGAGCGGAAGATCGCTCCCAGGTCCCCTGCTGGACCACCAGGGCTTTCAGTAAGTCTTGGGGGGGGGGGGGATCAGGATGTTTGGGGGGGGGGAATTAAGTAAATTTGAAGTGTTGGGATGGGTTTGTTTGTTTTTTAAATAATGTGCCCCTCCCCCCCCCCACGCTAACCCAAAAAACAATTTTTCCTGAATTTCGGGAAAAATCCGTTTCAGGATGAATTAGGCAATTTCATTGAAATTGCCTAATTCGTTCTAAACGAATGCACATCCCTAACAAAGAGTTGCCCTGCTAGGCTTAGTGCATATAAGGATGTCCAATTAAACTTAGCTGGCTAGCTGGCTGTGGGCCTCATTTTCTAAAGTATCGCAGGCCTGTGATACTTTAGGGAATGAGGAGTGGCCAAAACGGGGGGGAGGGGGGGGCGGGCCTCTGCTAGCCGGCAGCGATCGCACCGGTTTCGCACCCAATAGCGCCACCATAGGAGGTGTAGCTATTGGGCGCGAACTCGGATGCAAAAAGGGCCTTACCTTTTCATCGTCCGCGGCGCCTTCGCGGAGTCGGCCCCGGTGACGCCTCGACTCCTCCACTTCCGGGGCTGACTCCGCCCCCCATTTTGGTATCACACGCAATAAGGGACGTTTTGCGTGCGAAACGTCCCTTATCACGTGCGATCTGATTAGAAAATGAGGCCCTATGTCTTTTAAAAAAATAAAAAAAAACCTCACTAACCTAGGAAACCCTTCTCTTTCTCTAGCTTGTTTAAAAGCCTTCCAACACATCATCCTCCACCTGGCACTCAATGCAGATAAAACTGAAATCCTCGTCATCACCAATCAACCAGAGCACACTTCCTGCCCCACTGCTCCCACCCCTACTATAACCCACTCACCTACATCTAATGTAAGAGACCTAGGAATCCTACTTGATCAACACCTCAATTTCAAGCCACACATCAAGTCCCTAATAAAAGGAGGCTTCTACAAACTTCACATTCTTAAAAAAACTGAAACCACTCCTTCATGCACATGACTTCCGTTTAGTTCTGCAGTCCACTATCCTCTCCAAACTAGATTACTGCAACTCCCTCCTGTTAGGCCTCCCTACTTCCACGATCAAACCCCTACAATCCTTCAAAATGCGATGGCAAGAATCACCACCAATACCCGTAAGACTGACCACATAACCCCCATCCTAAAGGACCTGCACTGGCTTCCCATACCATACCACATTAAATATAAACCCTCACCATCCTGCACAACGCCCTTCATAAAACAACCCCGCCTGGCTTAAAAACATGCCTCACTTCCGTACCTCTAACCGTCCTACTAGAAATGCCCTTGCAGGCACCCTACACACCCCACCTCTCAAAACCGCACACCTCTCCAACACGAGAGAAAGAGCGTTTACCATAGCTGGCCCCACCCTTTGGAACTCACTTCCCCATTACCTTCGACTTGAGCCCTCCTTACAGTCTTTCAAAAAAGGCATCAAGACCTGGCTCTTCAGGCAAGCCTACCCAGAAGCCAATCAAACCTAGCCCACTCCCTACCCCTTCCATCACCGTCCTCCCCCCCTTCACCCCCCAGCCTCCCCTTACCTCCCTAGCCCACCCTCCCTGCCCCCTATCTCCCCCTCCCACCTCGTCCTTCTTCTTCCGCCTCCCTCCCCCCCCTCCCCCTTCAATCAATTAATCATACAACTGATCTATTGTAAATGAATACTTCGCCTTAATTTATAATTTTTAAAAACAGTTACAATTATGTTCCTTTATTATATTTATCAAGTTGTTTGTTCCTCTCTCTCCTTCTGCCCTATTCTTTCTTGCTGCTCTTCCCCTGCCCACCTCTCACCTTTTCTTGCCTGCTCCCCTTCTCCCCCTACCCTCGTTCACTGTATTTTCTACCTGCTTCAGTTTTTTTGTAAACCGGCATGATATGCCCTATGAATGTCGGTATATTAAAAGTTTAAATAAATAATAAATAAATAAATAAATAAATGCTAGCTGAGAACCGAAATTGGTTGTCTTCCTATGCCCTTCCACTACCAAAGACTCCCGACTGACTCCCTACCTGAAAATGTGCATTCTTCCAGTTGATACCCAAGCTCTGGCACTCTCTTCCAATAGAATCCTTACTAGCCACTAATATTCTGACATTCTGTTGTTTCGTCATATGATCAAAACGTAACCAAAGCTTCCCAACCTCCACCCCTCCCCCCGCCCAGCTGGCTGGCCTTGCTCTCAAGCAAAATGAAGCACTTTTTCACTAATGCACCCTTGTGTTACCTAACATCATTCTGGCACTGTGCCCTGTAATTATATACTACAATGTATTGGGCAGATTTTAAAAATGTACGCGTGCGCGTACTTTTGTTCGCCGCAAACCGGCGCAAACAAAAGTACACCGGATATTAAAAGATATGCGCGAAGCCGCACATATCTTTTAAAATCCGGGGTCGGCGCACGCAAGGCTGTGCAAAATCGGCAGCCTGCGCGTGCCGAGACACGCAGCCTGCCTCCGTTCCCTCCGAGGCCGCTCCAAAATCGGAGCAGCCTCGGAGGGAACTTTCTTTCCAGCGCCCCCCACCTTCCCTTTCCTTCCCCTAACTAACCCGCCCTCCCCGGCCCTAACTAATCCCCCCCCACCTTTATTTCCAAAGTTACGCCTGCCCAAGGCAGGCGTAACTTGCACGCACTGGCGCACCATGTTCTGGTCCGGAGGCACGTCCACACCCCCCGAACGCCCCTGGGTCGAACCCCGCCCGCGACCCCGCCCACTGAACACCCCCCAATGACGCGCAGCCCACGCCCCCAGGAAAGCCCTGGGACTTACACACGTCCCAGGGGTTGAGCGCGCCACCGAGCCTATGCAACAAAGGGTTGGCATGCGCAGGGGGTGAAAGGGGCAGCTTTTCGAGGGGTACGCGCATACTCCTTTGAAAATCTGCCCCATAATGTGTAAAAATCACATCTTCTCTGCCTCACAGATATAATTAAATGTGTAATCTGTACCTTGTTCTGAGTAGTTCAGTAGGAGAGCGAGTAATAATTAATTTACTAAATAAATAAAAATAAACAAAAAATAAAAGTGACACTTTACTGTTAAGGAAAATGTGAATAATTCTGTTTTCAGTTATACTAAGTCTTTAAGATTTCTCTTTATTCTCCTGATTTAATTTCAGAGTGTGTGAACAAAATAGAAGGTGTGCACCACCCCAGTAATTATGAAAACTAAAATATATTTGAAATTTAAGAAAGGATTCATGCATTTTTGAGGCCAGAAAGGAGACTTAGGTAAATAGGTAGTGAATTAAAATACAGACCAACCACGTATACCACAATAGTTTTTATTTGAGGATATTCAGTGGGATGATTATCCTGTTGAATATCCCTGAATACTTATCTGGTTTGAATATTTTTGAATATTGACCTCAGCATAAAAATGTAGGTGTCACAAACTTATGCTACTTAGCTGACTGAAGGATGACAGATTTCCCTTGCAATGAACAACTACACCACCTGCCTTAAGCCTGAAGTTGGTCCACTGAAACCAATATTGGGATGAGGAGGACTGCTCTTGGTGAGTCCTCTTCCTAGCAGCATTAGTTTGACTTCTCTTTCTGTATGAAACATAACATAAGAAGTGCTATTCTTGATGCTGGTCCATCAAGCACAGCATCCTGACTCTGACAGTAGTTAGTCTTGGAGTACCCATCAGATCACAAATAAGAAAATTCATTCCACACTGCTCACTCCTAGAAACGGAAGGTGGTTAATGTACCTGCTTTGTAGAAATTTCAAAACTTTTTAAAACTGTACTACAAGACTTGACAACATTTTCTGGCAGTGGGTGCCATAGTTTAAATTACAAGTTATCCATCTAAATGGCAAGTTTGTGCCTATTCAGCCCCTTATCTGGCTAGATTTTAGCCAAATAAATGATTTTCTGGCTCAAATCTGGGCGGTTAACTTTAAACAAGTATATTCCATGGGACATTTATTCCCATTATATGAGGCACGTTATCCACTAACCGGCTTACTGAATATTGACCTCAAAAGTTTTGAATATTGAAGAGTGAATAGTATAAAAAAATAAAGAGTAGAATGGGGTATATGCAGTAAAATATGTGCTAAAAAAGTTGTAGCATATACGTGCTAAATATTTTAGCAAGCACACTAACATGGTTCTTCAGGGTTAATGTACTAAATATTTGTGTGCCCCATAAAATACTATTGCTACAGCAAGCACTAAAAATAATGTACATGCTACCCCCTAAAAAATGTATTGTACATTTTCCAAGGATAAGCAGAAGCAAATACATTATCATATGATGTCAACATGGAATAGGCTCTCAGCGAGGATAAGTTTAAAACTTGCACACAAACAACCACATATGTGTCTATATGGGCATGCACAAATTTACTACTGTATTTTATAACCTAAACATATGATATGTTTAGGTTATAAAATATGCACAAATGTGCATGTAAACATTTGTGCACATATAAATAATGTGAGCCAGAGAAATTCAATATTATTTGGATACGTAGCAGCACTTATCTAGATAAGTCTTAAAAGTGCTACTTGTTTATCTAAATAGAACTTTTCAGATATATTCAGCAAAGCAAGATAGCAAGATAGTCTGAAAAAGTGCTACTTGGACGGATAAGTCTTAAAAAACTACTTATCTGGCTAAGCTAGATAACCAGATAAGTCTCCAAGATCTGTTTAGCTGGCTAAGTAGCACTTTTAGACTTATCAAGCTATCTAATATAGGCCTGGATTCATGAAGTTGTGATATTTTATCACAGAAGGGACCAAATATTGCAGGGAGATGGTCCCATGATATTGCCCGTCCTCGACAAACTATCATGGCAGTATTGCTGTGTTGTTTTGTCTTGTGATAAATGTCTCTAAGACAAATCAACATGGCAGGAGCCATGACCAAGCACAATGGTGGCCCCCAGTCCATGAGGGTCACCAGAGGTTACTGGAGGGTCCTATTAGAAACAGTCACCAGAGATCTTATTAGAACCTCTCCCCTGGCCACTTTGAGGCCACCAATTGAGGTAGCCTGCAAAAACAGGAAACAAAATATAGAATAGTACCATGTAACAATAACCCTCACCTCCCCAAGCCCTCCCTCCTGATTTAATGACACCCCATCCCCCTTTCCATATTAAAACTAGGCCTGTTGGGGGGCGTGTTAAGATGGCGGCGTGAACGGACGTGTTGGTTCCTGCTCCTCTTTACATTACCTTTCAGACCCGTTTGTTCGGGAGTTTCTTTTTACAAAATGCCGCATAAACGAAAGGGCAAGGTCCGCGTCTACCCAGCTGAACCAGGCCCTTGCACGGAGCAGAGTTTGATAACCCAATACGCCGTTCCAATACTACCCACAGCGGCGGGGTTAAGCCCCATTGATGGGGTAGGAGGAGGGAACCTACTTCTGTCTGGGGATGTTACACTGTCCCCGCCGGACCCCAGACTTCCGATGGCTTCCTCACCGGGGACTTCGGGCGATGTTCAGGCAAGAGGCGGGACACCCGCTGAAGGCCCTGAATACGCTGGGACCGCCGTTGTATACCCGGAAGTGTCTGCGGCGTTAGGAAACCTGTTACCCCGAGAACACGCGAGCGGAGGACTGATTGGAAGCCCTGGGAACCTTGTCGTGGAAGAAGGGGAACATGGAGAGCTCCCTGGAACAACTAACAGGCAAATGGAGGATTTTACGAAACCGGAGGTGGGGTGACGATGGACTCGTTATGGGAGTTCATGGCAGGTATGTCAAACTCCTACGAGAACAAGCTAATCGTGTTGCAAATGTTGAAAAGAAATTGGATTTAATAAGAAGGAAGATTGTACGACCATGCAACAACAATTACAAACGGTGACAGAAATAAAGCAAGAATTAAAGAGCGTTCAGGAAGCCACTGGTGGTCTTACTCGTGAAAATACCTCTTTATCACGTAGATTGGAAACAGTTGAAAATTATTTAAGGCATCTGAATATTAGAATTTTGAACTTTCCGAAGATAATGGGAGAAATTCCTTTATTAACATTGAGAAGATATTTGAAAGATGTCTTAAAGATTGAAGAAGAAAAGATTCCTGCCTTCAAAAAGATAAATTTTCTTGTTCAGAGAATGGCTTCAACTCCTCAGAGAGGGGAAGCTAATTCATATTTTCCTGATTTGACTCATTATTTGGAAAACTCTGTATTGGAGGTGGTAGATAGAGCAGTATTGTTTATTTCATGTTATTCAGAGGCAGATTTTTCCCTAATAATGAAAGCATATTTTAAAAATCTGAATGCTCTATTTCATGATCAGAAAGTGCGTCTGTTTCCAGATTTAGCTAGACCAACACAAATCAGACGTAAAGAATTCTTAGCTCTGAAACCTGAAGTAACAGCAACAGGTGCAAAGTTTACACTTCGCTATCCATGTCGTTGTATTATTAAATGGTCTAACAACACCTTTATCTTTTTTATTCCTGAGCATTTAAAGCAGTTCTTGGAAGGAAGGAGACATAGTAATGCAAATGATAATACTGGGGCATAAAATGATATTGACGTATTGAGCCGATCCATCTACTTTGTTTTTGAATGATATGTTATAATTCCTCTTATTATAGAATATACTCCCCCCACAATTTCTTATTATGATGTAATAGTAAGAAATAGGAATATAAGCATAATATATGACTGTATTCCTAATATTTCAAGTTTTTCTTTATTACTTAAAAATATTTCTTTTACTATTGCACCGAATATTTAACAAAGTTGGTTCTTTGTAATTATTATTGTAAAATTGCATAAATAAATAAATTAAAAAAAAAACTAGGCCTGTTTGGCCCCTCTCCATCCCCCATCTCCACCCTCAAATGGCCAAAAAAATCATTATTGGCTTAATGCCCCCCAACTTTGGACCTTCTTAGATCCCCCAGACACTCCTATACCTAAAATCAGCATAGCTGTAAATGTAGAGAGCCCAGGGTGCCCCTAACCCTGGGCCCTATTGACGCCATTTTTCATAATGGCGCTAACCAGAACTTACTCTGTTATATGACGGGGCAAGGTCCGGGGACCGGACAATAGTCATGTGGTTTTTGTCCAGGTCCATGGGCCTTGCTCAATGTCACGTTACATTGCCTGCTACTTAGCCGGATAAGTTGGAACTTATCCGTCTAGCAGCAAAGGTGCTACTTAGCTGGATAAGTTGATTTTAGCCAGATAACTGTGCACAAATGATATACATGTGTTTCTTTGCTTCCAGTTTTAAAGGGATATGTGAGTAGATTTAACATGCATTATTTAGATGCATTTACCGCCTGTAAATTGACTTTTACATATGTCAGTTGGGGTATTTGCTAACATGTGCACAGCAATGAAATAACCAGTGTTATCAATTAGTCTACCAATTCACTCAGTCCATCTGCAGCTCATGAAGACCCTCATGGCTCTTTAGCCTGAAGTTCCCCCATTTCACCTTGACTCCCTCCTGGATATTTTTTCAATTTTAAAATGTTATGATCACTTACTCCTGATATTGAACAGGAGTAAATATATTTGTTCTCCGCTCTCCATTGCTATGGGTTTGAGGGGAAAATAGCATGCAATATCTCTTTATTATATCAAGAACCTAACTCCATTGTCTTGGCCAAATCGAGCTACAAAGGGGGACAAGGCAGGGTTGCCCATTATCTCTGCTTCTTTATATCCTTTAATTAGACCTACTATTGCAGAAAATAGATGAATGCCCAAACATTCAGGGATTTAAATTAGGGGCAGGCCATTTTAAAATAGCTGCCTTTGCAGATGACGTCTAAGTCTTCTTGACAGACTCTGTTTGTTCGCTGCTGAAAGTGATGGCTATGCAATACAATTTGGCTAATTCTTAGACCTTTGAAATCAGTCTTGATAAATCAAAAGCCTTGGATGTCTGAGGGTCCTTGAAGGCCCAATTTCCAGGCTCCTTTCCTTTATGTTGAGTGGAAGCAGAGAAGAAATACCTAGGGATAAAAATCCCAGCTGATATTCACACTATATACGATTGTAATATCTTGCTGTTACTAAGACAAAAATAAAATTGATGGCGTGGCGGTCGCTGCCCCTTTCTTTATCTGGACAGATCTATTTGTTCAAGATAATGGAGCTACCTAGATGGTTATATATTCTGCAAATGCTGTCAGTATGGATTAAATTAAAACATTGTTGGAATTAGAAAGGGCACTAAGGAAATTTCTTTGGGGGGAGGGGGGGAAATGGCCCATTTGTCTTTAAGTAAGATGCAGCTACCATGGGAGGTGGGAGGGATGTACTGTCCCAATCTATAGAGCTACAATCTACTGTGCTTTCTTATGACATGTCAAAGATTGGTTCAATGGCTCGGATATCTTTTCTCCAACTAGCTTTCTATAGGTCTGGTGCACACCATTTAATTTGGGTAATTTATTACATGCCCCTAGCCATATTCTGCCAGATTATGTAAAATATCACCCTATCATTATCGCATGTGGAAGATTCTTTGTAGCAGTCTGAGTTCCCACTGGGAAGTTTCCCCTTTTCTCTCTATTGCTGGCTACCCAAGGTTCTCACCAGGTTTGGAAAATCAGGTACTCATGAGATGGGTTAGGAAGGGCCTCACTAACTTAAGGTAGTTCATCTATGTGGATACCAGAGCAGTTCTCTCTTTTGAGGAGCTCTGGTTAACCTTTGATCTTTCTCACAGGGAGTTTTATGTATATCTGCAGATTAGATATTTTATCAAACATGACCTACATACAAAAGTCCAAAGTAATTAACGCCCACCTTTTTGATAGGTTTTTTTATGTACCACCTGGACAAAGGACTTTGTGTGCATCTTTGACAAAAGCCTAAAGAGTATTCCTTCACACAACCCTGTGCATGACTTGGTCGCTAATTGGAACAAGGAGGTAGACACTCCTATCTCAGTTCAAATATTAAAATCTTGTTTCAGGAAATATAATATTATCTCAGAAAATGTCTTACTGTGTGAGACCTATTTCAAATTTCTCAGACATATGTTTGCCTCCAGTGTTTGGACCTATAAATCTAAGCTGGCTACCACAGATAAATGTATCAAATGTATGGTAGCACAGAGTACTCTATTTCATTGCTTTTGGGATTGTAAAGGGAAAAAGTCTTTTTGGAAGGCTATTTTGTGCTATCTAGAAGGATTGTGTTGTTTTTCTGTTCAACTGTCTTCCCATCTTTTTTGTATTCGACTGTTTGATATGATATATTCTAAAATACGAAGGCACAATGAATGTTTTTCAGAAAGCCTTCCTGCTGGCTAAGAAATCCATTTTAGATCATTGGTTAAAAATGGAGAAATCTTCATTCACATACTGGAAATTGAAGTTACATAAGATGGCAGTTTTTAAACAAATCTCTGCTCGCCGTTCATCAAAATCTAAATATGACTTGTTTTTGGATATCTGGCATGCATATATAATGTCAATGACTGTGAAAGCACATAGTAGTCTGTTTGCTTTATTGTACCAGTTTGAACACAATGGGCCGGATTTTCAAAGGGTTACGCGCGCCGGGCCTATTTTCAAAAGGCCCAGCAACATGCGTAAAGCCCCGGGACACGTGTAAATCCCAGGGCTTTACTAAAGGGGCAGGGCCAGAGGCCTCCGACATAGCGGCCATTGCCACTGTGTCAGAGGATCGCGTGCCTGCCAGGCTGCCAGCTCGTGCAAAAGGTATGATAAAACTTTTGGAGGGGTTTAGAGTAGGGCTAGGGAGGCGAAAGGTTAGGCGAAGGGGTGGAAGGTCAGGCTAGGGGGAAGGGAAGTTCCCTCACAGGCCGCTTCAATTCGGAGTGGCCTGAAAGGGAACGGGGAAAGCAGCGCGGCTCGGTGCAACAATTGTGCATCCCCTTGCCGCGTGCCAGGTAGCGTGCGTACCCTTTTAAAATCTACCCCAATGTATACGATGCTGGATAGAAATCTGATTCTTTTGCATAGTCCACACAGTTTTAGCCTAGTATGTTGACTCTCAATGTTGCTGTTATCTTATGGAGCATTCCTATTAAAGTTTCTTTTCTTTCAACTGACTAAAAGTTATTGATATTCCCTGCTTTGGATGTGTATATATTAGGGGGAAGGAGGGGTCGGTTGGGACAAGCGTAAGCTGTGGGGAAAAATTGCACGTGTCTTATTCTACTATGTTATGTTGTTATGATGTCTTTTGTTGAAAACCTTAAAATAAAGTACATAAAAAAATTATTGGAGGATCAGATAAATGAAATTCAGACTCTCTTCAACTGCTACTTCAACCAGAGACAGGAGAATGGTATATTCACAGGATAATAAGCTACTCAGATGATGAAAAGAGGTTTTCTTTAACAAAGTAAGGGCCAAAGGATGAACCTGAATCTTTTTAAATTATGTTTGCATGGGTGGCAGGGGCATTAGTATGGCCAAAAGAGCACTGGACTAGACTGTTATAAGCAGACTGGGAGGCCCAGGCTAAATGGCTTAAAATGAGTGAGTGAGTGTGTAAGAGATTTAAGATTCTATGTCTCTAGAAAAGGTTTGAGCCATCGAAACAGCTGCCAATAATACTATTGGAATGAGGACTGACCTGGGTTACAAATTCCACAAGAAAAAAAAAAAGGGTGAATATTAACCAGAGCCCAAAATACCCTGACCCTTGACATGAATCTATCAGTTTGGGGAAAATGTTCCTTTTGCAAATGAGGAAGTAATCAGAGGTCAGGGGAAGATAAGGAAAAGTCAAGCACAAAGAAGATGAGAACACTAAGGTAGGTAGTAAAGAAATAGAGAAATATTCCCTACAGTACAGCTGGAAGTATTGGAAAAAGGGGGTAATAGAGAAATTCCCATATTTCTGAAGGAACAATCTAGACAGCCCTTGTTTAAGGAAATCTGTGATAAATCCATAGTCAGTGAGAACTGAGAAGCACTACACAGTATTTTGTTATCCTCTCCCTGCATTTTGTTATCCTCTCCCTGCATTTTGTTTCCCCATGTGTCTGTCCTCACCCTCCCCCCGCCCCCCCTTTGTCATGACTACCCCTACCCCTCCCTCCCTAAGTATTTAGTTTCTTGCTCTGTTCTGCATTAGTTTCTTGCTCTGTTACTACATTTATGTTACATACTGTTATTTGTAAAGGCTTCTGCCTATATATCTTATGGTTGTAAGTTACTTGTAAACCGGCACGATGTGCAAACGGCTGTCGGTATATAAAATTAAATAAATAAATAAATAAATCATTGACAGTTTATTCTATAAAGTAAAAAACAAAGTAAGGTTGCGATCCCCTCCCGTGGTCGGAGCCACGGGGAGGTCTCTTACCTCCACGGGTTTTGCGGTAGGCCGCACCCCCGGATTTCCTGGTGGGGCCGGAGCTGGTCGACTGTTGCTCCAGCCGGCCAACCCGACGCCGTGGGGTCCGTGGTCCTGCCGCCATCTTGCCGGCACGGCAGGAGCCGTGTTGGCCTTTTCCCTTGCGGCATGAGGCCGCCAGCGTTCCTTGCCCCCTCCAGGGAAGGGTCCCTTGTTCCTGCGGCAGGAAGCCGCTCATCAGCCTCCTCGATGTGGCTGGGACGCCGTCTCTCCCTTGTTGGGCCTGCCCTGAGGCCTGCTTCGTCTCTTCTCCTCCGCGGCAAGCATAGCCACTGTCCAGGGTCCTTCCACCCTCTGCCTAGGGGGCACGGCCGCGGCTTCTCCCTGCATTTAAAGGGCAAGCCAGGTGTTGCCCTCCTGGACTCCTCCCAGGGAGTTCCCTACTTCCAGCCCTATAAAAGGGCTCTTCAGTCAGTCTGTCTTCGCTTCGGCAAGGGGCTAGACCTCCCTAGGACATCTCGTCTCCAGTTCCTAACCAGGGATCCTGATCCTCGTCCATGGAGTTCCTGTATCTCATTGGTCTCTATCCTGATGTTCCGTGATGTCTTGATGTTCCTGATGTTCCATGATGTCCTGATGTCCCAAGTTCCATAATATATCCCGGTCCTAATGCTCCAGGTTCTGTAGGACCCGTACCTCCAGAGATTCCCTGTTTTTATCTGAGCTTCCAAGTTTTATCTTCAAAGTTCCAAGTCCCGACTCCCAACTCCGGAGGATCCAAGGTGTTACTGCATCCTATGCTAAGAGACTTTCTGAGCCTGCCCCGCTCTGCCTCGTGGTCCACGACCAGCCGTCCAGCTGTAGGGTACGAGAGGGACAGTGCAGCCCACGACCAGCCCCACGTGCTGTGTAGGGCGCCTAAGGGTCTTGCTCATCCCTCCTTGTTTCCTGTCTTCGTCCAAGCTCCACATTTACGTTTCAAGCTCCACGTTTACGTTCCAAGCTTCACGTCTTCGTTCCAAGCTCCACGTTCACGTTCCAAGCTCCACGTCTACGTTCCAAGCTCCATGTCTACGATCCACGCTCCTGACTCCAAGACTTGGACTGTCCTGATCACAAGGGCACACTTTCTCCTTGTCCATGCTGGAAAGTTCCCGTTTGCGCTCTATTCCATCGTCAGTGCAACTGAATTGCCAAGCCTTGAGCATCCCGAGCTCAAAGCTGACGCAAGCTCCAACAGTAAGTAAGTTAGGGGATATGATAGAAGTCTACAAAATCATGAAAGGACTTGAACAAGTTAAAGCAAATCGGTTATTTACTGTCTCAGGTTATAGAAGGACTAGGGTGCACTCCATGAAGTTAGGAAGTAGCTCATTTAAAACAAAATAGAGAACATTATTTTTTGCTCAACACTTAGTTGAGCTCTGGAATTTATTGCCAGAGGATGTGGTTACAGCAGTTAGTGTAAATGAGTTTAAAAAAGGTTTGGATAAGTTCCTAGAGGAAAAATCCATAAACTGCTATTAATTAATAAGCAATAGTAGCTTGAGATTTATATAATGTTTGGGTAATTGCCAGGTTCTTGTACCTTGGTTTGGCCACTGTTGGAAACAGAATACTGGGCTTGATGGACCCTTGGTCTGACCCAGCATAGCATGTCTTATGTTTGTATGTTCTTATGAATACAAAAACATTGTTGGTACCTTGGGTATTATACAAGATTGTTCTAATATTAGCCTATTCACAGCCCCTGATAAGGCATTTGAGAGATCAGAATATCCTCCAGAGACTTAACAAGCAAATTTCCTGGCATGGAGTTCACCAGGCAGTGTTATATTTCTGCTACTCCTTCCCAAATACCCAAAAGTTTCCACCCAAATACTCATAAAATATCCTTGATATCTTTGCCAATTAACAGAACTTTTGGAATGGATAGCAGTAGATATAGTAGATCCTTTGGATAAAAGTAATAGGAGTTATCAATACTGGATTACACCAAAACATTTACAATCAGATACTTACGGTCTACATTGGCACAAATTAATACTATTGAATTTAATAAAATCTTTGTCAATTTGGATTTCCTCATTAAGTCTTAGCAGACAGAGGAACCAATTACATGTCTTACTTATTAAAGGAAAACGGGGGATTATTTGGCATTAAACATATGAAAACTGTGGTTTATCACCCACAGACCAATGGCTTGTGGAGCGATTCAATCAAACCTTAAAAATGATGATCCAAAAGTATAGCTGTTGTAATCAGGCAGAATGGAATAAATTAATTCCCTTGTTGTTGTTCACAGTACTGCTTGCCCATGGAAAAAACAATGTTGCTGACCTGAAGCTAGTAGCTACTAGGAATGTACATTCGGGAGAAATAAAACAGGAAATGAGATGAATTGTCCTATTTCATTTTGGGTTATTTTCAAAATAGACCAGTTTAAATTGCAACTAAATTTCATTTCATTTTCAAAATCGGGGGGAAAAAATGGTCACCTATTGGACCTAGGCCTAGGCCTGAAACCAGGGCCTCGCCTAGGAAATAGGGCAAGACCCATAGCAGAGGTACCAAGCTACGCAAGAGCATGCTTCTATTACCTCAGCTTAGGCCTAAGCCTGAGGAAGGGCCTTGCCTAGGTTTAGACTGTGGCCTGACGCAGGGGCCGAGGCCTACACTGAGCGTGACGATGGGGTCTTGGCCTAGGACCAGGCCTGATGCCAGGGCCTTGGCCACGACCCGAGCAAATGCTCAGCCCCCCAAATTTTGCATTTTACATGATCCAACACTCCGGCCAGTCTGGAGGTTGAGTCTGAATGCCTGGACCTTTGCTTAATCTACGGCCCAGGCCCAACCCTGATGCCAGGGCCCAACCAAGAGACTGGTTCTTGACACCTGGGCCTCCGCTCAGACCCAGGCCCAATGATGGGGCCTGATCTGGAGACTCAAACCCAATGCCTGGGCCCTTGTCAGGCCAGGGCCTGGGCTCAGGCCCGACACAGGTGCCCAGTCAGGATATGTGGTCCCAATGCCTGGGCTTCAGCCCATACCCAGGCCCAAAACCAGGGTCTGGCCCAGAAGCTGGGTCTTGACAGCGGGGCCTCAGTCTATTATCAGGCCCAGGCCTGGAGCCCAGGCTTCAGAGGTCGCCTTGAAACTACTTCTTGCTTCTTTCTTCTTACTTGAAATGACAGAATTCACTCGGGATACACCAGAGCTAATTAACTCTGGTGTATCCTCCCCATTGGAGAGCATCATTTTGATGTAAGGTAGTTCAATTAGCTGCCATACATCAAAATGGTGCCCTCATCTGTGCAGGATGCACTGGAGTTAATTAACTCCACACGTCTCAAGTGAATGCCATCATTTCAAATATGAAGAAAGAATGCATTGTAAGAGGCCTCCAAGGCCAGGGTTCTTGGCCTGGGCCTAACTCTAACATCAGGTCTGGGCCTGGACCAAGGCTCAGGTGTCGAGACCCAGGCTGTGGGCTAGGTCCCAGCATTGGGCCAGGGATTAGGCTGAGGACCAGGCCTCTGGACTGGGCCCAGGTCCTGGGCTAAGCCAAGGCCCAGGGGTCAGGACTCAGCCTCCTAGACAAGCCTATGTCTGAGTGAAGGCCTAGGTGTCATGACCTGGTCAGGACACAGTATTGTGCCTGGCTCTGGGCTGAGGTTGAGGCATGGAGACTTAGCGTCAGGCCTGAGCCAAGGCTGAGGCCAAGACCCAGGTGTCAGGACCAGGCCTCAAAGCCTGGACTTGCATAGGATCTAGGCCAAGATGGAGGTGACCTACCATGGTCTAGTCCTAGGCAAGGTCAAGGCTTTGGCCTGAGCCTAGTTCTCTTCAGTGGATCCCCCTTAGACCAGGTAAGTGTGGGCCAAGGAGGATCCTGGCCCCAGCATTTCTGTGGGTGGGAGGGATGCGTGGTCTGGACAGGCCTCTTGGGAGGCCCTGTTTTTTGTTTTGTTTTTTGCATTTTTGGTGTGTTTATTTTTTTAATGTTTATTTCATTTTTTGAATAATAAACATTAAACAAAATGAAATTTATGGAAAAAAAACAACCCAATAACAAATTTAAAAGTCAAAACAAAATTTTTACCCCTGCACACTCCTAGTAGCTAGTGAAATGACAGAGGAGACTTGCATTGCAGCAATCATACTAGCATCTCCAGGGATACATTTAATATGCACTAGGGCCTTAATGTATACGTAGCACACCATTTAGTATGTGCATTAAACTGCCTATTGTGCATGCTGTTCTTTAGTGCATAGGCCCCAATGTCTTCTGTTTAGTGCCTCGATGGCTGAGTGGTCTGAGATGCTGATCTGAAGGTTTCCATCTTCTCTGTGATTTGTGTTTGGGACTCCTGATGGAGTCGTGGGTTCAAATCTGACTTCCTGGTTCTTGAGTTTGGTACCTTGATTCTTCTATCTGCTTTACTTTCTAATGGAAAAAAAATATTGTTTATTAAACGAATACTTCAGCTCTGTGTTCACTAAAGAAGACCCTGGAGAAGGACCATCTCTACACAACAAGAAACTGGAGGGAAGTGGAATAGATGAAAATCCTTTTACAGTAGATAATGTATGGGAAGAGGTAAAGAATCTGAAAGTGGACAAAGCCATGGGGCCTGATGGGATTCATCCAAGGATACTGAGGGAGCTCAGAGATGTGCTGGCGGGACCGCTGTGCGACTGTTCAATAGATCCCTAGAAACGGGAAGTGATGCCGAGTGATTGGAGAAGAGCGGTGGTGGTCCCGCTTCACAAGAGGTGGGAACAGAGAGGGAGGCTGGTAACTACAGACCGGTTTAGCCTCACTTCGATGGTGGGAAAAGTAATGGAGTCACTGTTGAAAGAGAGAATAGTGAACTATCTACAGTCCGGAGAATTGATGGACCAGAGACAGCATGGATTCACCAGAGGAAGATCCTGTCAGACAAATCTGATTGACTTTTTTGACTGGGTAACCAAGGAATTGGATCAAGGAAGAGCGCTCGATGTCATCTACTTGGATTTTCAGCAAAGCTTTTGATACGGTTCCCGCACAGGAGACTGGTGAATAAAACGAGAAGCTTAGGAGTGAGTGCTGAGGTGGTGACCTGGATTGAAAACTGGTTGACGGACAGAAGACAATGCGTGATGGTAAATGGAACTTCTCTGAAGAGAGAGCGGTTTTAAGTGGTGTACCGCAAGGATCGGTGTTGGGACCGGTCCTGTTCAATATCTTTGTGAGCGACATTGCGGACGGGATAGAAGGTAAGGTTTGTCTTTTTGTGGATGACACTAAGATCTCAACAGAGTGGACACGCCGGAAGGAGTGGGAGAGAATGAGACGGGATTTAAGGAAACTGGAAGAGTGGTCGAAGATATGGCAGCTGAGATTCAATGCCAAGAAGTGCAAAGTCATGCATATGGGGAGTGGAAATCCGAATGAACTGTATTCGATGGGGGGGGGGGGGGGGGGGGGAAGCTGATGTGCACGGAGCAGGAGAGAGACCTTGGGGTGATAGTGTCTAACGATATGAAGTCTGCGAAACAATGCGACAAGGCGACAAGCCAGAAGAATGCTGGGATGCATAGAGAGAGGAATATCGAGTAAGAAAAGGGAAGTGATTATCCCCTTGTACAGGTCCTTGGTGAGACCTCACCTGGAGTACTGTGTTCAGTTCTGGAGACCGTATCTACAAAGAGACAAGGACAAGATGGAAGCGGTACAGAGAAGGGCGACCAGGAAGGTGGAGGGTCTTCATAGGATGACATACGAGGAGAGATTGAAGAATCTAAATATTGTAACTCCCTGGAGGAAAGGAGGAGCAGGGGTGATATGATTCAGACTTTCAGATACTGAAAAACTTTAATGAGCCAAAGAGAACGACAAACCTTTTCTGTCAGAAAAAAATCAGCAGAACCAGAGGTCACGAGCTGAGGCTCCAGGGAGGAAGACTAAGAACCAATGTCAGGAAGTATTTTCTTCACGGAAAGGGTGGTGGATGCTTGGAATGCCCTTCCGGAGGAAGTGGTGAAGTCTAAAACTGTGAACGACTTCAAAGGGGCGTGGGATAAACACTGTGGATCCATCAAGTCTAGAGGGCGTGAATAAGTGGAGGCAGCAAAACACTGCACGAAGCGGCAGTAGCCACAGCAGCATTCAAAACACTGCACGGAGCGGCAGTAGCCACAGAGGCATTCACGGAGCGGGATGCCAGTGGCCAGTAGTTGGTGTTCCACCTTCACGGAGCGGAAGGATGGAGGGCTGCTATCTCCAAAAAAAATAAAAAAATAAAAAAACAAACAAAAAAATAAAACAGGGGTGGGTAAGAGATGGGGCAAGGGGGTGGCCTGCTTGTTACAGCGGTTGCTACCCCTATTGAGCTGGATGTCACTTGGATGCAGATACAGAGCTGCTCTCTAAATTGGTGGTAGGGTGGAGGGGAATTAGGGCTGAAGGGTACTGGAAGCCAATAGTAACAGGTTGGAGAGAGAAAAAGGGAAAAAATGGATAAAGTGCGTAGCTTGCTGGGCAGACTTGATGGGCCGTTTGGTCTTCTTTCTGCCGTCATTTTCTATGTTTCTATGTTCAATATAAAAATCAACCCTTCTTAATAATGCATTTTCTTTCTTTTTATTTTCATTTCTTTTTTATGGGGGTAATTTTAAAATCCATTTACTTACCTAAAACAGTGGTTTATGTGCATAAATTGCTTGTTACAAAAATTGCCTGGAGTTGGTTTGCACTGATCAGAGGTGTTCCATGTGGTGGCGTCTGGACGGGGTTAACATTTAGGTGCATACTGTTACGGCTGTGGCTGCTGTGCTACCGCCTCACCACCAGGGGTCCCTCTAGTGCTGGCTTTCCTGACAGGCCCAGTCCATCTCCTATGTCCACTCTATGCTCTGGGTGTGCCCTTATAACCCCTGCCTGACAGTTTGCCTCGGTGCTTCGGCATCGAGCTCCTCCTGGGCTCCCTGCTCTAGCCTGCCTTGTGTGGCCTTCGGGCCTTTCCTTGCCTTGCGCGGGCCTTCGGGCCTATCCTTGCCTTGCTTGCCTTGCGCAGCCTTCGGGCCTATCCTTGCCTTGCCTTGCCTTGCGCGGGCCTTCGGGCCTATCCTTGCCTTGCCTTGCCTTGCACGGCCTTCGGGCCTTTCCTTGCCTTGCCTTGCCTTGCGCGGGCCCTCGGGCCTTTCTTGCCTTGCCTTGCGCGGCCTTTGGGCCTTCTTCCTTGATTTCCATACCTGGCCTACGGGCCTCACTGGGTGTGTGTGGGCCTACGGCCTTCTGACCTGCCTTGCTCCACTTATGGGTGTGTGGCCTACGGGCCTTCTGTGTGTGTGTGGCCTACGGGCCTTCTGACCTGCCTTGCTCCGCTTATGGTGTGTGGCCTACGGGCCTTCTGTGTGTGTGTGGCCTACGGGCCTTCTGACCTGCCTTGCCCCGTCTATGGTGTGTGCCTACGGGCCTTCTGTGTGTGTGTGGCCTACGGGCCTTCTGACCTGCCTTGCCCCGCTATTGGTGTGTGGCCTACGGGCCTTCCGTGTGTGTGTGTGTGGCCTACGGGGCCTTCTGACCTGCCTTGCCCCGCTTATGGTGTGTGGCCTACGGGCCTTTTGCGTGTGTGTGGTCCACGGGCCTTCTGACCTGCCTTGCCCCGCTATTGGTGTGTGGCCTACGGGCCTTCCGTGTGTGTGTGTGTGGCCTACGGGCCTTCTGACCTGCCTTGCCCCGTCTATGGTGTGTGGCCTACGGGCCTTCTGTGTGTGTGTGGCCTACGGGCCTTCTGACCTGCCTTGCCCCGCTATTGGTGTGTGGCCTACGGGCCTTCCGTGTGTGTGTGTGTGTGGCCTACGGGCCTTCTGACCTGCCTTGCCCTGCTTACTGTGCCCTGACCCAGCCTGTACTTAGACACTGCCACTTTCCGCCTGCCCTGACCCAGCCTGTACTTAGACACTGCCACTTGCCGCCTGCCCTGACCCAGCCTGAACCCAGACTCTGATACTTGCTGCCTGCCCTGACCCAGCCTGGAACCTGACACTGTTTCTAGCTTCCTGTCTCTCTCCACCTGGAGCCACCTGCTGGGTGGTGTTCACGACTCCTGACCGGAGCCCAAGCGTAACACATACTTTTTGATTATGAAAGCACGTCTCTAAATTTCAAGAAAGATTTGTGTAGGTATTTTCTGTAGGATAATTTTAAAGGAAACGTACATGCATATGTTCTAATTGAAAATTAGTATAATGTATATGAGGAAATGTGACTTAAATTAGACAGAATGTTGCATAATTACCCTCTCTATGTTGTACATTGTTTTCAAGTTAATTTGTAGTTCCATTACGAAAGGATCATGTTCAGATCTCAATGTGTTTGCATGGTGCAAACTATTTTTTTTCTTATCATTTAAGGTTATTATTATTCAGCCTCAAGTTCAAACCCAGCCAGAAAGGAAAGCCTCAAATTCTGACCAGCCATCTCAGGGACCTCTTGCTACCAAAAAGAAAAAGGATGAAATCCTGAGGTAAGAATGTGTGTATATGTATATATGGATCTGTCTCATTCTCTCACTCTTTCTGTTATATCTCTCTATTGCTATATAGATGTGTAACATTTTAGAGTATTGTTTGAAAATACCGTAAATTATGGTATGCTAATATTGTAAAGTTGTTGTGTAAACTGCAGCCAAGCTCAAAATATTTCAGTTTTCAAAATATTCAATACCAGTGTTATATATAATCCAGCTAACATGTAGATAATCATTTTGAAAAGAAATTTTGAAAAATTATTTCCTTAAGTGAAATGTGCTTCACCTGCAAAAAATGGTTATTATATAATTGCCCATCTGATATGTGCATATGTTTTTACTTTGACTGAGCGGAGGCATTTCCTGGGGACAGAGTTGGGGAAGGGTTTCTAATTATGTGCTTACATTTGGATTTTCAAAAGTATGCATATAAATGTCCTTGAAAATATGCAGAACAGAAATTAGCAGGCGAAATTGTGTGGGGGGATTTTGGGGGGATACTTTTAAAAAACAAACAGGCAAGTTTATGAAATCCATTTGCATCTAACCTCTGCTAGAGTACATGAAATAACCATTTGGTGAGGGGTTTCTTCTTCCTTCCTTGGCACTTGTAAGTGGGTTCAAAGCAGTGGTCAGGTAAGATGTTGTATTAATCAGACTCAGAGGAAAAATGTTAACATCTCTTCAGAACAGGGAAAAAAAATCTATACTTTTTCTCTTTTGACAAGCAGGACAGTAATCATGCCACACAAGTGGGAGATGTCATTAAAATAGCACCAAGATAGAGAAGATCTCTTGGAGCTCAGAAAACCTATTGTAATGCATGCCAGCACTCAAACAATAACAATCATTCCTAAGAAAAAGTAACACTGCAAATATGAACCAGCTCCGAAAATGCCAAAACACCTCTTATTAGGAAAATAGAACAAGCCAGGCTGCTATACATTCCTACACAGAAGCTACATGTTAGCAGAATATCTCCCTCAGTCACACATGCAGAACATAGACAGTCCATCTTAAATACAAAGTCCATCACAGAATAAAAAGAGACCATAAAGTATAAATAAAAATTTACAGGCAAAACTGAACTGGAAACCGCAAGAAGGCACACTCTGTATACAGTGCAATGACAGAAACATCACCATTCGGCATAAAACAATAAAATCAAGAAATATAAAACATCAATCATAATAGTAAAATCATATTAATAATGAAAATAAATATTTCAAGATAGCTGAAGAATAAACATCCAAAAATTAAAAACTCATATAAATTGTTTTTTTAAATTTCCCGAACACCAGTGAAATATTTCAAAAGAGCAGACATCAAATAACACCCAATAATTAAAACTAATAAGGATAAAAATTAAAAAAAAAAAATCCCACTGTACATACCTGGGAACTTTTGGTTTCCAGTCACCTTGAGATTGTTGTGGATTAGTGGGGGAGGGAGGGCACAAAACTTTCTACCTTCTCTCTCATATATGCACACACACTTTCTTTCTCTCATACATACTCATGCTCACACAATCATGCTTCCTCTCTCAGATGCACACATTTCTTCTCTCCCATGTGAACATACACACACACACACACACACAACACACACACATACATATATACACATGCTCCTTCTCACATATACGTTCACACACACAGATGGATGCTCTTTCTCACACACACTCCCACACATTCATACCACCTCTCTCACATTTTCCTTCTGTCTCATACACACACACACACATGTACTCCCTTTCTCATACATACACACATATGTGCTCCTTCTCAAACACAGAGACTTCAACTTCTTTTCTTCCACTTGCTCCCCCAGCAGCTTGGGCCCACCTCTTCACTTTGGCCTCCATTGGATCAGGATAAGGTAGCCTCCATTCCACTTGCAGCCCAAAGCCTTTTCTCTGCTTACACTACCAGTGGACAGGATGGGGGTCTACCGGATAATTTGCAGCCTCACTACCTTAGCTCTTTCCCCCACTTCTCATCCCTTCCCTCACTACCTCATCTCTTCTTCCCCTTTCCCCTCACTATCTTGTTCTTTCTCCCACTTTTCATCCCCTTCCCTCCCTCCTTCTAGATATTCCCTTCTCACACTATCTCAGTTCTTCTCCTAACCCTGTCCTTCTAGAGATTCTTCTGACCCTTACTGAGTCACTATCTAAGCTTTTTTTGCCTTCATCCCCTCTCCCTCTATAGACTCTGTCCTCCCCTCTTCTCACCCCTTCCTATACTTTCCCCACTTTCTTCTTGCCGGCTCCCTTTGCTCTTCCTCTACCTTCTCACCCAGTCAATTCCAGCTTCTTAGCTCTCCCCAAGCTCTTTCTCATCCCACACCCTGGAACAGTAGGAGGCACTAAAAGAGGCTTGCCAGCTCAGATTTAGTTATCGGATTGGGCAGAGGTAAAACAAAAAAAATCATTGCAAGTTTTATGTGGCAGCTTTCGTCAACTCAGCAAAGCACAGTAATGCCTTGCATGCCAGTGCAACAAACATGCTGGGCTTAATTGTGAGTGTAGCAGAGGAAATATGGTGAAAAATATTTGATTGTTGGCTTGGCTTGGCTTTCACAAGGCCTACGGGTTGCGTCAACCCCACCTCAGCCCAATGATCCACCTCCTACGCAACAAAGACTCTGCAATCTTGCCTAGTCTAACCTAACCCTTCCCCCAAAGCAAGGACTTGCAGGAATCTCTTTTATACTAGTAGATTCAAAAATAAGAAATTTCTGAATTCAAACACGGATATGAATATTTACTGACCTGCCTACTAATTATGCCACAGAATGTTTCCATCCATATATCTGCAAATTATTTCAACTGAAAGTATGCCAAAATTTGACTTTTGGTTATTAAACCCATCCGCTGAAATCATTAACCTCTCCTTAGATATTTTATTTATTTATTTTATTTAGAAACTTTTATATACCGGTATTTGTGGGGACATCATACCGGTTCACATAGTAACTGAAAGATTGGAAAATACATTGCAACAGGGGAATGTAACTGGGCGGGGGAAGAACAGAAAGGCAGTAGGAAGGATAGGATATATTTCCAGGATATGCAACATTTAAGGATAGAGGTCCGGTGCATCAATTCCTAGATCTCCCATGCGAGCCGGCAACAGGAACAGTAGCAACAGCCGCATTTGAATGACATCATCTCCTGCGGCAGCGGGCCATGACATTATTCAAAAGTTACTGCCCACTGGTGCGGGAATTATAGGTGTTGATGCATCAGATCAGGCAGAGGTTTGGGTTACCACTGCCCAATCTGATAAGTAAATCTGAGCTAGCAAGCCTCCTTTAGCAGCTCCTATGCCGTGGGTGGTCTGCCGGCTTTTTCTTCGGCCGCTGGTGGATTGGAGTGCGCCAGGCAGCCCTGCAGCTTTCGTTCCATTTTGACTGCAGGTGGCCCAGTCACTGCCTCCTCTGAGCCACCGCCCTGTGCAAATACATAGTTTGCACAGTCAGTTGCACCGGCCCTTCATTCACTGTCTGTGTGTGTGTGTGAGAGACATTTTTGCACACTCTGTGAAGGTTACTGGGTGTCCTATATTGTACTGTAATTGTAATAGTCACATAGGCATAGCGATCCAGCAGACAGTTTGTTCCTGTGCTATGCTGGTAACTCTGTTTGGCAGTGCTTACTAAGCACTGCAGTGCAGTATGCACTCAGTCTGACAACAGTATTAGAGTGGTACTCATGAATACACTTCAGTACTTTAATAAATTATATTGTGATATAAAAAACCCTAGTAGCTAGTATTTTCAATTCCTTCATGCCACTGTGAGGAAAGGAGAGAGGAATGGCAGTGGGCAGAAGAATGGAAGGAATAGTTATTGCTGATGAGTCAGCCTTGTTTGCCAGAAGCACATGCACTGCCAGTAGCAGTGAGAAAAAAGAGAGTCATGTTCCTAAGTTAACTTTTTAGCTGCAGAAAGTCACTCAATGCAATGTAAATCTTCTTTTTCAATCCTTCAATCTTTAGTTCTAACTGCATGGATGCTGAAAATCAGTCTCTTCTATGCAGTTGCCTGCTGAAGTGAGGAAGGTTGTTCTTAGCATCATGAAAAAGATCTACCAGAAGATCTTACCACTTTAAATGGAAAATTTCTATATGGTGCTCACGGGTCAATCAGGACCCCTTTAAGTCTCCTGTTGCCCTCTTACTTAAATATCTCTTAAGCTTATCTGATTCAGGATTGAAAACTGTCAGAGTTTATTTTAGTGTTATAGGGGTATACCACCAGAATTCAGGAATCAGTAAGTTTTTGCTTGGGACATTGTCTTTTTTAAAAGTATTGGGGCAAAGTTAACTATTTGGGAATATTATTTATTGTGTTTGTGTGTTTGTGCCTTTAATAGTCAGAAAGGCAGTGAATAAACAAGTTAGACTGCATTTTTAAATAGTCAGTCAATAAGGTAGCAGTAGGTAGACAGTGAATAAACAAGTTAGACTGTTTGTATTTTTAGTCAGCCAATAAGGTAGCAGTAGGTAGGCAGCGAATAAACAAGTTAGACTGTATTTTTAGTCAGTCAATAAGGTAGCAGTAGGTAGTGTGTTTATTTTTAAAAGTCTGCAAAACTGAGTGTTCTCCAGACTTTTAAAGAGCTGAGTGTTTGTATTTAATACTAACTGAGTGCTTGTATTGAAAAAAAAAAAAAACACAAAAAGTAGCCAGAAGCTAGAAATAAGCTAGGAGCAGTATATACCAAAGTAAAAAAGTTGAATAGTTCAGCTCAGTTACTCACCTTGGAAAGGTGTTGAGGTAGTGTGATTGGGTTTGAATAGGGACCAACATTTGTTAATCAAGGGAGCAGTGAGTCACTCAGGCTGACTAACTGAAGTTAGACTGTTTGTATTTCCCAACCCTAGCTCATCCCTTAATTTATAGGCAGGTGCCACTTTCACAAAAAAAAAACCAAAAAAAAAAAATCAACAAAAACTTTATTGAGAATTCGATCAGACCCCGGTAGGCCACTACCAGACACATAGTGAATTCACTAATACATTTAAAGGAAGTTAGACACATTCCTACTCCCATAGCAACCTAAAACTTAACTAGGAACTGATCAAAATTGAGATGAAGGCAGCAGTCCAGCAGCAAGAGGGGGGCTTCCCAGTCTTTTGCATCGAGTGTCACATGTATGATTTTTTACCCACCGGTGAGAAGTTGTACATGTGCATGCAATGCAAAGAGCTCCTGGCCCTCAGAGAACGAGTCCGATCTCTGGAGGCTAGAGTGGCAGACCTGGAGGAGCTGAGGCAGACAGAGAGGTATATAGATGAGACCTTCAGGGACATAGTATTCTAGTCCCAACTTCAGACTTGCAGCCCTGGTGCTACCTTGGAGGAAGAAGGTCTCATGATGGGAGAGCACCAACCAGGAGTAGCAGAAAAGGATCCTGTAGCAAGGACCTGCTCTCTAGGTGATGCATTGTCCTTTCACACTAAGGATATCTCCCCAAGGCCTACTGCCCAGGAGGGAAGGGTTAGGTCGGCCGTCATAGTTGGTGATTCGATTATTAGGAATGTAGATAGCTGGGTGGCTGGTGGGCGTGAGGATCACCTGGTAACATGCCTACCTGGTGTGAAGGTGGCGGACCTCACGCGTCACCTAGATAGGATTTTAGACAGTGCTGGGGAGGAGCCGGCTGTCGTGGTACATGTGGGCACCAACGACATAGGAAAATGTGGGAGGGAGGTTCTGGAAGCCAAATTTAGGCTCTTAGGTAGAAAGATTAAATCCAGAACCTCCAGGGTAGCATTCTCTGAAATGCTCCCTGTTCCACGTGCAGGTCACCAGAGGCAGGCAGAGCTCCGGAGTCTCAATGCGTGGATGAGACGATGCTGCAAGGAAGAGGGATTCAGTTTTGTTAGGAACTGGGGAATCTTTTGGGGAAGGGGGAGTCTCTTCCGAAGGGATGGGCTCCACCTTAACCAGGGTGGAACCAGACTGCTGGCGCTAACCTTTAAAAAGGAGATAGAGCAGCTTTTAAACTGAACAAAGGGGAAAGCCGACAGTCGCTCAGCAGCGCATGGTTCGGAGAGAGGTATCTTTAAAGGATACTAATGATGCATTAGAATTAAGGCATCCCGACAGTGAGGTCCCAATAATTAGAAAAGTAGTCCAAGTGCCTGTAACTAAAAACTCACCTGAGCTAAAAAATTCTAACTTATCCCTATCAATTAAAAAGCAGAATGAAAATACAAACAAAAAACAAACTTTGAAATGTTTGTATGCTAATGCCAGAAGTCTAAGAAGTAAGATGGGAGAATTAGAATGTATAGCAGTAAATGATGACATAGACTTAATTGGCATCTCAGAGACATGGTGGAAAGACGATAACCAATGGGACAGTGCTATACCGGGGTACAAATTATATCGCAATAACAGAGAGGAGCACTCGGGAGGAGGTGTGGCGCTTTATGTCCGGGATGGCATAGAGTCCAACAGGATAAACATCCTGCATGAGACTAAATACAACATTGAATCTTTATGGGTAGAAATCCCTTGTGTGTCGGGGAAGACTATAGTGATAGGGGTATACTACCGTCCACCTGGTCAAGATGGTGAGATGGACAGTGAAATGCTAAGAGAAATTAGGGAAGCTAACCAAATTGGTAGTGCGGTAATAATGGGAGACTTCAATTACCCCAATATAGACTGGGTAAATGTATCATCGGGTCACGCTAGAGAGATAACGTTCCTGGATGGAATAAATTATAGCTTTATGGAGCAATTGGTTCAGGAACTGACGAGAGAGGGAGCAATTGTAGATCTAATTCTCAGTGGAGCAAAGGACTTGGTGAGAGAGGTAACGGTGGTGGGGCCGCTTGGCAATAGTGATCATAATATGATCAAATTCGATTTATATGACTGGAAAAGGAACAGTGTGCCAAGGCTCTCGTGCTAAACTTTCAAAGGGAAACTTGATAAAATGAAAGAAAATTGTTAGAAAAAAACTGAAAGGAGCAGCTACAAAAGTAAAAAAATGTCCAAGAGGCGTGGTCATTGTTAAAAAATAACCATCATAGAGCAACAGTCCAGATGTAGTCCACACATTAAGAAAGGTGGAAAGAAGGCAAAACGATTACCGGCATGGTTAAAAGGGGGAGGTGAAAAAGCTATTTTAGCCAAAAGATCTTCATTCAAAAAATTGGAAGAAGGATTCCAACATGAAGAAAAATAGGATAAAAGCCATAAACATTGGCAAATTAAATGTAAGACATTGATAGACAGGCTAAGAGAGATTTGAAAAGAAGTTGGCTGTAGAGGCAAAAACTCACAGTAAAAACTTTTTAAAATATATCCGAAGCAGAAAGCCTGTGAGGGAGTCAGTTGGACTGTTAGATGATCGAGGGGTTAGAAGGGGCACTTAGAAAAGATAAGGCCATCGCGGAAAGATTAAATTATTTCTTTGCTTCGGTGTTTTACTGAAGAGGATGTTGGGGAGGGTACCCGTAATGGAGAAGGTTTTCATGGGTAATGATTCAGATGGACTGAATCAAATAACGGTGAACCTAGAAGATGTGTAGGCCTGATTGACAAACTGAAGAGTAGTAAATCACCTGGAACCGGATGGTATACACCCCAGAGTTCTGAAGGAATGAAAAATGAAATTTCAGACCTATTAGTAAAAAATTTGTAACTTATCATTAAATCATCCATTGTACCGGAAGACTGGAGGATAGCAAATGTAACCCCAATATTTAAAAGGGCTCCAGGGGGCGATCCGGGAAACTACAGACCGGTTAGCCTGACTTCAGTGCCAGGAAAAATAGTGGAAAGTGTTCTAAACATTAAAATCACAGAAACATATAGAAAGACAATGGTTTAATGGAACAAAGTCAGCATGACTTTACCCAGAGCAAGTCTTGCCTCACAAATCTGCTTCACTTTTTTGAAGGAGTTAATAAACATGTGGATAAAGGTGAACCGGTAGATATAGTATACTTGGATTTTCAGAAGGCGTTTGACAAAGTTCCTCATGAGAGGCTTCTAGGATAAGTAAAAAGTCATGGGTTAGGTGGCGATGTCCTTTCGTGGATTGCAAACTGGCTAAAAGACAGCATCGCTCCATGGTGAGACCGCACCTTGAATACTGTGTACAATTCTGGTCGCCGCATCTCAAAAAAGATATAATTGCGATGGAGAAGGTACAGAGAAGGGCTACCAAAATGATAAGGGGAATGGAACAACTCCCCTATGAGGAAAGACTAAAGAGGTTAGGAACTTTTCACCTTGGAGAAGAGACGACTGAGGGGGGATATGATAGAGGTGTTTAAAATCATGAGAGGTCTAGAACGGGTAGATGTGAATCGAATATTTACTCTTTCGGATAGTAGAAAGACTAGGGGGCACTCCATGAAGTTAGCATGGGGCACATTTAAAACTAATCGGAGAAAGTTCTTTTTTACTCAACGCACAATTAAAAACTCTGGAATTTGTTGCCAGAGAATGTGGTTAGTGCAGTTAGTATAGCTGTGTTTAAAAAAGGATTGGATAAGTTCTTGGAGGAGAAGTCCATTACCTGCTATTAAGTTCACTTAGGGGCAGATTTTAACAGGCGCGCGAATAGCCTTCTTTTGTTTGCGCTCCAGGCGCAAACAAAAGTACGCTGGATTTTAGTAGATACGCGCGGCTCCGCGCGTATCTGCTAAAAACCTGGATCGGCGCGCGCAAGGCTATGGATTTTGTATAGCCGGCGCGCGCCGAGCCGCGCAGCCTACCCCCCGTTCCCTCCAAGGCCGCTCCGAAATCGGAGCGGCCTCGGAGGGAACTTTCCTTTGCCCTCCCCTCACCTTCCCCTCCCTTCCCCTACCTAACCCACCCACCCGGCCCTGTCTAAAACCCCCCCTTACCTTTGTCGGGGGATTTACGCCTCCCAGAGGGAGGCGTAAATCCCCGCGCGCGAGTGGGCCTCCTGCGCACCGGGCCGTGACCTGGGGGCGGGTACGGAGGGCACGGCCACGCCCCCGGACCGCCCCGGGCCGTAGCCACGCCCCCGTACCCCGCCCCCAAAACGCTGCCGACACGCCCCCGAAAACGCCGCGACTACCGGGCCCGTCCCCCCGACACCCGCCCCCCTCGGAGAAACCCCGGGACTTACGCGAGTCCCGGGGCTCTGCGCGCGCCGGGAGGCCTATGTAAAATAGGCTTCCCGGCGCGCAGGGCCCTGCTCGCGTAAATCCGCCCGGTTTTGGGCGGATTTACGCGAGCAGGGCTCTGAAAATCCGCCCCTTAGAGAATAGCCACTGCCATTAGCAATGGTTACATGGAATAGACTTAGGGGCGGATTTTCAGAGCCCTGCTCGCGTAAATCCGCCCAAACCGGGCAGATTTACGCGAGCAGGTGCCCTGCGCGCCAGGAAGCCTATTTTACATAGGCCCTACCAGCGCACGCAGAGCCACCGGGACTCGCGTAAGTCCCGGGGTTTTCGGAGGGGCGTGTCGGGGGGCGGGCCCGAACCGCGCGGCGTTTTCGGGGCGTGTCGGGAGCGTTCCGGGGGCGTGGCTATGGCCCGGGACGGCCCGGGGCGTGGCCGCGCCCTCCGGACCCGCCCCCAGGTCGCGTCCCGGCGCGCAGGAGGCCCGCTGACGCGCGGGGATTTACGCCTCCCTCCGGGAGGCGTAAATCCCCCGACAAAGGTAAGGGGGGGGGTTTAGACAGGGCCGGGCGGGTGGGTTAGGTAGGGGAAGGGAGGGGAAGGTTAGGGGAGGGCAAAGAAAAGTTCCCTCCGAGGCCGCTCCGATTTCGGAGCGGCCTTGGAGGGAACGGGGGTAGGCTGCGCGGCTCGGCGCGCGCCAGCTATACGAAATCGATAGCCTTGCGCGCGCCGATCCAGGATTTTAGCGGATACGCGCGGCTCCGCGCATATCTACTAAAATCCAGCGTACTTTTGTTTGCGCCTGGAGCGCAAACAAAAAGTAGGCTATTCGCGCTCGTTTTAAAATCCGCCCCTTAGTTTTTGGGTACTTGCCAGGTTCTTATGGCCTGGATTGGCCACTGTTGGAAACAGGATACTGGGCTTGATGGACCCTTGGTCTGACCCAGTATGGCATTTTCTTATGTTCTTATGTTCTTAACAGAGAGTAGGATTAAATGGGCAATTTTCTCCGTGGAAGGGAGTGGACAGTGGAGTGCTTCAGGGATCTGTATAGGGACCCTTACTTTTCAATATATTTATAAATGATCTGGAAAAGAAATACGACGAGTGAGATAATCAAATTTGCAGATGACACAAAATTGTACAGAGTAGTTAAATCACAAGCAGATTGTGATAAATTGCAGGAAGACCTTGTGAGACTGGAAAATTGGGCATCCAAATGGCAGATGAAATGTAATGTGGATAAGTGCAAGATGATGCATATAGGGAAAAATAAACCATGCTATAATTACACAATGTAGGGTTCCATATTAGGTGCTACAACCCAAGAAAGAGATCTAGGTGTCATAGTGGATAACAGATTGAAATCGTCAGTACAGTGTGCTGCGGCAATCAAAAAAGCAAACAGAATGTTGGGAATTATTAGAAAGGGAATGGTGAATAAAACGGAAAATGTCATAATGCCTCTGTATCGCTCCATGATGAGACCGCACCTTGAATACTGTGTACAATTCTGGTCGCCGCATCTCAAAAAAGATATAATTGCGATGGAGAAGGTACAGAGAAGGGCTACCAAAATGATAAGGGGAATGGAACAACTCCCCTATGAGGAAAGACTAAAGAGGTTAGGACTTTTCAGCTTGGAGAAGAGACGACTGAGGGGGGATATGATAGAGGTGTTTAAAATCATGAGAGGTCTAGAACTGGTAGATGTGAATCGGTTATTTACTCTTTCGGATAGTAGAAAGACTAGGGGGCACTCCATGAAGTTAGCATGGGGCACATTTAAAACTAATCGGAGAAAGTTCTTTTTTACTCAACACACAATTAAACTCTGGAATTTGTTGCCAGAGGATGTGGTTAGTGCAGTTAGTATAGCTGTGTTTAAAAAAGGATTGGATAAGTTCTTGGAGGAGAAGTCCATTACCTTCTATTAAGTTCACTTAGAGATAAGCCATTGCCATTAGCAATGGTAACATGGATAGACTTTTTTTGGGTACTTGCCAGGTTCTTGTGGCCTGGATTGGCCACTGTTGGAATCAGGATGCTGGGTTGATGGACCCTTGGTCTGACCCAGTATGGCATTTTCTTATGTTCTTATGAAATTTATTCCCCAGCAACCTATTTTTGCCAGATTAATTAAAAGGCCTAAGCCATCTTAAACATCCAGTTAAATATCTTTCTACTTCTTGGGATTTTAATATGGTTCTCACTCAGCTCATGAAATATCTATTTGAGACTCTAGCAAAAGTAGAATTAAAATTTCTTTCTTGCCTGCAGAGTAAGTGAGTTGGCAAGCACTAGTCTCCGTATACCCACATTTCTGTAACAAAGTTTTTTTTGAAAACCCACTCTAAATTTATACCAAAAGTGGTCACTCAATTTCATTAAATCAATCCCTTGTATTGCCAACAATTATTTCAAGATCACACATCAATATGGATGAAGGGGCTTTTTCATACCTTGAATAAATTACTGGCTATATAGGTAGACATGATTCAATGGGAAGAGTCAACATAGTTTATTCAAATGAAAAATCTTGTTCTTTTAGACTTTTTTGAAGGTATAAACATTACTTAAGGCTGAGCTGATTGGTTTAGTGTGTTTGAATTTTCAGAAGGCATTTGACAAAATCCTTCATGAGACACTCCTCAGGAAATTAAAAAGACATGGCATAGGAAGCAGTGTCCTATTGTGAACTGGTAACTGGTCAAAAGACAGGAAACAGAATAGGACTAAATAGTTAGATTTCCAAATGGAGAAGTGTCACTAATGGAGTGACACAAGGATCTGTACTAGAATCCGTGCTGTTGAATATGGGGTTGCTATTCAGCCACGGAGTGGCTAGTTAAATTAGCCAAATATAGCTATCCGGCTAATTTAACAGGGATATTCATCAGCGGTGCAACCGTGCTGCTGAATATCCGCCACTATCTTATAGTTAGCTGGTTATGTCAAACTGGTTAACTTTATGGCAGCCTTATGGGCCAACCAGAGTTAGCCACATTGGTTAAGTGGCTAAATCTGAATATCGGAGTTAGCAGTATAACTTTTGTGGCTAACTCTGGCCCACTTCCAAAATGCCTTCCACCTGCCCCCGGAATGCCCTTGATTTATGCAACTAAATTCTAGGTACATATATCAATGTGCATCTAGAATTTAGGCATTTATGGCACTGAATATCCCTGGCTTAGCCATTTAGACAGATAACTTTTCAATTATCTGTTTAAATGACTTTTGAATATCGACATCCGTATTTATAAATGATCTAGAAAAGGGTAACAAGTGAGATGATCAGATTTGCAGATGACAACAAATGTTTACTCTTGATAAAACAATAGCAGTTTGTGAGATATTGTAGAAGGACCTTGTGAGACTAGGAGACTGGACATATTAATGGCAGCTGAAATTTAGTGTGGAAACTTATAAAATAATGCACATAGGAAAAAATATTCCCAAATACAGGTACACAATGCTAACATGTATTAGGAGTTACCACCCAGGAAAGAGACCTTGGAGTCCTTGTTGACAAGACATTGAAATCCTCAGCTCAGTATTCAGGGATAACCAAAAGTAAATAGAATATTAGGAATGATCTGAAATGAAATGGAGAATAAAACAGAAAATATCATATTGCCTCTGTCTAGATCAGTGGTACGACTGCACCTTGAGTTTGTGTGCAGTTTCTGGTCACCCCATCTCAAAAAAGCTATTCCCTGTACATACCAGGATCCATTCCAGACGGTGGGTTATGTTCCATGTCCAGCAGATGGAGTCAGAACACAAAATTCCCAGGGGAGGGACCCATATACACCACGCCTCCCCTGTAACAGCTCTCAGTAACGTTCTGACCTCCAGCAGATGTGAGCAGGGGACTTGTGGTCCCCAGCTTGTTAGCTTAGGGCTACCCTCCTCAGGGGGATCAAGTTTAAAAAAAAAAATAGGAAGTTTTAAATTTACAGTTTAGGTCACTTTGCTAAGGCTCCTCTTACAGCAGGGGGAGAGCTCTCCGCTTGTGCTGGCTCATCGCTCTCTAGCCTGGTGACTTGCTGACAGGCTGTTGCCTGTTTTCTTTCTTTCTTTCTTTTCTCATTTTCCTCACTGAGGGCTCAGTTGGGGTAAGTGTATTTTTGTTTCATCATCTTCTTTTCAGCAGAAGACTGCAATTTTTTGGTACATCCGTTAAATCTACCCCAATGATGCCAGACGGACCCGCGAGGTGGTCCCTCGACTGGGGGGTCGCCTTGCTCTCTTCTACGAAGAGTGGGTCCAAATCACGTCGGATCAATGGGTTCTGGATTTTCTAAGACGCGGTTACGCTTTGGATTTTGTTTACGCTCCTCGGGACCGGTTCCTGTTTCCCCTTGCGGGTCCTTAATCAAACAGGGAGCCGTGCGGCAGACCCCTCGATCGTCTCCTTCAATTGGGGGCCATAGTGCCGGTGCCAGCCGCCAAACTGGGCCAGGGGCATTATTCAATCTACTTTGGTGGTTCCCAAGAAGGAAGGTACTTTTCGTCCTATCCTGGGACCTCAAGCAGGTCAACCGGTCCCTCAGAGTCCCTCGTTTCCGCATGGAGACACTCCGTTCAGTGTTAGCGGCAGTTCATCCGAGAGAATTCTTGGCTTCATTGGATCTCATGGAGGCGTTTCTCTCCACATACCAATTTGTCAAGCTCATCAGCGTTACCTACGCTTCAAAATTTGGGTCAACACTTCCAATTTTCGTGCTCTTCCCTTTGGCCTGGCCACAGCTCCATTGGTTTTCACGAAGATCATGGTGGTAGTGGCGGCAACCTTGCGCAAGGAAGGCATCTTGTGCATCCTTACCTAGACGATTGGCTCATCCGTACAAAGTCAACGAGCTCAGTGTATCCTCGCAGTCGACAGAGTGGTACAACTTCTCCAATCTCTGGGATGGATTGTCAACTTCACCAAGAGCAGCCTGGTCCCGTCCCAGTCTTTGGATTTTCTGGGAACTCACTTCAACACCAAGAATGCCAGGGTTTTTCTGCAACCGGACAGAGCTCATTCTCTGCGTCAGCAGATTCAAGGATTTATGGCGCTCGAGACGCCCACTGCCTGGGACTACCTGCAGGTACTGGGGACCATGCCTCGACCATCGATCTGGTTCCTTGGGCATTCACTCATCTGAGGCCTCTGCAGAGATCCCTACTCTCCCGGTGGCAGCCGGTGTCGAGAGATTTCCAGGCAATCCTTCCGATTCCGAGAGGAACCTTCATCAGTCTCCATTGGTGGCTGGAACCGCGGCACCTAGCTCAGGGGGGTGTCGCTGGAGGACCCGGATTGGGTGATTATCACCACGGACGCCAGCCTCACAGGCTGGGGAGCGGTCTGTCGGGACAGCTCAATCCAGGGTCGATGGACGGAGGAACAGTCAAAGTGGCCCATCAACCGCTTGGAGACCAGGGCGGTCCGTCTGGAGTTACAGGGTTTCTTCCCCATAGTACGCCATCAAGCAGTCAGGGGTGCTATCGGACAATGCGACTACAGTGGCGTACATCAATTGCCAGGGAGGCACGAGAAGTCGGTTGGTCTCTCTGGAAACCGACAAATTGATGTAGGGGCAGAGCTTCACCTCCAACGACTAGCGGCCTCGCATATAGCGGGAGTGGACAACGTATAGGCGGACTTTCTCAGCCGACAAAACTTGATCCCGGAGAGTGGGAGCTCTTGCAGCAGGTGATGTGGATAATAGTACGGCGATGGGGGACACCGCACGTAGACCTAATGGCAACTGCCGGAAATGCAAAGGCCGCCCGCTTCTTCAGCCGCAGGCGGAGCGCGGCGCCGAGGGCGTAGACGCGCTGGTCCTGCCCTGGCCGTGCCACTGTCTCCTATATGTTTTCCCACCGTGGCCCCTCGTGGGCAAGGTCATCCGCAGGATAGAGGCACACCAAGGGCCGGTGATCCTTGTGGCGCCAGAGTGGCCCCGATGACCGTGGGTTTGCGGATCTGCACAATTTGATAGTGGAGGTGTCCCCTTCGTCTCGGTCAGCTGCCACGTCTTCTACGCCAGGGACCAATATTTTTCAAGGAGGCAGATCGCTTCTGTCTTGCGGCCTGGCTTTTGAGAGGCGTCAGTTGAGGAGGTGCGGTTATCCGGAGCCGGTTATTGCAACACTACTGAAACACGTAAGATGTCCACCTCTGTTACCTATGTTCGAGTCTGGAAGGTCTTTGAGGATTGGTGTGGAGCGAATGACATTCTTCCCATGCAGGCCTCAGTGCCACAAGTCCTTTC
This sequence comes from Rhinatrema bivittatum, assembly GCF_901001135.1. Lineage (NCBI taxonomy): Eukaryota > Metazoa > Chordata > Amphibia > Gymnophiona > Rhinatrematidae > Rhinatrema > Rhinatrema bivittatum. Next base: position 260,185,349 of record NC_042618.1, read on the forward strand.
CTTCTTGCAGGCAGGTTTGGATTTGGGTCTTGCTTACAATTCTCTTCGGGTTCAGGTGGCGGCCTTGGGGGCTTTTCTTCGCAGTGGAAATAAGGAGTTTCTTTCCTCACATCCGGACGTCTCCCGTTTCCTTAAAGGAGTGAAACACTTGAAGCCTCCGATTCGCCCACCTTGTCCGTCGTGGAATCTGAATCTGGTGCTCCGAGTCCTCTGTGGTTCGCCGTTCGAACCTCTAAGCTCGGCTACCATCAAGGATGTCACTCTCAAGACCATTTTTTCTCATGGCAATCAGTTCAGCAAGACGTATTTCCGAGCTGCAGGCCCTATCCTGTCGTGAACCATACCTTTGTTTCACGCCTGAAGGGGTTTCGCTGAGGACGGTTCCTTCTTTTCTCCCTAAAGTGGTTTCGGCATTCCACCTCAACCAATCGGTGGAATTACCATCTTTTGCCTCTTCTGAGTCTGGAGACCTGCGTAGACTGGATGTACGGCGGTCTCTGATACGCTATCTGGAGGTGACTAATGATTTTCGGCTCTCCGATCATCTGTTTATCCTCTGGTCCGGACCCCGGAAGGGTTGCATGGCCTCCAAACAATCTATAGCGCGATGGTTTGAAGGGAGCGATCATAGCGGCGTACCTTGGCGTAGGTAAGTCCCCTCCGCTGGTTGTCAAGGCTCATTCTCTTCGAGCCCAGGCGACATCTGGGTGGAGAGCTCCTCCGTCTCCACTCAGGAGATTTGTAGGCGGCCACCTGGAAGTCGATCCATACTTTTGCGAGACATTATCGCCTGGACGTCGGTGCTCCGTCGGGCGGTCAGCTTGGAGACAAGGTAATACAAGCAGGGCTGTCTGCGGCCCACCCGTGATGGGAAAGCTTTGGTACATCCCACCGTCTGGAATGATCCTGGTATGAACAGGGAAAAGAAAATTATTCCTTACCTGCTAATTTTCGTTCCTGTAATACCATGGATCATTCCAGACACCCTCCCTTGGTTTGGGGGTTTGCTTGTGGGACATCCTGCCTACCTGTCTTAACAATCTTTTACTCTGTATTTCGAATACTGCACGTCTTTTTTGTTCACGCACTGCTGTTCGCAAGTTCACTGTTCAGAATTTAGTTGCTGTTTATTTGGACAGTGGTTATTTCAATTCCTTCTTTGATTACTTGATCCCTCTGTTTTTTAGTCTCTCTCTTTTGGGCTTTGTTAGTCTAGTTACTGAGAGCTGTTACAGGGGAGGCGTGGTAATATGGGTCCTCCCCTGGGAATTTTGTGTTCTGACTCCATCTGCTGGACATGGAACATAACCCACTGTCTGGAATGATCCATGGTATTACAGGAACGAAAATTAGCAGGTAAGGAATAATTTTCTTTTGTGGAACTAGAAAAGGTACAGAGCAGGGCAAGAAAAATGATAAAGGGTTTGGATTGGCTTCTTTATGAAGACAGGCTACAGAGATTAGGACTTCCAGCTTGGAAAAGAGATACCTGTGAGGAAGTATGATTGAAGTTATAAAATCATGAATGGGTGGAATGTGTAAATAAAGAACTGTTATTTACTAGGATTGTAAATTCATTTGAACAAATGGATAAATGCATCAGATAAGTCCATTTTGTTTCAGTCATAGGAACCTGAATCTAATGGAGTGTGTCCATGAATTTAAATGTAAATTTTATCTTATTTGTTTTATGCTTCCCCATTCAAGTTTATGCTGAGCAATGAGTAAATACTGTAAAGCAATAGCAATCAACTCTTCCCAGTGTGACATCATAGCCTGCTGAGAGCTGAGGCAATACAAATCGGCCAAGGAAACCAGATAGATGAAGTATCTTTTTAACTAGCCTATAGCTGCCATCTGGATAAAGTGATGCTGATTTCCTCTCACTGAAAAGATTGAGCAGGTACTAGACACTCTCTGTTTACTCTCTGTCAGTTGCAGGAAGCATCTATTTCTCAGAAGCTCAGAGTTGAAAAAAGCCTCTAAAACAGTAGGCTTTGGCACTAAGGGCTTTTTCTGATCTTCTCTGCTGTAGTGAGTATCTAATCTCTCTTTCACTCACTGTGACAGAAGAAAGACAGAGGAGGTGGCACTACTTCTGTGTTCACTGGTGGGCAGGGTAGGAATGGAATGGTGATTGAAGTCATGCTAGACTTCCAGTGATTTTTTTGTCTCTGCCTGAAGATTGTATAGTGCAGTGGAGGGAGATTAGCAGACATTGACAAATTGAAGTGATGAAAAGTCCTTGCCAAGCTTCCAGCTTTCTTGATTCTGTTCCCAACAGCTTTTTTGTGTGTTCAGAAGGAGTCATTCAGCAAATGCACACACATACACTGTATGTGTGAGTGTGACAGGCATTTTTACACACACTAGAGTGGTAATGTCCAGTGGTGGTACAGTATCAATAAAATCCTTTGTGATATCTAAATCTCAAGTAGGCACTTCTATTCCATCTGACACTGGGAAGAAGCTGAAGCCACCTCAGGCTTATAGTAGAAGAAAAAAAATGCATTCCTGCCTCTAAAACTGAAAAGAGATTTTTTTTACCTTCATAAATTTGAAGACCATATGCCATCACCCGCCTATTCCCTCCTTTTTGTTTGGAGCAGGAGCAAAAGGGCAGGAGAGCCATGCAAGACTGGCATTAGTAGGACAGGAGCATAGATAAGGGCAGTAGAAAACTAGCAGTACACTCTTTGATGGTTTACTGCTTCTCAGGCAATAAAGGAAATATTTTCAATAACTGATTCTGAGGTAGAATTTTTTCTGGGATTTCCTAAATCAAAAATTCAAGAGCTAGTAGCTGAAGAAAATTTGGGAGCTTTAGTCAGTAGCATCTTAGCCTCCAGTGAGGTGATAGGGAAGATAGATGATACTGATAATGTTGAGAGCAACCCCCCAAGAAGAGCAGGCAGTGCAGATAGAGATCACGAGTGATGCCCCTGACCTTTTTCCTCATGATCCACTCTCAACCTCAATTCCAGTGCCAGCATCAGCCCCCAAGGATGCAGAGAAGAGATCACGCAAGACATCCCTGGTCTGAAATCACTTTAAACTGATGGAGGACCCTCGTTTTGCTCAATGTATTCACTGCAGTAAGGCCATCAGTCTAGAGAAGAAACTGGGCATCTGACAAATGCTGGTATGCAGCATCATTTGCAGAAGCAGGCACATGCTGGCATTGGTATCAGGAGAGGTAGTGCTAGCCTTAGGACCCCCTCTGCCACTCAAGCAAAGTCAGAGGAAAGGGATTGAAAAAGAGAACACTCTTTCACAAGCTGATCCCACAGCCCTTCCAGCATTCAAGTGGAAGACCAGAAACCCCCTGCTATGCATCTGCAGTGGCAACCCATGGTATTTATTTATTTAACTTTTTTTCTATAACCGTCGTTCAGATGGGTACATCACAACGGTTTACAATAAGGCACATAAAATGTTAAAATATATCAAATTACACAGGTGCTATTAAGGTTCGGTAACATAGTTTGTAAACAATATTATTTGGTAAGTGTGATAAATCATGTCCATTTCTTATTGTATCAGTTTTGGATACAAGATTAGCTTTATCATTGTACTTTTATCCTTTATAGATGAACGAAAAAAATGAAGATTAAAGTAAAATAACAAATAAAAACTACACACATATTGATTTTGGTTATGTGTGTGGGTGTTCAAATTGTTTGTACCTTGCATTTCCCTGGGTACTATTCTTCCTTCTCTTTTTGATAAGCATGTTTAAAGAGCCAGGTTTTAGATTTTTTCTAAAGGTTTTGCTGTCACTTTGTAATCTTAACACCAGTGGCATGGTGTTCCATAGTATGGGTCCTGCCAGTGATAGTACCTCTTTCTCTTACTTGTGTTAGTCTTGCTGTTTTGATTGATGGAATAGTTAGGAGTGCTTTGTTGCTGATCTCAGGTTTCTGTAGAGGAAATGAAGTGGTGTTTCATATCACTGTCCTAGGGCAAGGTAGCATCGAAGAAGTAAATGAATAGTTACATCCAGGAAATGATTGCCCTGGATGACCAGCCCATGCAGGTAGGGGAGAATGTGGGCTTTACTACATCTATTATCCTCCAATTACAAAGTGCCCTCCAGGACTACCTTTAGTAGGCAGGTTATCCCAACCTTATGCAACCAATACTGTAGTCACATACAGTCACATCCAGCTAAGACAGAGGGAAGTAGCGTGCATTTCACCAGCGATATCTAGACTAGTCCCAATGCTACACATGTTTACCCCTCCCTAATGAAACACTGCTTGCACCTGGCCAAGAAGGGAAAGGCAGCAGCTCGAGTGAGAACTGAGCTTGATGGTGCAAGTGGGCTATGCCACACACCCAGGTGATAGTTGCCATACCTCATGTAATATTCTGTCATCCATAAAAGAGATGCTGGAAGATTGGCACCTAGACAGAGATTCAAGAATCTTCATGCAGGTTTCTTGTGACAGACAGCGGTGCAAATATGATAAAGAAAATTGAAGATGAGGATTTCAGGGGATCTTTGCACACTTGTTGCACCTGGCAATGAGGGATGCCCTGGTACAGGGTAATGGAGCACCTGCATCCAGTCCTGAAGGACCTGATAGAGAAGTGAAGGAAAATAATGGGATAGTGTAAGAATATTGAGTGTGAAAGGCAGAGGCACAGTGGGGAAGTAGCTCAGTAAAAAGTAAGAGATACTGCAGGCATGAGCAACATCCCCTGAACAGCACTTCTTCCCCAACCTCAATATGCTAAACCAATGTTGACCGCCTCAACCAGCTGACACAAGTCATACCTAAAGCAGCTAGCTGTTGTGTTCCGCGCTGCTGGCCGTCCACGGGCGCGGTCCCCTACCTCGCCTTCCTACCACGGCAGGGCCGACCGCCCCGCCCGGGCCCGGCACCCCACGCGTTAGCGCAAGTCCCCCCGGGCTCCTGCTCCTCCCTCGCGGTCGCCACTGCTCTCCTCCGCAGCCCAGATCCAAGATGGCCTCGCCATCCTTAGACGCGAGGCCGCGCCTCTTCATTTGACTTAAAGGGACCTCGTCCCTTAAGTGGATGCAGGCTGAGTCCTATCTCCAGAGTCAGAGGAAGTATAAAGGGAGACTTCTCTGACCATTCCCTGACTTGGCAACGTCTCCTGTGAGCTTTGTCCAGTCTGCTTGCTTCGGTGAGTTCCTTGAGCTTGGCTTCTGGTTCCTGCTTCGTCTTCCTGGTTCCTGACTTCGGATTGGCAAATGGTGATTCTCTGGCGTACGACTTCGGACTGGTGAGCGACGATCCTCTGGCACTCGACCTAGGACCTCTTCAAGACTACCGTCTCCAAGGGCCCGCCTAAGTCCTAGCGGCCCGGGTCCCTACGGGCTCCTCCTGGGGGGACCGCGGGCTTCCAGGGGGAAGCTCCAGTTGGCCCTTGCACCGTTACCCTGACCTCCCTAGGTCCACCTAAGTCCCAGCGGTCGGGTCCCTACGGGCTCCTCCCGGGGGGACCGCAGACCACCAGTGGTGAAGACACAGCGCCTCATCTCGTCTCTTCATCACCTCCATGTTCGCCTCAGCCTCCAGTGCCAAGGGTCAGCTGGTCCTGCCTCCTGTTCTGCCTCGCCACCCAACGAGAGAGCTACGGACCCTCCGAAAGGTATACCATCCTCTCGTCGGCCAAGGGTCCACAAGCCTGAGCATAACACTAGCAAAGCCCCCACCACAGCAAAGGAGGCCACAGTAGAAATGTCTGTATCACACTATCCAACAGAGCCCATCGAGGACATGGACACAGATACACTGGCATATTGGGCATTCAAGTCCATAGTCGGCCTGACTTGGCCATGGTGGCTCAGCATTTTTCTTTCCTGTCTTCTTAATGGCAGGGGATTTAATGAACCCTCATCATCAAGGCTGGTACCCAGAGCTGATAAAAAAAACTGGTCTTTTAAAAATCAGTCTGCCTTTGCTAGGCGTTCCAGAATTTCCATACGAGTAGTAAAATGACTGAAATCACCTTGAGAGGCCTGCTGCTACTATGCCTACCTTCATTCTCCAATTGTATTTATTTTATTTTACTTTATATGCCACCCAGCCAAAAAACTATGAGTGGCTTACAAAATAAAACACTCATTAAAAAGCACAATTCACAAGACAATGTATTAAAATACACAAAAACATAACTCAGCGGCATCAGCTATCACTGTCATAAAGGATTAACAACTCAAGCGATAGAGAATACAAGCTATAATAAATGCTTTTAGAGCTTTCATAAATGCTTTTGGCAGATTGTCAACTGTAATGCCTTAGAAGCAAATTCCTAAAATCTGGGGCAAGCCACTGAAAAAGCTCTCTCACAAATTTCAGAGAGCCGTGCACTGACAGGATGTCCAAAAGTCCTTTCTGTGATGAGCTCAAGGTCCTTGATGTATTGTTTATGTGTAGCATTGCATTCATCCATTATAGGGCCTCATAGTTAGTCGTCTGTGGACAAGGAAGGTGATCTTATATTCTACTCTAAATGTAACAAGACGTTAACAGAGCTTCTTTATATAGATGAAATATATGCTCTTTTGTTCGGTCTAGTTATAAGCTGAGTCACTGAATTTTGCAGTAGTTGGAACACATGTAAGGCATAAGCGGGTAAACCAAAGGAAATATTGTTACAGTAGTCCAGGCCTGGAACTATCATAGAAAAATAGAAGCTAGAAACATAGAAATGACAGCAGAAGAAATGAACATAGAAATGACGGCCCATCCAATCTGCCCAGCAAGCTTTCATACTTATTTTTTTCTCATACTTATCTGATACTCTTGGCCTTTATTAGTAACTTTTTGGTTCTATTTACCTTCCACCCCCGCCATTGATGTAGAGAGCATTGCTGGAGCTGCATCTAAGTGAAGTATCTAGCTTACTTGGTTAGGGGTAGTAACTGCCGCAATAAGCAAGCTACTCTGATGCTTATTTGTTTACCCGCCCTTTGCAATTCAAGTCCTTATTGGTTATTGTCTGAATATAAATCCTCTTTTCTTCATTCCCCCTGTCATTGAAGCAGTGAGCTGCGCTGGATATGTATTCCAAGTGAAGTATCAGGCTTAATTGATTCAGGGTAGTAACCGCTGTAACAGGCAAGCTACACCCATGCTTATTTGTTTACCCAGGCTATATAATTCAGTTCTTGTTGGTTGTTGTCTGAATATAAATCCTCTTTTCCTTATTCCCTCTGCCGTTGAAGCAGAGAGCTATGCTGGATATGCATTGAAAGTGAAGTATCAGGCTTATTTTGGTTTAGGGTAGTAACCTCTGCAACAAGCAAGCTACTCCCCCACTTTTTTGTGAATGCAGCTACTCTCCCGCTTTTTTGTGAATGCAAATCCTTTTTTCCACATTTCCTCTTCCCGTTGAAGCATAGAGCAATGTTGGAGTCGCATTAACCGTGTGTATGTTTATGGAATAAGGGTATTAATCTCCATGTAGTAGCTGTCATTCCCGCAAGCCACCCCCATGCCTCTTCTCTTCATTCACATCCTCTAGACTTTAATGGATCCACAGTGTTTATCCATGCCTCTTTGAAATCCTTCACAGATTTTGGTCTTCACCACTTCCTCTGGAAGGGTGTTTCAGGTATCCACAACCCTCTCCATGAAGAAATACTTCCTGACATTTGTTCTGAGTCTTCGTCTCTGGAGCTTCAAATCGTGACCCCTGGTTCTGCTAATTTTTTTTCAATGGTAAAAATGTGTTGTCTTTGGATCATTAAAACCTTTCATGTATCTGAAAATCTGTATCATATCACCTCTGCTCCTCCTTTCCTCCAGGGTGTACATATTTAGATTCTTCAATCTCCTCCTCAAAAAGTCATTCGATGAAGGCCATCCACCTTTTTGGTCGCCCTTCTCTGGACTGCCTCCATCCTGTCTCTGTCCCTTCGGAGATACGGGTCTCCAGAACTGAGCACAATACTCCAAGTGAGGCCTCACCAAGGACCTGTACAAGGGGATAATCACTTCCCTTTTCTTACTCTATATTCCTCTCTCTATGCAGCCCAGCATTCTTCTGGCTTTAGCTATCGCCTTGTCACATTGTTTCCCCGACTTCAGATCATTAGACACTATCACCCCAAGGTCTCTCTCCTGCTCCGTGCACATCAGCCCTTTACCCCCCATCGAATACAGTTCTTTCAGATTTCCACATCCCATATGCATGTCTCTGCACTTCTTGGCATTGAATCTCAGCTGCCATATCTTCGACCACTCTTCCAGCTTCCTTAAATCCCATCTCATTCTCTCTCCACTCCTTCCGGCGTGTCCACTCTGTTGCAGATCTTAGTGTCATACCACAAAAAGCAAACCTTACCTTCTATCCAGTCTGCAATTCGCTCACAAAGATATTGAACAGGACTGGTCCCAACACCCAATCCTTGCGGCACTCCACTTAACACTGCTCTCACTTCAGAGTAAGTTCCATTTACCATCACACATTGTCTTCTGTCCGTCAACCAGTTTGCAATCCAGGCCACCCTCAGCACTTCACATCCTAAGCTTCTCATTTTATTCACTAGCCTCCTGTGGCGGGACCATATCAAAAGCTTTGCTGAAATCCAAGTAGATGACATCTAGTGCTCTTCCTCGATCCAATTCCTTCACCCAGTCAAAAAAGTCAATCAGATTTGTCTGACAGGACTTCCCCTGGTGATCCTTGCTGCCTCTGGACCAGCAATTCTTCCGACTGTAGATAGTTCACTATACTTTCTTTCAGCAGCAACTCCATTACTTTTCCCACCACCGAGGTGAGGTTAACCTGTCCTATAGTTACTAGCCTCCTCTCTGCTCCCACTCTTGTGAAGCGGGACCACCACCACACTTCTCCATCACGTCAGCACCACTCCCGTTTCTAGGGATCTATTGAACAGGTCACACAGTGGACCTGCCAGCACATCTCTGAGCTCCCTCAGTATCCTGGGATGAACCTCATCAGGCCCATGGCTTTGTCCCCAGCTCTTCCCATACATCTCTACTGTAAATGGAGTTACATCTACTCCACTCCCCTCCAGTTTCTTGTTAACTAGCAATGGGCCTTTTCCAGGGTCTTCTTTAGTGAACACCAAACTGAAAGTATTTATTTAATATTTCTGCCATTTCTTCTCTCTCCACACATTGATCCTTTTTACCTTTCAATTTCACTATACCATTTTGAACTTTCTCCTTTCTCTGATGTATCTGAAAAATGTTTTGTCACCTCTCTTTACCTCTTTGGTAATCCTTTCTTTCTTCTACTTGACTTTTTGCCATCTTGATTATTTTCTTTGTCTCCCTCATTCTACCAGATATTCATTTTTGTGCTCCTCCCTTTAAGATCCTTTATATTTCTTGAACGCTGTTCTTTTAGCCATTATTTTGTCAGCCACCTCCTTTGAGAACCAGACAGGTTTCATTTTTCTTTTGCTTTTCTTTACTTTTCTAACATATAGATTAGTTGCCCTGGTAATTGCTCCTTTTAGTTTGGTCCACTGTTGTTCCACATCTCTCTTGTTCTCCCAGCCTTCTAGCTCTTCCTCCAGGTACTTCCCCATTTCATCAAAGTCTGTGTTTTTGAACTGCAAATCTCGGGTCTTCGTGCATCTTCTCCGTATCCTTTTTGTAATATGAAACCATACCATTTGATGATCACTGGTGCAGAGGTGGGCGCCCACCTGGACATCAGAAACATTATCTCTATTAGTGAGCACTAAATTGAGTATAGCTCCCTCCCTCGTGGGTTCCATTACCATTTGTTTGAACAGAGTCCCTTGCAGGGCATCCACTATATCTCTACTATTGTTAGATTCTGCAGAAGGGATACTTCAGTCTACATCCAGCAGATTAATGTCTCCAACAATCACTGCTTCTCCCTCTCTGTCAAGCTCTTCCTTTTGATTTTGAGGCCTGTAAACGACACCAGTAAAAATGGATGCCCCGTTATCTTTTTTTAGGTCGGCCCATAGTACTTCTTCATTGCCCCATCTTCCTTGCAGCTCAGATGCTCGGATATTGTTTCTGACATAAAGAGCCACTCCCCCCCCCCTTTCCTATCCTCTCTGTCTGCTCTCATTCTCCACATTTCTATAATGTTATAGCCCTCTGCAATCCCAGCCTAATTCTCCCACCCTGCTTCTTTCTTGGTTATACTGAGTATTTTGTCCCCAAAATAAAAAGGAGAACAAAAGAAAAAATACAAGTTTCTCTTCCTACCCACATCTTTTCTGGTGTTTTGCCTTATCTGGTTTTCTGCCTTGTCTTGGCCTTTATGCCATTTGTGATTTCCAGCACTCTATCCCTTGAGTGCTTTGACATGTTTGTGCTGTTTGCAGTTTTTTTCACTGTACACCTTAGAAGTTTTGACTCCTTTTTTTACAACTTATTTTATTTAAAATATATATAGGCCATCCAATTACAAAGCTATGAGTGGCTTGCAAAAACAAAGACATCCATAATAAATAAGAACATACAAATACCAAACTAAAAGTAAAACAGATATTTATAAGGATATACAAATGCCATCCTCAAATTGTCTGCAATATTAAGCTATGTCCGGAAATGCAAGTTGGAAAAAATTTGTCTTCAGCATCCTTTTTTAAAGTTTTAAACATATTGTAGCCATAAAACCCCTGGAAAAATATTTCACTGTCCAGGAGCGGCCTCAGAAAATGATCTTTAACATGCCTCTACAAGTCTGGCAAAGTGTACAAAAGGCACATCCAACAAACCCCTTTGCTGTGAATGGAAAACCCTTGATGGATTATATATGTGGAGCAAAGACATGCAAGACATTTTCAGCCCTATTTAGCAAACATTTTTCCCATAGACACTGAATAAGAGAAAATATTTAGTCAATAACCACTTTTGTGCACTAAGCAAGCCACCTTTTTATTGAACTCTGGCAGAGACTGGAAGCCAGTGTAGATTTTGCAAAGTTGGAATTTTGTGGAACCTTTTGTCCCTCCATATACTAATTGGGCCACAGTGTTTTGCAACAATTGGAGGGCACATAAAGCATAGACTGGTAGACAGATATATAGTGTTTTGCAATAGTTCAGGCTAGGTAGAATCATTGCCTGCACTATAGAATGAAAATCGTCCTTGGTTAATTCATTTTTCAATGGCCTCACTTCAGCGAGTCGAGCCCTCTTCAGCGCTCGACTCACCTGAAGTGCAGCGGTAGTCCAGGCCTGAGCGATCGACGCTGAAAGCCCATCAGGGCAAGGCCTCTCAACCCACTCTTGCCCTCCACGGGCTCACCGCCGATCACGAGGCTAACCTCTCTCGGCCTGCCGCTCCTCTGGGCCCTCCTCCATTCCGCGAGGCTCATCACCTCACCGCTGCAGCCTATCCCGATCTGGCGCAGGAGTGATATCCACAGACGGTGATCGCGCTGGGCTTTAAATCGCCTCCAACCTCCCGGCAGATCTCTCTTCGGCGCTCGACTCACCTGAAGTGCAACGGTAGTCCAGGCCTGCGCGATCGGCGCTAAAAGCCTGTCGGGGCAAGGCCTCTCAAAACCGCTCTTGCCCCCCCACGGGCTCCCCGCCGATCACGAGACTAACCTCTCTCGGCCCGCCGCTCCTCCGGGCCCTGCTCCATCCCGTGTGGCTCATCACCTCACCGCTGCAGCCTATCCTGATCTGGCGCAGGAGTGACGTCCAGAGACGGCGACTGTGCTGGGCTTTAAATCGCCTTCAACCTCCCGACGGGTCTCTCTTCGGCGCTTGACTCACCTGAAGTGCAGCAGTAGTCCAGGCCTGCGCGTTCGGCACTGAAAGCCCGTCGGGGCAAGGCCTCTCAAACCAGCTCTTGCCCCCACGGGCTCACTGCCGATCATGAGGCTAACTTCTCTCAGCCCGCCGCTCCTCCAGGTCCTGCTCCATCCCACGTTGCTCATCACCTTGCCGCTGCAGCCTATCCAGATCTGGTGCAGGAGTGACGTCCACAGACGACAAACGCGCTGGGCTTTAAATCGCCTCCAACTTCTCAGCGTTGCGCGCCGGGCGTCGCGCGCCGAAGGTGCACGACAAAGGGGCCTGCCCCTTTGTGCGCCCCTTCGTGCGCCCACCGAAGTGCCCATATCATCTTAAATGTACCTTCCTTGATTTATCATTGATTGTCATAGTTTTTCGCTGATCCTCCCCCTCCCTTTTTGTCCCGTCTTATTGAAAAACCATCCCTGGTTCTCACACCATCTCCTCCTTACCCACCCCACCCCCAACCTTCAACAATGCCACCTTTCATATGTAACTGTCCTATCTCCAACAAGCAAAGATATCCCTCAACATTACCCATCCCTTTACCCAACCCTCCCACCCACCTACAAAGAAGACTTATTCCTATTCCTATCTCCCCCCTCACTCAATTTCTGGGCCTCTCTCTAATCTTACTACTCCTTTTCAATGCCCAGTCTCTCCAAAAACAAACACATCTACTCCATGACCTTCTTACCGATTCCAACCCTGAAATCTGCGCCATAACCGAAACATGGCTTAAATCCCATGTTACCCCCCTGATTAATCAGCTTCCCACTGACACCTATGACATTTTCTCCATCCCTCGCAAAAAGATAAGAGGAGGTGGACTTCTCCTTGTTGCAAAAAACACCTTAAACTTATACCCCAAAAATGCAATCTCCCCCACCAATATGAAATTGGCTTCTTTAAATCAAAAGCCCTCCAAATCTGCCTTATCTACACCCACCCTGTCTTCTAGAGAAAGACTTCTCCCCCCTTATCGAATTCTTTGCCGACTCACTCTCCCCAGACCTCCCTACTATTCTCCTTGGTGATTTTACCCTCCATGTTGACTCCAATCCACAATCTCCAGCTTGTGAAGCTTTCATCTCCTCAATGGAAGCAATGGGCTTTACACAGATTATACACTCCCCCACCCATAAGGCCGGCCACACCTTAGACCTCATTTTCACTAATTCCTCCATCACTACAATCAACTCCCCATCATGTTTCGATGTACCATGGTCTGACCACTCCATCATTCAATCCACCCTCGCACTACAACAGTCAACCCCCTCTCTCTCTCCCAAACCACAATCCTTCAAATACCATAAAACCTGCACCTTAGATACCCTCACAACAGCATGCTCAGACATCTCTAACCAACTTGACCTCTCATCAGTCGACAACGCCATTTCCTCCTGGATTGATACCACCCTTAACATAGCAAACAAACTCTGCCCTATTGCCTTTAAAACCATTAAACCTGCCCACCCAAACAAAAAAACATGGTTTTCCCTAGAACTTAAGAATCTCAAAACCACCCTCAGGATCTCAGAAAGGCGCTAGCACAAACACCCCTCCCCAGCAACTAAAACCTCCTACTATCAACTCATGCACGATTACAGGAAAGCCATTCTCCAAACCAAATGAGAATATTATGCTCATAAGATACATAATTTCCAAAACAATGCCAAGGCCTTCTTCACTATGATCTCTAACCTCACCAGATCCACCCCGACACAACCTGAAATACCCACATTGAAAAATCGTTGCAACGAATTAGCACACTTCTTTCAAAACAAAGTCTCCTCACTCTCTGCACAATTCTCTCTTAATGCCAACAAAGTGACACTTCCCACCCTCAACCTCTCAGCTACTCTCTCATTTTTGACCCATCCTCCTCCCTGGAGATCAAAAACATCTTAAAAAAGATGAGACCCTCCTCCCACCCCTCTGAAACTATTCCCCCCAAACTGCTTCTATGTATTCCCAAAGCTATTGCTAAACCCCTTTCTAACATTCTCAATCGATCCCTGGAACAAGGCACTGTCCCCAATCCACTACAACAAGCTGTGGTTAAACCAACCATTAAAAAACCCAATCTTGATCCCTCTACCTTATCTAATTTCAGACCCATCTATCTCCCATTCCTATCTAAAATCCTAGAACATAAGAACATAAGAAAATGCCATACTGGGTCAGACCAAGGGTCCATCAAGCCCAGCATCCTGTTTCCAACAGTGGCCAATCCAGGCCATAAGAAGCTGGCAAGTACCCAAAAACTAAGTCTATTCCATGTAACCATTGCTAATGGCAGTGGCTATTCTCTAAGTGAACTTAATAGCAGGTAATGGACTTCTCCTCCAAGAACTTATCCAATCCTTTTTTAAACACAGCTATACTAACTGCATGAACCACATTCTCTGGCAACAAATTCCAGAGTTTAATTGTGCGTTGAGTAAAAAAGAACTTTCTCCGATTAGTTTTAAATGTGCCCCATGCTAACTTCATGGAGTGTCCCCTAGTCTTTCTACTATCCGAAAGAGTAAATAACCGATTCACATCTACCCGTTCTAGACCTCTCATGATTTTAAACACCTCTATCATATCCCCCCTCAGTCGTCTCTTCTCCAAGCTGAAAAGTCCTAACCTCTTTAGTCTTTCCTCATAGGGGAGTTGTTCCATTCCCCTTATCATTTTGGTAGCCCTTCTCTGTACCTTCTCCATCGCAATTATATCTTTTTTGAGATGCGGCGACCAGAATTGTACACAGTATTCAAGGTGCGGTCTCACCATGGAGCGATACAGAGGCATTATGACATTTTCCGTTTTATTCATCATTCCTTTTCTAATAATTCCCAACATTCTGTTTGCTTTTTCGACTGCCGCAGCACACTGAACCGACGATTTCAATGTGTTATCCACTATGACACCTAGATCTCTTTCTTGGGTTGTAGCACCTAATATGGAACCCAACATTGTGTAATTATAGCATGGGTTATTTTTCCCTATATGCATCACCTTGCACTTATCCACATTAAATTTCATCTGCCATTTGGATGCCCAATTTTCCAGTCTCACAAGGTCTTCCTGGAATTTATCACAATCTGCTTGTGATTTAACTACTCTGAACAATTTTGTGTCATCTGCAAATTTGATTATCTCACTCGTCGTATTTCTTTCCAGATCATTTATAAATATATTGAACAGTAAGGGTCCCAATACAGATCCCTGAGGCACTCCACTGTCCACTCCCTTCCACTGAGAAAATTGCCCATTTAATCCTACTCTCTGTTTCCTGTCTTTTAGCCAGTTTGCAATCCACGAAAGGACCTCGCCACCTATCCCATGACTTTTTACTTTTCCTAGAAGCCTGTCATGAGGAACTTTGTCAAACGCCTTCTGAAAATCCAAGTATACTATATCTACCGGTTCACCTTTATCCACATGTTTATTAACTCCTTCCACCCAATATGGTTTCCAGAAACACCTAAGTACTGAAACCTTACTTCTATCCCTTACAGACACCTTACTCAAAAGAATGGACACTGGTAATTCCTATCTTCTTGCCATGTTAGACATTTCTGCTGCTTTCGATACTGTTAATCACAACATTCTTATCAACATTCTCATCAGTATTGGAATTTCTGGAACTGCTCTCTCCTGGATAAAATCCTACCTACAAAACCGTCACTACACAGTCATCACTGATAACAACGAATCCGACCCCATTAGCCTTGACCGAGGTGTCCCCCAAGGTTTCTCTCTCTCCTCCACGCTATTTAACATTTACATGCTTCCACTCACCAATCTCCTATCCAACCTTGGTATCAAACACTTCATCTATGCAGAAAATTCTTTTCCCCTTTACAGACTCCCTTTAAACTGCCCTCCAAAACTGGGAATCATGCCTCACCTCTATCAACCAACTACTCACAGACATGCATCTTGCTCTCAACCCTCAAAAAACTGAACTCCTCATTATCTCCAACAGACATCCATCACCCTCTATTCCCCTTTCCTACTCATCCACTACCTTCCACTCTCACACCCGTAACTTGGGTGTTCTGATTGACAACCAACTCTCCTTTAAACCCTTCATCAAATCTATCCTAAGTGACTGCTACTTCAAGTTACAATTAAAAAAACTCCGACCTTTGCTATATTTCTCCGACTTTCGCACAGTATTACAGTCTATTATTTTTTCCAAAATAGACTACTGTAATGCCCTCCTTCTTGGCCTCCCTGCTACTTATACCAAACCCTTACAACTCCTACAGAATGCCTCAACACGTATCCTTACAAACTCCAAAATAAGAGACCACATTACCCCAATGCTTATTGAGCTACATTGGCTACTGATACAATCACGAATCCTATACAAAACCTTATCCCTCATTCACAAAAGTATCATAAATGATACCTCCCACTGGATCAGCCCTCCACTCCTTCCACACACCTCCACAAGACCAACTCGTCCCTCTCTTCAAGGAACACTCCGCACTCCCTCGATCAAATCCACTAAACTCATCTCCACAATGAACAGAGCTTTCTCTCTGGCTGGCCCCTCCCTTTGGAACTCCATGCCTCCAGACTTAAGCACTGAAATTTCTAAGCTAAATTAAAAAAAAAAACTAAAAACCTGGCTATTCCTAAAGGCCTATCCGTCAGATTCTACCCACCTTTTTTGATTAATTTCTGATAACTGTGTAGTATAATCACCGAATAACTGTAAACAACATACTGTTTTTCCCTCACTTTGTCTGATTCTCCTTAATTTGTGCATAACTGCGAATAATATGCAGAAACTTCCTCATTTGATCTAACACTCCTTAATTTGTATATTTACTCCATGCCTCCGAACTCTCCTGTAAATGTTTCCCCTATTGCTCAGTATTTTAATTACTGTATTAAGCCGTATGCTTTAAACTTTTGTGTAAATATTTTACTCCATGGCTCCGAACTCTTCTGTAAATATTTCACCAATCTCTCTCCTTAACCCTTATGCTTTAAACTTTTGTGTACATTTTCTCCAGTATTATTCAATTTCCTTTATCTCTACCCCCAACCCCCAACCTCTCCTAACCCTCCAACCATGCCCTTTCCTCAATCTTTTTAATTTTTTACCAATACCCCTTCCTCAGTCTTTCATATTTTTTACCAATGCCTCCTCCTTATTCCCTCTTTATCCTCCTTACCCCTAACTCTAATAATTTTTTTCCTATTGTACTGTTCTTACAATGTTTAAACCTTGAGCTTAGTTAAACTGTGCCTAGTTAATTTGCTCTCTTATACGCCACTCAGATTGTTACTGTTCCTATTTATCATATAGTTTTTGTTCTATGTAAAGGCCTTTGCCTAAATATTTCCAAGTTTCTTGTAAACCGATACGATGTGCAAATGGATGTCGGTATATAAAAAATTCTAAATAAATAATAAATAAATAAACAGTTGAAGTTTCTAATAACTGGATTTAACCACTGCAAAAATCTGGGATGACTGAAAGCTAACCGTTCAAAATAATTCCAAAATGTTATACTTATATAACCAGAGGTACCTTGACATTTTTCAAACTGGAAAATGGTTAGAATTTCAGAAATACCTGTTCTGGTCCAACTGGATCTCCAAAGTACCAAAACTTTGTGCTGCTTGCAATTTTCATTACTCTATACCCTGGGGTTTTGACACCTTTGTGCTGTTTGTGGTTTTCTACTCTCAACAACTTGGTGGTTTGATTCCTATGTGTTTGTGGTTTTTCACACTCTATATCTTAGTGGTATTGATGCTGTTGTGCTGTTTGTGAAGGGGGGGGTGGGGTCAACACTCATTGACATGTATTAGCTCTAAAGTTACCATGTTTATTCAAGTAACAGTTGAAATAATTGATTGAATAAGCCATTCACAGTTTCTCTATATCAGCTGTATGTACTTAACAAGTGCACGGTTCAGTCTTTATACATTGACAGATGCAAATGCTACTGGTAGGATCAACCAAGTAGCCATGCTTTGACTAGGAAAGGCATCCCATACTACTGCAGGTTGCCATGATTCAGACAGGGACCTACCATCTGCTTTCTGGCATTGACACAGCTGAGAATGAAAAGGGGAGAAGCCTTGGCTTTTCCTGAGTTGGAGAGTGTAGATCAGTCCCATATTCTAAAGAGATTGCAGTCACAAAAGCTAGAGGAACATGTGCATACCAATCAAGGACCCTCTCCTTGCCCCTGCTGCCAGAAGGGGCTGATCCTGCATCTGTGCTAGGGTTGCTAAGTGAGCTGACAGATGAATCAGCCTTGCTGGGCAGAAAATAACCCCCAGTTGGGGCTCCCTGAAATATACCAGAAAATCCTCCTGAAGGGAGCAAAGAAGAATTTATTCTTGGTACCAAAATTTGCTTCTTCCACTGCTCTGGCTGCCTTTGAGATTTTTCTAAATCCTCATTTCTCTACGATACTTGCCAAATTTTGGTTTGCCCTGACCATCCATTGATTTGCATGCTTGCCATCCCAATCCTCAGTGAAGCAAGCATGGAAAGCAATGGATGATCAGGGCTTTTGATGACATTCTTTCTCCAACCTCAGCCTGCAAGGTCTACCTTGAGAGTTTTTCATCTACTCTTATTGCTGTGTTGCTCTGCCCTACTGTTTGTAATTGCCAGCACCAGTACTGCTGCCATCACTCCAAGTCAGTCTTGGAACCTCAGAGTCCTTCTTCCTCTGCTCCAGCTGTCTTTGAGGTTCTTTACAAATCCCCTTCCCATTCAATATTTGCTTACTCTTGCTTTTTGCTTTAGCTATCCGTTGCTTTACATGCTTGTTGCACCACTCCTTGGGCCCTTCATGCGACTCCTGGTACTGCTTTGCCTCCCCCCGGTGTCCTATGCTTTTGATGCCATTCTTCATCCTGCCTCAGCCCTCAAGTTACACCTTGAGGACTTTTCAGCTACTTGCTTCATTGCTTTGCTCCAACCAGATGTGGGTTTTTGTTTTTTGGGGGGGGGGGTTATCTTTATTTATAATTTTAAGACAGTTAACAAGTTAAACAACTTGACAAGAAATGGTATTGTTACGACTATGTCTGCTGTTCAGCCTCCTCACCACCAGAGACCCCTCATGAGCATGCTCTCTTGACTGACCCAGTCTGTCCTACCTGTCTGCTCCATGTCCCGAACTCCCTATTTAAACCCACTTAGCCCATGCCTCAGTGCTTCGGCATCGAGTTCCCTTGGGCTCCCTGCTTTAGCCTCTTGTTACTTTCTAGTGCGCCTCCGGGCTTCTCGCTACCTGTCTTGCTCCGTGGCCTTGGGCCCCTGCTCTTCTTGTCCTGTAGTCTTCTGCCTTGCCTACTTCGTTGTTCCCCCTGATTCCTTACTTGTTGCCATTATATTTCCCCCTGCTTCCTTGCCTAGCTGCCTTTGGGCTTTTGTGTTTTCTGTTCAGTGTAAGTCTTGTCTTTTGTTTGTCTAGTCCAGTCATTGTCTGTCCTGCTCTCCCTGGCTCTCTCATTCCAGCTTACAGTTACCTACATTCAGTCCCACACTTACCTGCACGCTATCCTGATTCCACCCATACCTGCACTCAGTTCCGGTGTTCAGACCACACTTACCTGCATTCATAACTACGCTTAGCCCCATGCTGATCCAGTGTTTCCCGAAACTCATCCTTACCCTCACACACCTTTTTCCAGAGACTCCTTCCAGCCATCTCCCATCACCACAGACTCCTCACAGCCAGCACCAGAGACTCCTCTCCAGCCATTATAAGATACTCTGCTGTCCAGCTCCAGAGACTCCCTCCAGCCAGCACCCAGCTTCAGGGACTTCTTCCAGCCAGTAACCGGCACCAGATACTCTTTTCATCCTGCACCAGACTCCTAGCACATCTTCTCATGAAACCTTTGAGAAAACCTTTCATAAAAAATCAAAATATCTCCCAGAAAGTCCTAGTGCTCACTTGGTCAGCATTCCTCCTGTGACTTCCATGCTAGGGCTTCAGAAACAAGTTTCTCTAGAGCAGAAAAGACTAATTAAGCCTAGCAGAGCTCTGCCTCCCACAGCTGCAGGTCAGTCGCGGCTGACGAGCTGCATCCCGAGATGTTCCAGAACTGCCTGTGCGTTTACTAATCTGCAACTCCACACATCAGAACCAGGGTCCAGAGATCAGAGGACTGGCAGCCTGTCTCTATCCACCAAGTGCTCTGCAGTCCAGTCTTTATCCTCCTTCCACTCTATCATAACCACTCCTACAACTTATGACCAGTCAACAACAGGCTTCTATATCCAGCCACTTGAATCTGCCTCGCCACCCCAGGAGGGATTTGAGCCTACCGTGTCACCCCAGGAGGTGGTTGAGCCTGCTGTGCCACACCAGGAGGGGTTTGAGCCTGCTGTGCCACCCCAGGAGGTAGTTGAGCCTGCCATGTCGTCCCAGGAGGGGTTTGAGACTGCTTTGTCACCCCAGGAGGAGTTTGAGCCTGTCGTGTCACCTCAGGAGGAGTTTGAATTTGCTGTATCACCCCATGAAGGGGTTGAATTAGTCGCATTATCCCAGGAAGGGTTTGAATTTGCCGTATCACCCCAGGAGAGGTTTGAGCCTGCTTCGCCACCCCAGGAAGGGGTTGAATTTTTTGCATTTAACCCAGGAGGGGTTTAAGCCTGCCATATCATCCCAGGAGGGTAATGAGCCTGCCGCATCACTCCAGGAGGGGTTTGAGACTGCTTCGCTACCCCAGCAAGGGTTTGAATTTGCCGCATTACCCCAGGAAGGGTTTGAGCCTGCTGTGCCGACCCAGGAGGGGTATGAACTTGGTACACTGCCCCAGGGGGAGCCTGACCTGGCCTCTCAGGGGTCTCAGCAGTTCCCGCACGGACTTAAGTCAATCCCACCATTCCTTAGCAAATTTGGACAACTTTACTCTGCAAGAGGCACCCATTTCCAACTAGCCTATTTTATGAAAGAAAGCTGTCCACACCAACCCATATCATACCTCATCATCCACCTCCTCCTGGATCCCTGCAGAGCTGGGATCCAGGAGGAGGAGGAGGCCTTAAAGAGGGGGTGGTGTTACGACTATGGCTGTTGTGCAGTCTCTTCACCACCAGAGGCCCCTCATGAGCACGCTCTCTTGGCTGATCCAGTCTGTCCTACCTGTCTGCTCCATGTCCTGAACTCCCTATTTAACCCCGCCTAGCCCATGCCTCAGTGCTTCGGCATGGAGTTCCCATGGGCTCCCTGCTTTAGCTTCTTGTTACTTTCTGTGTGCGTCTCTACATCTCGCTACCTGTCTTGCTCTGTGGCCTTGGGCCCCTGCTCTTCTTGTCCTGTAGTCTTCTGTCTTGCCTGCTTCGTTGTTCCCCCTGTTCCTGATTCCTTATCTGTTGCCATTATATTTCCCTCTGCTTCCTTGCCTCACTGCCTTTGAGCTTTTGTGTTTTCTGTTCAGTGTAAGTCTTGTCTTCGTTTGTCTAGTCCATTCATTGTCTGTCCTGCTCTCCCTGGCTCTCTCATTCCAGCTTACAGTTACCTACATTCAGTCCCACACTTACCTGCACGCTATCCTGATTCCACCCATACCTGCACTCAGTTCCGGTGTTCAGACCACACTTACCTGCACTCATAACCATGTGTACCCCCATGCTGTTCCAGTGTTTCCTGAAGCTCACCCTTACCCTCACACACCTTGTTCCAGAGACTCCTTCCAGCCAGCTCCCCACAGACTCCTCACAGCCTGCACCAGAGACTCCTTTCCAGCCATTATAAGAGACTTTGCTGCCCAGCTCCAGAGACTCCTCTCCAGCCATTATCAGAGACTCTGCTGTCCAGCTCCAGAGACTCCCTCAGCCAGTACCCAGCTCCAGGGACTCCTTCCAGCCAGTACCCGGCACCAGATACTCTTTCCAGCCTGCACCAGACTCCTTCCAGCCAGCACCTGGTATCAGACACTCCTCAGAGCCAGCACCAGAGACTCCTCTCCATCATTATCAGAGACTCTACTGTGACTCCGGTTCTCCCTATCCTGAGTCACTCCTGTAGGTGGTGTTCACCACACCTGGCTATCTCCCAACCGTCAGGCCGATACAGTACAGTGAGCTCCGACGGAGTGCACTGTTAGCCTGCTATTGGACACGCGTTTTCCCTTACCCCTTATTCAGTAAGGGGAGGAAAACGCGCGTCCAACCCGCAGCACCTAATAGCGCCCTCAACATGCAAATGCATGTCGTCGGCCCTATTAGGTATGTACGCGGGATACAGAAAGTAAAATGTGCAACCAAGCCGCACATTTTCGGTCGGCGCTAATTTCTTCCGGCGCCGGGAAAATGCTTTTATAACTGCTTTTCTGTGCACCCTCCGACTTAATATCATACCGATATTAAGTTGGAGGTCCCGAAAAGTAAAAAAAAGTAAAAATAAATAAAAATAAAAATTTGATTTCGGCCCACGGCTGTCGGGCCAAAAACTGGACGCTCAATGTTGCCGGCGTACGGTTTCCGAGCCCGTGGCTGTCAGCGGTCTCGAGAACCGACGCCGGCAAAATTAAGCGTCGGCTGTCAAACCCGCTGACAGCTGCCACTCCTGTCAAAAAGGAGGCGCTAGGGACAGCGCCTCCTTTTCCCCGTTTTTACCATGTCACCTAATTTACATACAGAATCGCGCGTACCGGCAAAGGGCCGGTGCGCGCACCGGGAGAGCGGGCGTTCGTCCATTCTCCCGCGGACTTTACTGAATCGGCCTGCGTAACAGGTATAGAGACCATAAACAGTAGAAGAGAAAATCTTATCAGAATTATACAGATCTCGACCATACCCTGTTAGTCCATCTTAAAGGGGATATTCCAATGGAAATTATGCAAAGCAAATAAACATCAAATTTGACATTAAGAAGAAAAATGGCCTCACCACACTAAATGTTAAGCTCTCTAATTTCTAAGGTCGGAACACATTATTAGGAGCTAATCAGTATAGGAGAGGAATCTTGACTTACTTTATCATTCCAAAAGGAATTAAGCTGGGAAGGGTTAAAAAAAACATATTTGACCCCTGCATATTTGATAAATTTACAAGGAAAATATAACCAAAAAATAGCCCACAAATTGATTACTATGGAACACATTAACAAGAATCAATTTCTTTTCAATTGTGTTACTTTAGCAACATCAGGAAACATGCTCCACTCGACGCTGTTACTGCCGGCTGATCTTGATCATCTGGGTGCGACAGGAGCATGCTGATCACATAAGCTTCTCCCGCAGGGGGGCTAGGCTGAGGAGGAGCCTGACATGGCTCCGGCAAAAATGATGACTCAGGGTCCAGGGTGGACAGCGATGGAATACCACTCGACTGACCTCCCAAGGATTGCTCCACGGAGCACAATGAAAGCTCCTGGCTCCAGACAACATGCTGGTCCATCGGGCCCAAAAACGGTGAACCTTCCGAAGCTTCAGGGAACGCTCTGGCCCTTCCCTTCCTCTTCCCCATATTGCAGTTATTTCAGAATGTGTAATAATAAGAAGAAATTGAGAGGGGCTAAGGAGAGTTCGGAGCACCACAGATTAGTGTGCAGCCATCTTGGATTCCACTGGGATGTCTCCCGCATATGTTTTTAATCATTAGCAACACAGCTCTGCCTCTTCTTCATGCCAGTCTATATATCTTAAGATGCTCCAGCTGTCTTTGAGCACTTTTTAAATCCCCTTCTCCTACAATACTAGCTAACTGTGATCTTGCTCTGTCCATCCATTGCTTTGCACACTTGCTCTACCATTCCCCAGCCTTTTCATGCCACTCTTGGTACCAATTTGCCCTTCCTGGTGCCTTGGGCTTTTGATGCCTTTCTTCCTCCCTTCTCAGATCTCAAGGTACACCTTCGGGGGGGGGTTTCAGCTACTCTTATTGCTGCTTTGCTCTGCTCCTATTGTTTCTGTTTCTAATCACCAGAACCACTACTGCCACCATTGCTCCAAGCCGGTACCTTAGAGTGCTTCCTTCTTTGTTCCAGCTGTCTTCAAGGTTCTTTCCAAATCTCCTTCCTCTACAGTATATTCTGAATATTGCTCTTTGTCCTTGCCATCCATTGCTTTGCACACTTGCTGCACCATTTCTTGGAACTTTCATGCTATTCCTGGTAATTCTTTGCCTCTCATAATGTATTGATCTTTTGATTCCATTTTTCCTTCTGCCTCTTCACTCTCAGTATACCTTGGTGGTAGGGGTGGGGGTTCAGCTACTCTTCTTGCTGTTGTGCTCTATTCCTACACATTCTGTTTTTAATTGCCAATGCTATTGCTGCTGCTGCTGCCACTACAAGCTAGACTTGGTACCATAGGATGCTTCCCTCTCTGCTCTGGCTGGCTTTGAAGTTCTTTCCAAATAGTTTCCTCCTTTTATACTTGCTGTCTCTTGGTCTTGCTGTGGCCATCTGTAGCTTTACACAGGCTTTAACCACCAAGTTATCTTTAATGATTTCATGTTCTTTCAGATTTTTTATGGTTTTGTTTAGCTTCTTCCAATATTTAATTTTTGACAGATTATACTACCTTGAAAGACAGAGGTAGCAGAAATTCAGCAAGCAGAACCTTACTCATTCCTTCCTACTGCTTCTGAGGTGATGGAGGCAATATTTACAAAATTTGATTCAATTTTTATAAAATTATTTATTTATATTTATTTATTTAAAAGGATTTCTAACCTGCACTTTTCAAGAAGTTCATGGCGGCTCACAAAATATTACATCTGTAAAAACACACATAAAACAAAAAAACAATACAAATTTGGGGGGGGGGGGGGGAGAGAAAAACACACAGAGCCTGTTGGTTTGTCTATGTTGCAATGATTCATTCTTTGAATAAAGCTTGGAGCAGTACAAAGGTATTCCTTTCCTGGATTTCCTGAATCATGGGATATGGATAGTGCTAAAGGGCATTTGGTGCCTCTATTCAGTAGCATCTTAGCCTCCAATGATTACCAATTTCAAGCCTGAACAGCCAGCTCCTTCACCTAATGAAGGCATATGGAAATTACATCAGATCTCCACTAGGGATTTCCTCTAGCTTCACCCTGCCTATGGGTTTCTGTCAATTTTGCTGTTGCCCTCTGTCTTTCATTTGGCACCTTTTGGCATGTTTTTGCCTCTCTGGGTTGCTGCTTTGCATTCTCAAGATATTTTGAGTATTCATGCCACTCTTTCAGTTGCTTTGAACCTCTATCACTAACTTGTTGGGTTTCCTGCCTCTTTCAGTACTTTGTTCCCCTTCATGTTTTTTTGAACTGTTGATACCACACTTGGTGCCATTTTGTCCCTCTCATATAGCATTTGGGTTCCATGCCCCTTGTTCTTGGTTCCTCTTACCCTGCTTTTGGAGCCTTCATGTGTTATGGCCACTCTTGTTGTAGCTTTGTTCCTACTGACAGTGTTTTAGAGAACTCCTGCCACTACTTGTCCCGTTTTATCCCTTTGCGGGTCCTTGGAATCTTCATGCCACTTTTGATACCATGCTGAGTCTTGATACATTGCCATGCCTTCTGATGATGTCTATATACCAGATTAATTAAAAATTATTAAAAAAAATCACAATTTGGGAGCACAAAATAGGCTGCATTTTTCCTACATTGACTATAATGGTAAACAAATAAAAATAAAATGAATAAATATTTGTTTTCATTTGAAACAAACTGAATGAATGACTGCAACCTACAAAAAACATTTGAACAAAACAAATTTTATGACTATGCACATGCCTATTAGTTACCCTTTCAAATAAGCATAAAGGGTAATGCATAAAGTCGTAATAGGGCTGTAACTTGTGATATCATGCAATATATGCGATTATTTGCATGTCCCTGCCTAGATTTCCTCCACTATTACAATGAACTGCTATGTATGTGATTTGCATGCATGAATTTTGCAAAGAGCTGATTAATAGGCAATTCTATGTTAATAATTATCAGGGCCAACTGAGAAAGTAGTCCCGAGGCTCCCGCATTAGATTTAAAGGACCACTGCAAATTTAAAAAAGATTCCCATGGCAATACATCTAAGTGTAGTGGGGGCCAAGGCTGATCCTCTGTTCATCCTAGGGCTTTCACTCAAGGTGTCCCCAACACAAAAAAGATAAAAGACTAAGGGAGCTCATGCAGCATCGGTCCTCAGCCACCCTCCAAACCTGTCACCAATAAGTAAAATATTGCTCCCACCCTCAACCCTGTCATCAATAAATAAAAAGTCCCCCCACCCCCCTTTCCATTGACATAATTGCTTTCACTGGCTCCCCTTCTCCCACCCTCCTATTACAATAGGCAACCAAAATCGTTGGGGAATAGTGACCCTCCAATACTTCCCCCATTCCTCAAATGTAGGAAAAAATTATTGGTATTTAGTGGGCCCCCAGCACCCCCTCCCATATCCCCAAACCTTAAAAAACAGATCAGGATCCTGTGTTGGGGTCCAGGGTATCCCCTAGCCCCAGGCCTAGTCAACACCGATTTTCAAAATGGCACCAACCTGACCTTGCTCCAGTAACATGACTGTGGCAAGGTCTGTTCATTGGACCTAGGCCAAAAAAAACATCTTTCCACATGGATATCTGATTTCATTTCCTATTGTTATACTTAATCAGAATAGCAACTTAAAAGTACAATGAAAACCCATCAAGTTAGGGCTACGGCAGCTTCTTTAGCCCAATTTCACTCTGCTTTCATAGAAGATATCTGGAAGGCTGTCTCCTGGTTCTTTGTCCATACCTTCACTGTTCATTATTACCTAGAAAATACTTCACATCAAGATAACAATTTTAATCAGATGTTCTCAAAAGCTTTTATAATTAATTCCTTCAACTTTCCCTCCACACTCTAACAAAACACAGGATACTTGTTCTATCACTGATAAAGGAACATAACAGATACTTACATGCAATCTTTAGTTTGTGAATCCACACTTTTGTGGTTGATTATTGTCCTGATTGACTATGGAAAAGAAAAGTTGCCGGCGTAGCAAGTGTTATCTAACCTGTAGCAAGTGTTATCTAACCTGTAGCAAGTGTTATCTGTAGACAGTAAAACAAGTCAATTTAATTTCCTCCCTGCAATGTTAAAGGTTAGCGTATTACAAGGAATGAGGAGACTCGCACAGCAGTAGCTGCGGAGGCACATCAGCACATACTCAAAATAACTTCTTGCGTTTTCTGATCTCTGATGCCATCAGATGATATCAGCCACTTAGGCAGTTGATTTGTCTTGCTGTTTTCTGAAGACACCTATTAGAAGTAAGCAACTTTGCTTTCCCTTCTGTGATCATCTAACTGACCTGTTGCGGTCCTGCCCATGAGCGGGCAGTCCCCCCACCTACCTAAACGCGACAGACTGCCACCGTCCTCCGCAGTGTGGAGGCTGAGGTCGTCTTCTGCCTGCACGGCAGGGCTGAGCCCTCGCTGGGAGTCCTCCTTCGCGGCCGAAGCAGCCACTACCGCTCCTGCCTCTTCGCAGCTGGAGCCGCTGCCAAGGCCCTCCGCCTGAGCAGTAGGGAGGCCGCCTCCACTGCTGCCTGCACCCTTCTTCGCGGAACGAAGCCGCTTCTGCAGCCTCCCTTCTCTTCCATCTTTGTGGCAGGGCTGCCGCTGCCACTCCTGCTCCGTCTTCGTGGCCAGCCACTGCCAGGGCCTTCAGACGGCAAGGAAGCCATCCCTGCCAGTGCCTGTGCTCCTTCCATCTTCACAGCAGGGAGCCACTCCATCTCGGGCCTTCCACGTGGCAGACACCACCAGCATGTCTGCCTTCTTCTTCTTCTGCCTTTCCCGAGGCGAGGGCACACGCCTCAGCTCGCTTCTTAAAGGGCCAATGGCGGGAAAAGCCCTGCAGCCCTTGAAGATGATGTCATCAACCAGTCTTGCTTCAGCCCTATAAAAGGGGCCCTGTGTCAGTCCATCGTAGCCTTCGCAAGGATCCAGTTTGCTCCTGGATGTCCAGACCTTCATTCCAGGAGTCTTCTGAGGTCCATCACTTCTTCAAAGTCCTGTGTTTCCTGTTGGAGCTCCTTTATCTTCGTCTGAGCCTTCGTTCCTGATGTTCCATGTCCAGATGTTCCATCTTCCTGTGAGTTCATTCCTAAAAGCCTTGATGTTCCAGTTGTCCTGCTTTTTGTGGTTCCGTTCCTGAAAGTCCTGTTGTTTCTTATCCTGATGTTCTAGACGCTCCGTGTTCCCGTTGCCTTGATCCTGATGTCCCTGTTTTCACTTCTGCATCCAGTTCCCAGGTTCCTTATGCCCACCTTTCCTGGCATGCCACATTGTGGTCTGTAACCAGCCCATGGGATGGCTGTGTATGGCGTTTCATGGTACAAGGCCTCCTTCTCTGCTGCAGCGCAAGCCTCCCGGAGACTTCTGTCTTGAAGCCTTGTTCCTGTGTCTCTTGTTCCCAGTCTATGGAGTCCCCTTGCTTCTGCTCCATCCATGTCTCAGATGCTGCCAGAACCTGCCCCGCTTCAGCATGGTAGGCGACCAGCCCCAGGCGGCTGAGTAGGTCGTGCCCCGGTGCAGGCCTCTTCAGTTTCTCTGCCATGTTCCAGTCTCAGCTTCCATTTACCTCGTCTGGAGTCTGCTTCGAGTACAGCGTGGTCCGCGACCAGCCCATGGAATGGCTGTGTAGGGCGCGCTGCGATGCAGTGCTCACCCAGTACTTTGCCTGACTCCTGAATCCCTGCTTGAACCTCTGAATGATCTGAATACCTTGAATCCTTGACTGAGTCTTCGGAGTATCCTTGAGTCCTTGCCTGGGTCTTCGTCTGTGTATCCAAGTCCTCGCCTGAGTCTTCATCTGAGTATCCAAGTCTTCGCCTGAGTCTTCATCGATGTCTCCATGTTCCTGCCCTCAGCCTCCATCTGGCCTCACGCACTCGTCGTTCCCAAGCGGCGGGTCCGAAAGGGCTTCCGAGTGGCTGGAGGGCTACTCTCGTGACCAGCATCGCGTTGCTGGGTCACACTGGTGCGTATAAGTCCAGTGGAGGCTGGGTCCAGCCTTGTTCCAGTTCTGGATTCCATCACTTGTCTTCAATCCAGCCTTGCTCCTGTCCTGCCCTTGCTCGGGCATGCCTCGCCTGCCTTGGCACCTCTTCGGAGTTCCTCTGGGGTTGAGCCGTGGTCCAAGAACACACATTCTCCTCGGAAGTGGAACTGCTCTCCTAGCGCTTCCTAACATGACCCCCAAGTAGAAATATAACTTTCCTTTCAAACATTCTTCTAATTGCCTCATCGTCATTCAATCTGCAACCCTGGATTATAGAAAAGGAGTGTCATACAAAGGGCCAGATTTTAAAAGCCCTACGCACGCCGGGCCTATTTATAAAGGCTCGGCGAGGTGCGTAAAGCCCCAGGATACGTCTAAGTCCCAGGGCTTTACAAAAAGGGTGGGGTGGGGCAGGGCCAGAGGACTCCAGCACAGCGGCCATTTGTCTCTGTGTCGAAGGGTCGCGTGCCGGCAGGCTGCCGGTGCACGCAACCGGCACCTACCTCCAGGCAGGCGCAAAAGGTGAGACAACAATTTTGGGGGGATTAGGTTAAGGTTAGGGGGTGGAAAGGCTAGGGGATGGGGTGGAAAGGTCAGGCTAGGGGGAGGGAACGGGGAAAGACAACGGGCATCAGCGCCCACAAGGTGCACTAGTGTGCACCCCCTTGCGCGCGCCGACACCCGAATTTATAACATACACGCGCAAGTTATAAAATCAGGCATACATGTGTGCGCGCCAGGTAGCGCGCACACATGTACACCGGCGCATATTTTTTAAAATCTACCCCAAAGTCTTTATAGTTCCAACTTCCATCTTTATTTTTCTGTTCTGGAGCACTAGCAGTAAAAGTGGCAAAATCACAAAACAAAGATGCATCACAGGATCCTACATGCAGAAATACTGACAGACAGCCTTGTATGAACTGATTCCAGTTCTTGATTGCAGTCAGACAATTAGTACTCCCTCAGCTCTAGAAATACATAGAAATAAAAACCTCTAGTTTTGTCCCCTGATAATCACTTGTGAGCTCTGAATATAGGCTTTTCCATAATGTGAACTGGTTCTTTCAGAAAGCTTAATTCATTCTTACTCCTAGAGCTCTTAATAAGATACTAGGCTTCCAGGTCTAGTCGTAGCCTTTGGTACACCAGCATCTATGGCAGGGGTGGCCAACCAGTGTTTTGCAAGCTGCATGTGGCTCTTTGGAGTGCAAGTTTCATGCGGTTCTTTGGAGTACAAACTGCATCTTGCGAGAAAATTCTTCCCTGTATTGCTGTTTCCTCTGCCTATTGTACACTGTGATCCTTGCCCTTCTCAGCAGCCAGCTCATGGGAAGAAGTTGCAAGTTTACAATTTCCACCCCAGAATTAGCTACTGAGAAGGAGGAGGATCACAATTTGCATAAGCTGCCTGCCTTCACATCTGTATACCCCCACCCCTTTCCAAGCTCATCAGTGTCCATCCATGGCAGCTGAAGAAGAAATCTGGTAGGATGCTGTGGAACTCATCCCACAGCAACCTAAAATGAGGTCCAGTGGGGCCACCATGGAGCACATCCTGCGGTGGCCGAAGTCAAAGCCCACAGAGAGTGTGCAAGTGTGAGTGCCTGTGTGTGTGTGTTTGTGTGTATGCAAGACAGAGAGTGCCTAAGAACATAAGAAGTGTCATGCTGGGTCAGACTAAGCACCACTGAGCCCAGCATTCTGTCTCCACCAGTGGCCAGTTTGAGTCACAAGTTCCTGTCAGATCCCCAACCGTTGATCTATTTTTTTGTATCTCATTCCAAGGGATAAATGCCAGCTTTCCCAAGTCCACCTGAATAATAATTGTTTATGGACTTTTCTTTCAGGAACTTATCCAATCCTCTTGAACCCCACTATCAATATGCAAAAATATTTTTAGAGCATGAGAGAGAAAGAGAGTGAGGGAGAGAGAGACTGAGAGAGAGTCAGTCTGGCACTCTATAAATATGTACTACTGTAAAGGGGCACTTTGAATTGAGGTGGGTTTCAGAAGGTGGGGAGGGGGATTTAGAGGGGTGTTGTTACAAATCACTAAAGATTTGTAGTCATTATATTGGATAAAAAGTGTAACTAAAAGAGCTATTCCTCTAGTTACTCCTCAGAATGTTTCTGTAACACCACCTCCCTAAAACCCCCACCTTCTGAAACCCACGCCAATTCAATGTGCCCCTGTACAGTGGTATATATAGAGAGAGTTTCAGACTGATGCTATAAAAGGGGTGCTCTCTCTCTCTCTCTCTTCTCTCTCTCTCTCTCATATGTAATAAGCAGGTTGCAAAGCAAAAAATAGCACAGGTATGATAAATTGTTTATGCAGGAGCAGGGTAATTAGTTTAACCATGCCCTTTTTTTTAATTGCTGATGCAATTTCTGCTATATTTATAGCATTTTGATAACTCTAGGGATATATTAGTTGCCTTAACCACATCCTCCAGCAACATATTCTATAGTTTGATTTTGCTCTGAGTGAAAAAACTACTTCCCACAACTTGTTTTAACTCTGTGTCCCCTAATCCTAGTGTTGTTTGAAAGGTAAATAACCATTTTCTATTTAACCATTCCACCCAATTCATGATTTTATAAATTTCAATCATATCCGCTCTCATGTCTTTTCCAAGCTAAAGAGCCCTAGACTGTTTAGCCTGTCTGCATAAGGAAGCTTTTCCAACCCCTTTATCATTTTTGATGCCCTTCCCTATACCTTTTCTATGTTGTATGTCTTTTTTGAGATGGGGTAACCAAGATTTGGTTGCACCTTGGATCTATACAAAGGCATTATGATATTCTCGGTTATGTTCTCTATTCTTTTCCAAATAATTCTTAATATTCTATTTTCCTTTTTGTCCTCTGCTTCACTCTGAGCTGAAGATTTCAAGGTATTATCCACAAGGATGCTAAGGTCCTTTTCCTGAATGGTGACTCCTAACATGATACCCAGCATCGTGTACCTATAGTTGAGATTATTTCTCTCTGCATACATAACTTTAAACTTGAACACTGTTATGCCCATCGGTCGTAGACGGCTGCGACCGCTGTTGCTCACCTTATGCCTCTGCGTTAACTTCTATGGGTAGTCTTGCAGCCTCTAACCGCTATCGCCGGCCTGCCTACTCCTGTTCCCGGGCCCTCCTGGACGGCATGGACACTGCCAACCGCCATCTTGCCCACTGAGTTCCTTAGGTGCACATGCACGCTCTCGGGCCAGTCTTATGCACGTCATGGCAGGAACCTCGGGGGCGTTCCCCCCGGATGAAGTCATTCATCATGGACTCTTAAGCTGGCTGGCCCTGTTTGCCTATGACTTGGCAACGAGTTCCCTCATTGCTGATTACGCTTCGCTCACTACGGACTTCCTGTTCCAGCTCCTGCTTCCTCGGCTTGAGACGTCCAAGGTACCTGCTCCTCGGGGGCCCTTTCCTTGTCTCTGGCTATCTGCTCCTCGGAGGGCCCTGCGCTTAGGACCACTGCCTGCCTCGTTTCCCGGGGCTTCCTCTGGAACCTTCGCTACGTCTACAGTGAGTACTCCGCTTCGCGGACCACTAACCTTACATCTCTACGGTGGAACCTTCATTGGTGTACCTCGCTCTGCGGACCATTGCCGTACCATCTCTACTGAGGAACCCTCACCGGTGTACCCCGCTCTGCGGACCATTACCATATCATCTCTACTGAGGAACCCTCGCCGGTGTACCCCACTCTGCGGACCATTACCGAATCATCTCTACAGAGGACTTCTCTTTGGGTATACCCCACTTACAGACCTCGTGGCACCTCTGTGTCAGTGTGACTTTCATGGTACACACCCCACTCCGTGGGCAGTGTCGCCCTACCTACTCTAGAGATACTCAAGGACTTCCAAGCTGTATCTGATGTCAGCTCGCTGCACTGATGCTCTGTGGCTCCACCGCTCTGGGCTACTCTCTCCAGCTCTCTCTGTCCTTCCTGCTTGCTCTTTCTCTCTGCTCTGCCTCCAGTACTTTCTGTTCCACACACACGCAGCTGAGACCTCGCCTCCCGACGGTGAGGCTCAAGGGGCTTCCTCCCCGTGGGAGGTACCATTTCTCACCTTGGCCCAGGGCCCAAATACCCATGGACCAGGCACAGGTCTCGGCACTCCAGGCCATCCTTGGACTGGCCCAGCGAATTACAGCACAGCAAAACATTCTGGAGACTTTGGCTAGCGCCATAAACCAATTGAATAATCAGCTGGACTCCGCCTCGACAACTACCAAACCAAACCCAGCTTCACATGCGTCACCATTCTGGCCTACAGTACCCTTGCCGGCACCACCTCATTTTGCAGGTGATCCCTTGTTGTGTCGGGGCTTTTTGAACCAGTGCAACATGCACTTTTCTTTACAACTTGCATATTTCCCTGATGTAGTTTCCAAGACAACATACATTCTGTCCCTCATGGATGGAAAAGCGTTAGCCTGGGCGTCACCCCTTTGGGAGTGAATGGATCCGATCCTCTACGACCTGCTGGGCTTCCTCGCTCTATTTCGTTCTATGTTCAACAACCCAGGCCGAAAGGCCAACTCCGGGTCTATACTCCTGCATCTGCAACAAGGTTCCAGATCTCTGACCGATTTTGTCATCGAGTTTAGGACTCTCTCGTCTGAATTGCACTGGGACCTGGGCTGCCTGCATGCTATATTCCTCGAAGGTTTGAGCCCGCGTATCAAGGACGAATTAACAGCAAGAGAACTCCCTGAGGTGTTGGATTCCCTTATAGACCTTGCCGGTCGCATTGACCGCCATCTTCATGAGCGTTCGCACGAGGCCAGAGGATCCAAGAGGATGGCTTCAGGTGCTCCACGCATTCGTCCAACCTTGTCCACTCAGACTGCTACTACACACAGCACCGAGGAAGAGGAACTGATGCAAATGGGTCGTAGCCATCTATCCTCAAAGGAAAAGCATCGTTGTCAAAGATCTGGCCTTTGTATCTATTGTGGTCAAACAGGTTATGCAGTACCCTCCTGTCCACTCTGTCCGGGAAAATCCCAGGCCTAGGTTCTGCCGGAGGACTTCTCCTAGGCCTGACCTCATCCTCTCCTCCGTTAACTCTGCCTGTCTCAGCGGTGCCTCCGATCATGGACGCCCGGATACAGGCGGGAAGGTCCATGAATGGACGCCGCGACCTTGGACGTCCGAGGTCGCATCTTCCATTCATGGACCTTCCCGCCTATAGGCCCCGCTGCCTTGAGCACCTGGCTGGATGTCCAAGCTGCGACCTTGGATGTCCGGCCGGGCGCTCAAGGCAGAGGTGCCTCCGATTATGGACACCCGGATACAGGTAGGAAGGTCCATGAACGGAAGCTGCAACCTCGGACGTCCAAGGTCCCTGCTGCCTTGAGCGCCAGGCCGGAAAGGTCCATGAATGGAAGCCGTGACCTTGGACGTCCAGCCGGGCGCTCAAGGCAGCGTGGCCTCTGATTATGGATGCCCGGATACAGGAGGGAAGGTCCAGGTTGCGGCTTCCGTTCATGGAAGTTCCTGTCTCTTTCCGGGCGTCCATGACTGAAATGCCCCGCTGCCTGTACGGGGGTCTGTGCTTCTGCCTGTCTGGTCCATTTTACCGTAGTATTCCATGTGTTCCTCTTCTGTTTTGGTTGAGTTTCCCTTTGTATTCCATGTGATCCTCTTCTGTTCTGTAGATTTTCTCTTGTATTCTATGTTCTCCTGTTCTGTTCGTTTGATTTTCCCAAATGAAAAATATCGCTGTCTGGTAAGAAGCTGACCGGTACGAAGCTGACTGAACACCACACTAACGCCAGGGACAGGGTAGGCGGTAAATATTCAGATTAAAGACACGGTAAATAAGCTGGTTAAAAGGGCGATAATTTGGGCGCACGTTAATCTATCGGAGGGAATAGCTAATCCGATCATTAACATATTATATACATGTGGCGGGCGGAAACGGATACGCATCCTTTTCGGCAAGCGGTAAGGATGCGTAAAAGCCGATACTGAATCGCGGGTATGCCTTACGCCAAAACGTGCGTCAAAAGTGGGTTAAACACTGGGTAACCACGGCCGCGCTTTACTGTATCGGCCCGAAAGAAAGCTGTGGACACTCTACCTCCTCACCACTCTTTTGATTGTGCTATAAACTTATTGCCTAACACTGAGCCTCCCCAAGGAAGGGCTTACCCACTTTCACTGACAGAGACAAAGGCCATGTCTGAATATATACAAGAAAATTTGGCAAAAGGCTTCATCCTGCCTTCCAAATCTCCTGCTGGAGCAGGGTTCTTTTTTGTGAGGAAAGAGGAAGGCTTCTTCCGGCCGTGCATAGATTACCGTGGCTTAAATGAGATTACCCAGAAGGACCATTACCCTTTGCCATTAATCTCCGAACTTTTTGACAGGCTCCAGGGGGCCAAGATATTCACTAAATTGGACCTCGCACCAGGCAGGCAAGTTACCAGGCAGCCCTCACGTCCACCAGCCACCCTGCTATCTACATTTCTAATAATCGAATCACCAACTATGATGGCCGGCCTAACCCTTCCCTCCTGGGCAGTAGCAATGAATGGAAAACCGCATTTAACACCCGCGACGGCCACTTTGAATACCTAGTAATGCCGTTTGGCCTCTGCGATGCTCCTGAGGTGTTTCACAATATGATGAATGAGATCTTCAGAGACATGGAGGCTAGCAGACTTGGAGGAGCTGAGGGAGACAGAGAGATACATTGATGAGACCTTCAGGGACATAGTAGCCAAGTCCCAAATCCAGTCTGGCAGCCCCAGTGCTGCCTTGGATCAGAAAGGTCTCCCAGTAGGAGAACATCACCCTGGTGTAGCAGGAAGTGATCCTGTAGCAAGGACCTGCTCTCCAGGTGATGTATTGTCCTCTCGCACAGAGGACAAGTCTCCCAGGGCTACTGCCCAGGAGGGAAGGGTTAGGCCGGCCATCATAGTTGGTGATTCGATTATTAGAAATGTAGATAGCAGGGTGGCTGGTGGACGTGAGGACCGCCTGGTAACTTGCCTGCCTGGTGCGAAGGTGGCAGACCTCATGCGTCACCTAGATAGGATTATAGACAGTGCTGGGGAGGAGCCGACTGTCGTGGTACATGTGGGCACCAACGATATAGGAAAATGTGGGAGAGAGGTTCTGGAAGCCAAATTTAGGATTTTAGGTGGGAAGCTGAAATCAAGAACCTCCAGGGTGGCATTTTCTGAAATGCTTCCTGTTCCACGTGCAGGTCCCCAGAGGCAGGCAGAGCTCCAGAGTTTCAACGCGTGGATGAGACGATGGTGCAGGGAAGAGGGATTCAGCTTTGTAAGGAACTGTGGAAACTTTTGGGGAAAGGGGAGACTTTTCCGAAAGGATGGGCTCCACCTTAACCAGAGTGGAACCAAGCTGCTGGCACTAACTTTCAAAAAGGAGATACAGCAGGTTTTAAACTAGAACAAGAGGGAAAGCCGACAGTCACTCAGCAGTGCATGGTTCGGAGAAATGTATCCTCGAAGGATACTAATGAAACAGGAGAGTTAGGGCATCCCAACAGAGAGGTTCCATTAAAAGCAAACATAGTCCATATGCCTATATGTAAAAAATCACCAAAACTAATGATTTCCGAATTATCCCAAACTGAAAAGCTGGTTGTTAAAACAAACAAAAAACACACTTTGAAATGTCTGTATGCCAATGGCAGAAGTCTAAGAAGTAAGATGGGAGTGTAAGAGTGTATAGCAGCAAATGATAAGATTGACATAATTGGCATCACAGAAACTTGGTGGAAGGAGGATAACCAATGGGACAGTGCTATATCAGGGAACAAATTATATTGCAATGATAGGGAGGATCAACTTGGTGGGGGTGTGGCACTTTATGTCAGGGAGGGTATAGAGTCCAACAAGATAACGAACATACAAGAGACTAAATGCTCAGTAGACTCTATATGGGTAGAAATCCCATGTGTGTTGGGTAAGAGTATAGTGATAGGAGTATACTACCGTCCACCTTGACAAAATAGTCAGACAGATGATGAAATGCTAAGAGAAATCAGGGAAGCAAACCAATTTGGCAGTGCAATAATAATGGGAGATTTCAATTACCCCAATATTGGCTGGGTAAATGTAACATCAGGACTTGCTAGAGACATAAAGTTC
Source organism: Rhinatrema bivittatum (assembly GCF_901001135.1). Lineage (NCBI taxonomy): Eukaryota > Metazoa > Chordata > Amphibia > Gymnophiona > Rhinatrematidae > Rhinatrema > Rhinatrema bivittatum. The sequence continues at coordinate 260,222,214 of NC_042618.1, forward strand.
CTGGATGTAATAAATGATTGCTTCAAGGCGCAATTGGTTCAGGAACCAACAAGAGAGGGAGCTATTTTAGAATTAATTCTTAGTGGAACGCAGGATTTGTTGAGAGAGGTAACAGTGGTGGGGCCACTTGTCAACAGTGATCATAACATGATGAAATTTAAACTAATAATTGGAAGGGGGACAATAAGTAAATCTGCAGCTCTAACACTAAACTTTCAAAAGGGAAACTTTGATAAAATGAGGAAAATAGTTAGAAAAAAAAATGAAAGGTGCAGCTGCAAAGGTTAAAAGTGTTCCACAGGCTTCGACATTATTTAAAAATACAATCCTAGAGGCGCAGTCCATATGTATTCCACGCATTAAGAAAGGAGGAAGGAAGGCAAAACGATTACCGTCATGGTTAAAAGGTGAGGTGAAAGAGGCTTTTTTAGCCAAAAAAATCCTTCAAAAATTGGAAGAAGGATCCATCTGAAGAAAATAGGATAAAACATAAGCATTGTCAAGTTAAGTGTAAAACATTGATAAGACAGGCGAAGAGAGAATTTGAAATGAAGGCCATAGAGGCAAAAACTCATAATAAAAACTTTTTAAAATATATCCAAAGGAAGAAACCTGTGAGGGAGTAGGTTGGATCATTAGATGACCGAGGGATTAAAGGGGCTCTTAGGGAAGATAAGGCCATTGCAGAAAGACTAAATGAATTTTTTGCTTCCGTGTTTACTAATGAGGATGTTGGGGAGATACCAGTTCCGGAGATGGTTTTAAGCGGTGATGAGTCAGACGAACTGAACGAAATCACTGTGAACCTGGAAGATGTAGTAGGCCAGATTGAGAAACTAAAGAGTAGCAAATCACCTGGACCAGATGGTATGCATCCTAGGGTACTGAAGTATCTCAAAAATGAAATTTCTGATCTATTAGTTAAAATTTGTAACCTAACATTAAAATCATCCATTGTACCTGAAGACTGGAGGGTGGCCAATGTAACCCCAATATTTAAAAAAGGCTCCAGGGGCGATCTGGGTAACTATAGACCAGTGAGCCTGACTTCAGTGCTGGGAAAAATAGTGGAAACTGTTCTCAAGATCAAAATCGTAGAGCAAATAGAAAGACATGATTTAATGGAACACAGCCAACATGGATTTACCCAAGGGAAGTCTTGCCTAACAAATCTGCTTCATTTTTCTGAAGGGGTTAACAAACATGTGGATAAAGGTGAACCGGTAGATGTAGTGTATTTGGATTTTCAGAAGGCGTTTGACAAAGTCCCTCATGAGAGGCTTCTACAAAAACTAAAAAGTCATGGGATAGGAGGCGATGTCCTTTCCTGGATTACAAACTGGTTAATCCGGCCGGATTTACGCGCGCAGGGGACTTGCACGCCAGTGCGCCTATGTTGCATAGTCTGCTGGCGGGCGAAAAGCCCCGGGACGCGCGTAAGTCCCGGGGCTTTGCTTGGGGGGCGTATCGGGGGTGTGTTGGGGGCGGCGCAGCATTCGGGGGCATTCCGGGGGCGGGGTCGTGGGCATGGTGCTCTTCCGGGGGCATGGCCAAGGCCTCTGAACCAGCCCCCGGGCTGGGGAATGGTGCGCCGGCAGCTTGCCAGCACGCGCAAGTTATGCCTGCGTCAGGCAGGCGTAACTTTCTGAATAAAGGTGGGGGGGATTTAGTTAGGGCTGGGGGGTGGGTTAGGTAGGGGAAGGGAGGGGAATGTGGGGGTGCGGCCGGAAAATTGTTCCCTCCGAGGCCACTCTGATTTCAGAGTGGCCTCGGAGGGAACGGAGGCAGGCTGCTCGGCTCGGCGTACGCAGGTTGTACAATTGTGCACCCCCCTGCGCCTCAACCCTGAATTTTATAATATGCGCGCGGCAGCGCGCGCATGTTATAAAATTGGGCATAGATTTGTTTGCGCCGGGTTGTGCGAACAAATCTACGCCCGCGCATAACTTTAAAAATCTACCCCTAAATTTTTCAAATTCAAATTTTACAGTTGAGCATCTTTTTGATTTATATTTATGATGAGTCACACTTTCTTTTGTACCCTACAGTATAAATAAACACTCGATTTCTCTCCTGTTTTGCCTGTAGCTGATTAGGTTCTTGTTTTGAATTACTATAGAATCTAACAGTTTTTGTTGAAATTCCACAGACAAATTCTTAGCATTAATGCTTGAGCAATGTAGCATATCAAAAATCTATAATTCCTAATTTTGATATATCTATTTGATGGTATTTTAATTTAGATAACCAAAAGATAACTAAGTTGTTTCTGAATGTCTGTTATTTCGCTTTGGGGTGTTACTTTCCCAACTGTCTCATAACGCTTTTCTTATTTCCCTTAAAGAGCAGGTTTGTGATGGATCCCATCAAGAAGATAGCTATGGGAAGGGAACAGACACCTCCTAGTGTTCCTTCCTCTATCATTCTTTAGCAAAAATGGGAAAATATTTTTAAGCAATATTTTTACCTCATATGGGATTCCTGAATTGTCTCTGCTAGATGATACAGTATTTGTTGCTCTGAGGTTATTAGACTATTCTAACCCAGCCACTCTGTCTCTCTACTACAAATCCCTCTCTTTTAGAAGATGACTATAGTCTTTAGCCATGGATAATTTTATTTAAGAGTAAAAACAACTCCTTACTCAACAGTAGTAATTAAAATGACAATAGACCATATTGTGTGTTATTAAAAATGTAAAGACAATCTTGATTTTCTTTGTTCCTTAGAAAATTGCCTTTATGGTAGCATTAGGCCTGGTTACAACAGAACATTTGGAAGGTAAGTCACTTCATTTTTGGAATCTTTTATCTTTAACTTTTTTTTTTGTCTGAGCATGAAGGGGACAATTTTCAAATAGCCATATATTTGTAAAGTAAGCAGGCCCTTTTAACACATATACAATATGCTAATTTTCAAAAATAAATAATACAGCTTATCTTTGAGAATTAGTATAAAATATGGATGCTAAAAGTTCCCATGTACTTTCCACCTGCTTTTTTGAGCAGGTGACCCAGGAGCATACAATAGCATACATATTTATGAAAATATGTAAATGTGCTATTCTCCAGCCCTCCACCCACCCAACCTAAACATGCTTCCAGGAATGCCTCCTCACTGTCCAGCTAAAAGTAGGATAAAAGTAAAGTGAAAATAAAAATAAACAAACCCGGATTACCATCTCATCACTATTTGTGAAATTTGAGATATCCTTTTGTGTGTATGTATATTATTGAGCTTAATCTTTGTAATTCAATGAGAGGGACATTTTGGATTGGCCTATTAAAGACAATCAATCAATAAAAATTCACAATTCAAACCAGGGAACACAAAACAAACTGAATATCCAAAGTGCAACACATACAATATGGGGCAGATTTCAAAAAAATACGCAAGCGTGTACTTTTGTTCGCACACCCTGCGCAAACAAGAGTACGCTGGATTTTTATAGATACGCGCGTAGCCGCGCGTCTCTTTTAAAATTCGGGGTCGGTGCGCGCAAGGTGCACAAATGTTCACGCTCCCGAAATGCCCCCGGGCCGGAACCATGCTTGCGGCCCCACCCCCAGATGACGCTCCGCCGCGTCACGCCCCCGACATGCCCCCAGGAAAGCCCCGGGACTTACCCGCGTCCTGGGGCTTGCGCGCGCCGCCGAGCCTATTCAACATAGGCTTGGCGCGTGCAGGGGAAGCTTGGGGCAGGTTTTCGGGGGGTACGCTATCTGCGCCATTTTGAATACCAACAGCCAACGGCCCGAGTGCAGGAGATTGCTCCAGGACCCCCGCTGGACCAACTAATGGACATAACTAATGGATGAATCGGAGTCCCCTGAAAACGGATTTGGGTCCCGACGAATATGAATACCGAATCAAAATGGCGCCGATAGACTTTGCCCTTACTATGTCACAGGGGCTACCGGTGCCATTGGTCGGCCCCGTCACATGGTAGGAGCACAAGATGCCGCGGGCCGTCCATTGCTCCTCCCATGTGACAGGGGCCGACCAATGGCACCGGTAGCCCCTGTGACATAGTAAGGGCAAAGGCTATTGGCACCATTTTGAATACCGGCAGCCGACAGCCCGAGTGCAGAAGATTGCTCCATGACCCCCGCTGGACCACCAGGGACTTTTGGCAAGTCTTAGGAGGGTCAGGAGGGTGGGGGGTTGTAGTTAATTAAATTTAAAGGGTTGGGATGGGGTTTTTTTTAACTTTAATGGGAAACGAATACCATATGTAACTAATGGACGAATCGGGATCCCCCGAAAACGGATGTAACAGATTTGGGTCCTGACGAATACGAATACCGAATCGAACGTATCCGTCCCTGCTGCACATCCCTATTATTTTAGGCTTGGCTTTATTCCCTGTAAAGCAATATTTTTCTCCTTCTGAAAATGGACCATATTTTTGACTGTATATATATCTCATAATCCACCCAAAATTTCTATAGGAATTCTGTTGTTTCTTCTACCCTACCCTGTCCTCTTAAATCAGTATGGAGAGAAAAAAACTGCTGATAATTACACTTCTGACCGCGCTTCGGGTAATAGAAAAGCCCTTCTGATTGGCTGAAATCAGTTTAGTTTTAGAGTCCTTACTGATTAGCAGTGGTGAAGGTAGGTAAGAGGACCAGATCATTTAAACAGCAAAGAGTGTCTGTTTGCTCTCAGCTGGGAACTTAGCTCTAAGAGTCCTCAAATAGCGCATGATCTTAGATGTGTAGCTGAACACAGGGCTAAGCAGTCTTTTCTCAGGTAGATGTCCATTGAACAATAGATCTTTAAAAGATATGTGTGGTTAAATCCTTAAAGGGATTGGCAGATGGGAGCTGGGAGTCTTCATAAAATTAGCAGGGCTTATCAAGCAAGGATAGCTAGTGTGAGCATAGAGAAGGGTAGGCTTGGTACAGTACAGATATCAGACACTTGTATTAAGGCTTGTAGGCCTTCTTCCCTTTAGTATAAGACAGACAACATTTCTTTTCTGTGAAATTTGAAGCCTGTGGAATACCAAGATACCTTTGAAGACCTTTCAGTAATGCCTGTTTCAGGTGAATGCTACTCATATCAGATAGAGATGTGGTTCGTTTTTCGCCCGAATTAGGAAATTACCCGAAATTTCCTACTTCGTTGTTGTTTCGGAGGCCCCGAAACCCGAAAAGAATTTTCCCCGAATTTCGGGGAAATTTCGTTTTTCGGGTTTGCCTGGGGAGAGGGGCACAAATTTTTTTTTTAAATTAAAAACCACCCCAAACCACCCCAAACATTTAAATTAACTATAATACAACACCCCCCCTGATCCCGATCCCGATCCCTCCCCAAGACTTACGAAGTACATCCCTGGTGGTCCAGCGGGGTCCCGGGTTCCATTTGCCCTCCGTGCCCGTGCTACTGCAAGCCGTGCTCTTTAAAATGGTGCCGAATAGCCTCTGAACTACCATGTCACAGGGGCTACCGGCGCCATTGGTCAGCCCCTGTCACATGGCCATCGGCACCATCTTGTGCTCCTGTCATGTGACTGGAGCTGACCAATGGCGCCGAAAGCCTCTGTGACATAGTATGGGCAAAGGCTATCGGCGCCATTTTGATTACTGGCAGCCGACAACGAAATCGCTCCTGGACCCCCGCTGGACCCCCAGGGATTATTGGCAAGCCTTGGGGGGGTCCAGCGGGGGTCCGGGAGCGATTTCGTTGTCGGCTGCCAGTAATCAAAATGGCGCCGATAGCCTTTGCCCATACTATGTCACAGAAATATTCAGAAAGGGCCATCTCATGTGTACTCCTTATCTCCTTATACAGTGAATTTATTTAAGGGGATATATAACATAATGTTAATTTTATACATTAAACCCCTACTTCTGGCTTGGCTGCACTCACGTCTTTTGCCCTTTGGGGAGGTAAGTGATATATGTAAATTTATACCACTGATTTGTGGTCTCCCTTACTGGTAACTGTTTTAAGGGTGTTAGGTTAACACAACAAGCCAAATAAAAATGGTGATATAAGGGTAGATAACAGAAGGATAACAATTAGTGGACATACCTGCATGGCAAGCGACATGCAGGGCTATATGTGGATTAGAGAGTTATGGCTATAGGATATCCTTAAAGGGACTTTACGGTTGTAGAAAATAAACTATAGGATATAGCATATAATAAAGTCACACACCCAATTTGAAAATTAATAATTAAAACATTTAGAAAAATATTAAAATTTTTTAAAGTTATATTCAATGTCTTACAAATAGCAAAATAAAATTAGACAGGGGTGGAATCAACTAGGGATTAAACTATGTAAATAACTAGGAGTCCAGTCGCAATGGTGTGACCTCATGCCAACGAGCTCAAGAGCTTCAATGAGGCATTCTTGAGTCGCGACTAGTTGCTCCACCACAGTGACCAGACTCCTCAGGTCAGCTTGGACCCTTCACAACTCTTCCACCGTCTTCTGTATGCCATGGCCAAATGCATCCTGAGATGCTGGCTCATGGCCTGGAACAGGTGCTCCAGCCACTGAGTCAGGCTCAGGAGCTAATGGCAGCTCTTTACATGATGATGTAGGGGGTTTGGGCTTCCCTTAGAGAACAATGCCTGGGCAGCCTGAAGATCTGCATCCCTAGAATCCTGAGGTAGAATGGGGAGGAGGCTACTGGAAAGTAGAGAGGGATGGCTGTTGTAGTTGGGCTAGGGTCTCCCGTGGGGAGGGGAAGGGAGTGGCTGGACTGCTACCACTCTGTACCCTGATTGTGGTAATGGAGATAGTCATGGCTGCTGTTCCACAGTGGGGGCCATGGCTACATTGATGGAGGGGCGGGGTCCTAATCATTCTCTTTAGCCTCATCTTCCTCTGAAGATGATGAATTGATGTTATCTGTGAAGAGAATACAAATTGTGTGTCATTTAGTGTGCTCATATGTTCCAGGGTATGATGTTCATGGTAATAGGCAGAAGACATTCCTTTTCTGGGAGACATGTGAGTGAAGGTAAAGGGAAGTTCTCCAAGCTGTGGGACACCCATGTCATATAATTGGTGGCAAGGCCATATAATAGTTCCTTGAGGTATGGAAGGTTTAGTTCAGTAATATATGACAATATGGTTCCTAGCTAGGAAAGGATTGCCAAGAGCTAAAGCAAGGTGGCAAAACATTATTCAGATATAAAAGAGAAAGAAGGAAGCCTCAAAGTGGTATAGTGAAATTAAAAAGGTGACAAGGAGCAATGTGTGGACAGAGATGAAGAAATGGAAGAAATATTAAAGAAATACTTCAGTTCAGTATTCACAAAAGAAAACCCTGGAGAAAGATGGTTGCTGTTTGAGAAGACTGAAGATTGGGGTAGGGTAGACGAAACTCCATTTACAGAAAAAAATATATGGGAAGAGCTAGGAAAACTGAAAGTGGACAAGGCCATAGAGCCAGATGAGGTACATCCCAGTATACAGAGGGAGCTCAGAGATGTGCTGGCAGATCCGATGAAAGACCTGCTCCATAGAACCCTGGAAATGAGAGTGGTGCTGTGTGACTGGAAAAGAACTGTGATGATCCTGCATCACAAGAGTGGTAGCAGAGAGGATGATAGAAACCAAGGTTAGCCTCACCTGCTGAAGAAAAGAATAATGAACTATCTACAATTCAGTGGGTTGCTGGATCCAAGGCAGCATGTATTCACCAGGAGAAGGTCCTGTCAGACAAATCTTTTTTTTTTTCATTTATTATTTATTGAGTTTTTACAATGAATACAATTGTATACATTTAAAGAAAGAATAGTAATGACAAACAAATATTACATGATCAATACAGGAAATATAATTCTGTCTTACAATTCATAGCCCACAATTAGGTCAGGGAAGATCCTTCACAGGAGACGACTTACTCTAAGAGAAAATTAAAGCCATACATTAAGGAAAGCGCTAGGGAGGAAAAGTTATAAATTCTGTAGAGCATTTGATCCTTAAATGAGGTTATATAGGCTCTGGACTTGAACTACCTCCTAGTACAGTAATAGATCTTTCTTTTATAAAATTTTCTAAATGAGAAGGTTGAAATAAAGTATATGTTAAATCATTAAATTTAACTAGACATTTACATGGGAACCTGAGAAAGAATACGGCACCTAACTGAACAACACCCGCTCTTAATTCTAGGAATTGCTTCCTCCTAAACTGCATCTCCCTGGCAAAATCTGGAAAAATGTGTACTCTCATTCCAAGAAATAATTCAGATTTATTACGAAAATACATTTTGAGAACCCAATCCCTATCAGAGTCTAATAGAAACGAAATAATTAATGTTGCAGGATGGGCCTCCTCCTCTACAGATGACTCAAGAATCGCAGATAAGTTCAGTGGGGATAACTGTTGAATCTCATTTCCTTCAATCGTAATCTTTTTCCTTGTAGGGAAATAGAAAATTTTAGACAGTGGGGGTAAAGCTGCCTGTGGAATTTTCAGTATCTCTTGAGCAAACTTGGTCCACATTTCTGTTGGTGTAACTGTAGTTTTCTTGGGGAAATTAATCAATCGTAAGTTCTTGCTTCTTTGTTGATTTTCCAGATTTTCTATTTTTCTTAATAGATATGAATTATCTTTAACCATTCCATAATTCATCTTTTTCATTTCCCCCATTTCTAATTTTAGACTTGCAACTTCCCTTTTATTTTCTATAACTTGCTCTTTTAAGTTTTGCAACTGCATCTCAGTGACCCGGAAGCACCTCTGAGTGTTCCAAGTTAGTCATCCGACTTGCCGCTGGGCTCATAGGGGTCACAGGGGCTGTTATTTCCGCCAGAGAGAGTGATGTCACTGAGTCATGGAGGACGCCGGCTGTTACAGCATCTCCACAGCTATCCTCCTGCGACTCATCTCTCAGCAATCCGATTCCTCTGAGGAGGTGAGCATCCATCGACCCTCTTAATTGCCCATTGAATCCTCCATAGTCAGCCTCTCACGGGCTCTCCATTTTCGCCCCGAGTGAGGCATAGGTAAAAGTTTTGCAAGCAGATGGGGAGAGAGACGTTACACGTCCTCACTCTAACACACCATCTTGGATCTCCCTGTCAGACAAATCTGATTGATTTTTTTTTATTGAGTGACTAGAGAATTGAATCAAGGAAGAGCACTCAATGTGATTTACTTGGATTTCAGCAAATTTTTGATATGGTCCATCATAGAAGGCTAGTGAATAAAATGAGAAGCCTGAGACTCTGCACCAAGGTTGTGGAGTGGACTATAGACTGGTTGGTTGACAGCTGTCAGTGTGTAATAGTAAATGGAATACAGAGAACCGTGTTAACTGAAGTCCCACCTCGATTGGTTTTCAGCCAGTTCTGCTCAATATCTTTGTGAGCAACATTGTGGATGGGATAGAAGGTAAAGTTTGTCTATTAGCAGATGACGCTAAGATCTGCAACAGAGTGGACATGCCTGAAAGAGTAGAGAGAATGAAAAGTGATTTAAGAAAGCTGGAAGCATAGTTGAAGACTTGGTAGCTAGGATTCAGTGCCAAGACGTGCAGAGTCAAGCATCTAGGATGCAGACATCCAAAAGAGCTGTAAGTGATGAAGGGGGGGGGGGGCCTGAAAGACCATTGTACATTGGGAGAAGAACCTTTGGGTGATAGCGTTTGACGATCTGAAGATGGTGATGCAATGTGACAAGGCTATTGCTAAAGCCATAACCATGCTGGACTGCATAGAGAGAGGAATAACCAGTTAGAAAAAAGATGTGGTAATGCGCTTGTACAAGTCCTTGATGAGTACAGTATTCAATTCTGGAGACAGGACAAGGGAGGTCCAGAGAAAGGTGAACAAAATAGTGTGGGTCTATTTCGGAAGATTTATGAGGAGATGCTGAAGGTTCTGAATATGTATACCCTGGAAGAGAGGAGGTACAGGCGAGATATGTTGCAGACCTTCAGATACCCTAATGGTTTTAATGATGCATGTTCCTCAAACCTTTTCCAGAAGAAAGAAAACAGTAGAACTTGGGTGTTATGTTATGAAACTTCAGGGGGGATGACTCAGAACCAATATCAGGAAATATTTCTTGACAGAGCTGGTGATGGATGCCTGAAATGTTCTTCCAGAAGATGGGTGAAGACAAAAACAGTAAACACATTTAAAAAGCCATGGGATGAACACTGTGGATCCCTAAAGGCTAGAGTTCAAAATTAAGAAAAGGGTGCATGGAGGTAACCAATATGGACTGGCAGCTACTACCTCTAACAGAAGACATGGGAATTACTGTTACGATCGTGGGCCGGCTAGAAGGTGGTGATGCAGCGCTAAAGGAAATCCCACAGTGGAGTCGTAGCCGGAAGGCGGATTGAAGCAGTGATCCAAGAGAGTCTTCACCACTGGAAGCCCGCGGTCCCCCTGGGAGGAGCTCGTGAGGACCCGAGCCGCTTGGACTTAGGCATAAGGAAGAAGTCCGAGCCGGGAGATCAAAAGGATCTTCACCACTGGAAGCCCACAGTCACCCCGGGAGGAGCCCATGAGGACACAAGCTGCTTGGACTTAGGAGTGGTCTCCGGAGGACGAAGGTTGAGAAGAACTCCAATGCAAGGCGGTATGTAGAGATGCCAGAAGTAGCAACAGGCCAAGGGTCAGGGCAGGCGGCGGACAGCAGGAGCCAAGGATGAGCTGAAGTCAAAGCCAGGAGACAAGCCGAGGTCAGGAGCCAGGAAGATGATCCGAAGTCAAAGTCAGGAGACAAGCTGAGGTCAGGAGCCAGGAAGACGATCCAAAGTCAAAGCCAGGAGACAAGCTGAGGTCAGGAACCAGGAAGATGATCCGAAGTCAAAGTCAGGAGACAAGCTGAGGTCAGGAGCCAGGAAGATGATCTGAAGTCAAAGTCAGGAGACAAGCCGAGGTCAGGAGCCAGGAAGACGCAGGATCAAGGTGAAGACAGCAACTAGCCAACCTCAACAGAGGGAACCTCGTTGCAAGGCGAAGTGTAGGGCTAGTTGCCGGGTTTAAATCCCTGAAGGCATCTGACGTCACTGCTAGGTTGGTGCTGTATTTCCCGCGCTGGCCTTTTAAATTGCAAGCCCCTGCGCGTGCGCGTGCCTAGGTGGGCGGGGCCAGCCGGAGAGAGTCGGCAGCGTCTCCCTCGAGGAGGGATCATCATGCGGAGGCCTAGTGAGGCACGGCCAGAAAGCCTTGGTACCGGGAGCAGCCCTGAGGTAGGGGGACCAGCTGCGGACCTTCACGGGCTGGGGCCGCAACAGTACCCCCATCCTATGTCCCCTTCCTGGGGGCTTGGGTTTTGTGGGATGGTCTAAGTCAGTGGTCCCCAACCCTGTCTTGGAGGCCCTCTAGCCAGTCACGTTTTCAGGATATCCACAATGAATATACATGAGAGAAAATTTGCATGCACTGCCTCCATAACATGCATATTTTCTCTCAGGCATATTCATTGTGGATATCCTGAAAACCCGACTGGCTGGTGGGCCCCCAGGACAGGGTTGGGGACCACTGGTCTAAGTGGAACTGTCGAAGAAGGGTTTTATCCAGGATGTTGGGGGCCGGCTCTCAAGTGTTCTCCTTGGGATCATACCCTTCCAAGAGAGAAGGTACTCCCATCTTCTGTGTAGGAACCATACATCCAAGACTTCCTTCACTTGATAGATGATGCCTTGTTCAGCTGCCGGTTTGGTGGGGTCCGGAGGTTTATCATGGAAGACTGCCAGGATCAAAGGCTTGAGTAAGGACACATGAAAGACGTTGTGAATCTTTAATGTGGATGGGAGGCATAGACAGTAGGAGACAGTGCCCACTCGCTCCGCTACAGCAAACAGGCCGATATACCTGGGAGCCAGGTGCATGGAGGGAATCCGCAATCGAATGTTCTTGGTGCTCAGCCACACCTTATCTCCAGGGCGAAATACAGGGGAAGGACGTCGCAGTCTGTCTGCATGTCTTTTTGAGGTAGCAGCGGTCTGCCGTAATTTCTCCTGAGTGGACTTCCAAAGATCACGTAACTGTCGGGCTGTGAGTTGCACTGCAGGAGACAGAACTATCAGAGGCAAGGGCAAGAGAGGCCTGAGTTGTTTCCCATAGACCAACTGGAAAGGGGACTTATTTGTGGCAGAGTGTCGATGGTGGTTATAGGAAAATTCTGCCCATGGCATTAAAGCCACCCAGTCGTTTTGTTGGTCTCCTACAAAGACTCAAAGGAATGCTTTCAGGGTTTGGTTCATGCATTCTGCTTTGCCGTTGCCTTGCGGGTGAAAGGCCGTAGTGAAGTCTAGTTGGACCCCGAACTTCTTGCAGAGGGCTCTCTAGTATTTGGCTGTGAACTGCGAACCTCTGTCCGAGGTGACATGGAGGGGGAGTCCGTGTAGACGAAAGATGTGCTGAGTGAAGAGTTGCGCAAGTTCAGGCACGGTCAATAGTTCCAAAGTCCGGGCGACTCCAGGATGACCCGCAGTTAAAGAGTCGTAGGCCCACAACAATACTTTCCTGCGCAGGCGAGCAGGCACTACTGTCTTTCCTAGGGGGACTACCTCTGAAGCTGCAAGGAGGACGTTGGCAGGGTCTAAGATGTATTGAGGCAGATTGGAGATATCTTCATTGTCTGCGGTGCGAGAGAGGGCATCTGCCCGAACATTCTTTGATGCTGGTCTGTAGCTGAGGAGAAAGTTGAACCGGCTGAAAAACAGGGACCATCGAGCTTGCTGGGGGTTGAAGCATTGGGAACAGCACAGAAACTCTAGGTTCCTGTGATCCGTATAAATAATTACAGGATGTTGGGCCCTTTCTAGCCACTGACGCCACTCTTCAAATGCCAACTTAATGGCCAACAACTCCTTGTCCCTGATACCATAATTATTTTCTGCGGGTGAGAACTTCTGCGAGAAGTAGGAGCATGGCAATGATTTACCTCTACTGGATACTTGACTTAGGACCGCTCCTATCGCAAGGTCAGATGTGTCCACCTCCACAACAAACTGACATTGTGGATCTGGGTGATGGAGACATACGTCCCGAAGAAAGGCTCTCTTTAGCTCCTGGCAGGCATCTTGTGCCGCCTGAGACCAATTTCTGGCATCTGCTCTGTTTTTGGTAAGGGCAGTGAGCGGGGCCAGTACCTGAGAATAATGCGGTATAAACTGGCAGTAAAAGTTGGGTTAAGGGCTTGATGGTGGTGGAAATGTTCCCCGGGAGAGGGGTTCCCTGGATAGAAGAAACTCAGAGCGGAGGGTGAAGAGGCTGCACGGCAAGCTGTAATTGCTGGACAAGGTCATAGAGAATAAAGTTCCCTCTGGCTCCGGAGTCAACAAATGCCAATGTAGCGAAGGAAACACCAGGGTATTCTATGTGTGTGTGACTGTGTGAGATCCTGTGAGTATCTTTCTGAGATCCTATGTGTGTGCATGTTTGTGTGTGTGAGATCCTATGTGTGTGCATGTGTCTGTGTGAGAGCCGGTGTGTTTGGGGATGGGTGAGAATGGGAGCTTGAATGTGTGTGTTGTGGGTGAGAATGGGAGCTTGAATGTGTGTATGTGTGGGTGAGTATGAGAGCTTGAATGTGTGTATGTGTGGGTGAGAATGGGAGCTTGAATGTGTGTATGTGTGGATGAGAACAGGTGCATGGGTGTGCGAATCTGTGTGCATAAGAATGGGAGCATGGGGTTGTGAGAGAGTGAGAACTTGTGTGTGTGGGTGTATGATAGAGCATATAGAGTGAGAGCCTGTATGTATGTGTAGAGAATGTGGGTTTTTTTTGGGGGGAGAGCATATGAGAGTGAGAGCTTGGGTGTATGAGAGAGTCTGTGAGAGAAAGCATGTGTGTGAGTGTGAGGGAGGAAGGGAAGATGACAGAAGGAGAAGAGAGGCACTGAAAAGGAATTAGGAAATGAGCAATAAGGGAAAAATGGGAAAAAGAGACTAGGACCAACAGATTAGAAAAATACAAAGATCAAACAACAAAGGTAAAAAAAAAAATATTTTGAGATTTTAGCAATTTGAATATGCCATCTTTGGGAATGTGCAGTTTTTATATTTTTGTATTTTGCTCTTCAGTACTCCACTGTTCAAGTCTAGTTTCTCAGGCTTTCTATTCTGGTTTTAGTTGCAAGTTTTTGTTTTTAATTTGTAGTCTCTTATTTCTAAATTAGGTAAAGGTCGGTCTCTGTTTTGCCTGTATGTATCTGTGTGACTGAAATGCAGTATTCCTACTCGCATATAGTTTGTCTGTAGTAGTCCAGCTTGCTCTGTTATTCCAGTAGGTGATGTATTAATGTTTTAGGGCCTATTGTAGTATTTGCACTGTTGCTTTTTCATAAGGTTACTGTTATTTGAATTCTGAGAGTCAGTGCTATGACTGTGTGGTATGGCAAGGTTCTAGATGTCTCTTTCTTTGCAGGAGTTTTTGTTACTTCACAAAGTAGCAGTGGAGGGATACTTTTTGCTGAGGTGACACCAGAATTTAAATATTTTTTTTTCATGTTGGTTGTAATGTGAATTGTCCTAGCTCTGCTCTGCACCTTTACTGATGATTAATGATATTTTATTGTAGTTATGATGATTTCTGGCTTTCTGCAAAGAGCATTCTTGAAAAAAATACATTATTTTTTGTTTTATTACATGATTGATTGGATCTGATTGTTTTCTTTGTTTTTTACATGATGTACTATGCACTACAATAAATATAAAATAAATTAATACAGATTAATAAGACATTTTTAATGCTGGTAAGTGCTTGAAATAATTGTGGTAACATATTTTAAAGTTTCATGCATGTTGTATAATAGTTATTACAAACTACTTAGCCATTATAGGGTGCAGTACATGGCATTATTTATCAATAAGAATACAACTAGTAGGTCTCAGACCTGCATGCCTACAGCCCACCCATGTTAACCTTGTGTCCATCCAAAAAATCAATTCTGGCCACCCCACTGTTGTAAATTGATCAACCTAATGAAATATACATCTGTTACTATATTCATACATAACTATTGACTCTTGTCCTACTTGAAGACCAAAATGGGCCCCCTCTAGTGACCTCCACCCCTTCACACCCTATACAGCATCAATCCATTCCCCACATCCCTATAGCTCCCCTAGTGACCCATTTATAAACCCTGTGCAGTCCTCACCCCCATACCCACACCACAATAGCCCCCCAAAATGACTTCCCTGCATACCCTGTTCAGTTCCCACACCCTTATAATAGGGATGTACAGGGAAACAAGATTAGTTTTCATTTTTCAGTTCATTTTTAAGAGTTTTTTTCCCACGAATTTAGATTCGTGGATTGCTTCATTCACTTTATTCATGTGAAAAAAAATAAATCATGCAAAAAAAAAAGAAACGAAACAAGCAAAAAATGAAAACGAGCCCTCCCACCCTCCTGGAAAAATGCCAGGGCCAGGATCCCCTCCGACCTCCACTTACCCGGTCTGGTGGGGATTGGCTGACTCAGACCAAACCTTAGCCTTGGACTTGCGTAAGCAGAGGACACAGTAGATCACCGTGGCCTTGGCCTTTGCAAGGGCGAGGCTGCAGCAGATTGCCTAGGCCTATGCAAGGTCTAGGCTTCAGCCTAGTCTTAGGCCTAGTGCCTGGGCCTCAGTCTAGGTTGGATCCAGGACTCAGGCCTGATGCCATGGCCTGGCCTGGAGTCTGGATCCCAATGCTGGAACCTCAGCCGGACCCAGGATTGATGCCACAACCCGACCCAGAGGCCGAGTTCCAACTCTGATATCTCAGCCTAGGCAGGGGCATGGGCGCAGGCTTGACACTGCGACCCAACCTGGAGGCTGGGTCCCAATTCCGAGAACTTGGCCTAGATTGCAACCTGGGCCCAGGTCCAACAACGCAACCCCTATAAGAAAAATCAATCTTTTTTCTCATTTTGTTTGTTTTAAAGAGCACAAATGAGTTGCAAATAGTGCACACTATTTTTTTTTATTATATGTTGCAATCTGCATAGCACAGAATCTTGATATATGTGGAATTGAACTATTTCTAATAAATAATTAATTAATGCCATGATGCCACCACCATGCGCCAGTCCAACATCACCACCAGAGTCATTACCCAACTAGTATACCTGGTGGTATTTCATTAAAAGGAACTGTTCCCATCCAGGGAGTAAAGAAGGAATATGAGAATGATGAAACAGGCCTGGAAAGGCCTGCAAAGACAGTTCAACCTTGAAGTTCCCTAACTAAGTGGGGTAAGAAGATTTTAAGCAATAGGAGTAAGTGTTGCTTGGGGTGTGCGGGAGGAGTCATTAGGGGGACTAAACCTGATGAATAAGGCTAATTCATTTCATTCAGTTTGTGCTTTTTCAAAAAACAAAACATAATGACAAAAAACATTGATTTTTCTTATAGGGGTGTGCATCAATAAAATCGCATGTTATAAAAATCGGGGGTCGGTGCACACAAGGGAGTGCACATTTGTGCAACCTGCGCTCGCCGACGCCTACAGCTTTTTGCAGTTCCCTACCACCTAATCTAACTTTCCTACCCCCTTCCCCTAACATTTTCTCCCCCTAGCCCTATACTAAACCCCCCCAAAATGGTTATTCTACCTTTTGCTCCTGCCTCGGGGCAGGCGCAGGTTGCGCGCGCCGGCACCCTGCCAGAGCATGATCCCCCGGCACAGCAGCAAATGGCTGCTTTTCTGGGGGCCTGTAGCTCCGTCCCGCCCCGAGACCGCCCTGTCCCGCCCCCTCCCCACCCCTTTCCCGAAGCCCTGGGACATACACGTGTCCCGGGGCTTTGAAAATAGGCCCGGCGCGCATAAGGCCATCTACACAGGTAAATCCACAGGATTTACGCACGTAGGCTTTTAAAAATCTGGCCCATAGTGCCTACTAAATGAACAATGTAAAAATCATTAAATTTTGTGAATTTTTTTATCACGTTGGTTTAGAAACTATATGAAATGAAATAAGCAATATAGTTGACATAGCCTATGTTGTTAAGTACGAAAGTGCATCCCTAATTTAGCAGACTTTCTACAGTCCTGACAGTGTCCTTCTTTACCTGAAATTTTCCAGATACATGCTTAAATCCTATCAGGTACATTTTTAAACCCCGGCATGTGTAAATTCCAGAGTTTATGCATGCTGGATGTTGCGCCCGTCGGTTGCAGACGGCTGCGCCCTCTATTACTCACCTTTTTTCTACCTGACTCAGTCCATTTTGGGAAGATGGCTGCCTCCGCTTCTCCTCACCTTACCCTCCGGTGTCTCTGGTCCAGCATCAGCGATTGCATTCACCATCTTTCTCCAGGAGTCACTAGGGCACGCACATGCGTGCAGCCCCGTCCTTTACATGCGTCATGGCGGGACCCTCGGGCGACCCCACCACATGATGTCACTAGCTCTGGTATTTAATCTCCGCTCACGATTCCTTCTACGAGTTAGCAAGGAATCCTCTAATCTGATCTCGCCACTTTATCAGACGCTCCTGCTCTGTGTATTCTCGCTCCAGGATGACTTAGGTACCCGCTCCACAGGGGCCTTGCCTCGCTTCTCCTTACCCTCTGGGCTTACCTTCTACCAACTGGGACGCCTAAGGTACCCGCTCCTCAGGAGCCTTGCCGTGCTCCTACCTACCCTTCGGGGTTGTCTACCCTTACCAGGATGCCTACGGTACCTCCTCCTCGGGGGCCTTTTCATCCGGGACCCCCGCTCCTCGGGGGTTCCCTTCTATTACAACTACCACCATCAGAGTGAGTACTGCTGCTCCAGTTCTGTCTTTGCATTGTCTCATCTCTCTCTCCATAGATTCTCAGCCTACCCCACACCGCGGACCACTTCCGGTTCTATTGGCTTATCCATCTAAGCTTGGGTTCTCGGCCTACCCCGCTTCGCGGACCACTACCGGACCCATCTCCCTCTGGGGACCTGGTGAGACTGTGGAACTGCCTTTTCAACCCTGCAACCTACAAACGGAACATTGCCATCTGGTTCCTCCTCTCCTGTCTGGAGTCATCACCCATTCCTCGGGTTACTATCTATGTTGCAGTACAATAAAGCTAATTCTCTGTGGCCATCTCTGCCTTGAGCTAGCCTATCGCTGCAAGTCCCCAAAGGGCTCTGCCCTGTGGGAGCTGCCATCTCTTACAGCATCCAAGGGCCCATGCTTCAATGTCCAAAACACAACAGATTGCTAACTCCATGGACCCGGCTCAGTTTGCAGCTTTAAAGGCCATTCCTGGCCTGGCCCAGCAGATTACAGAGCAACAGAAGTCTCTGGGGACACTAACCGCCGCTTGCAACCAATTAAATGCCCGATTGAATACGCCGATGGTTCCAGAGAATGATTCTTCTCCTCAAGTGGTTGCAGTTCGTACCACTGAACCGCTACCAGCTCCTACACGCTTTTCTGGTGATGCCCAGATGTGCAGGGGTTTTATTAACCAGTGCTGTATGCACTTCTCGTTGCAACTGAACTATTTTCCCAGTGCTGTTTCTAAGAGTACGTATATCGTATCGCTACTCGATGGAAGAGCCCTGGCCTGGGCTTCACCTCTCTGGGAATGCAGTGACCCTGTTTTGAATGATCTGACTGACTTCTTGAACCTGTTCAAATCCGTATTTGATGATCCAGTATGTCAGACCATTGCAGGATCTACTCTTCTTCACCTTCAACAAGGAAGCAAGCCTTTACCAGACTATGTCATTGAATTCAAGATACTAGCATCTGAGCTTCATTGGGACTTGGGATGTCTACGTGCTATATTTTTAGAGGGCCTCAACACCCATATAAAAGACGAACTAGCGGCTCGTGACTTGCCAGACACTCTGGTCTCTCATTCATTTAGCTGGAAGAGTTGATCGCAGGATACATGATCGGACTCAAGAAGCAAAGTGACTTCCACGCCCCAGCTTCCAGAGGCCCCGCAAGGTTTGCAGTAGAGGAGGACCGGAAGGCTCATCTGCATACTGCTCCCAGCATCCCCCGGGAGAGGAGTCCAGAGGTCACCGCAAGCGATCCAGGGATTGACTTCCACGCCCCAGCTTCCAGAAGCCCTGCAAGGTTTGCAGTAGAGGAGGACCGGAAGGCTCATCTGCATACTGCTCCCAGCATCCCCCAGGAGAGGAGTCCAGAGGTCACCGCAAGCGATCCAGGGATTGATTTCCACGCCCCAGCTTCCAGAGATCCCGCAAGGCTTGCAGTAGAGGAGGACCGGAATCTCAAATCCCTCCTTTGTCTGAGTGAAGATTAATTTAACCGTGGTTTAAGAGGATTGGTAAGTATAGTTTTCAGAAATCTTTGGGCTTATAAAAGTTTGGTGAACGGTTAAATTAAGTGATATATTCTTTAGAGTTTGTGTGTGCCTGAAGTAATCAGCAAGCCAGAGATAGTTAATTCTAGTGTGTCTTTCCCACCCACTCAACCCTGATTTTTAGGCACAAGACAATTTCTCATTAAAAATCAATCAGGGTCTTATCTAAAACATAATATTGTACCAGCCCTTATTGAAAGTTTAATTCTCCCCTTGTAGGACACTAGCTGATTTATTACTAAATTCACCTGTAAATTTAAAGTACTCTCATTCCAACTCCCTTAGTATCCTAAACTTAACTAGGAACTCAATAATACTAAGATGAAGGCAGCAGTTCAGCAGCAAGAGGGGGGCTTTCCAGTCTTTTGCATTGAGTGTCACATGTATGATTTTTTACCCGCCAGTGAGAGATTGTATGTGTGCACTCGGTGCAAAGAGTTCCTGGCTCTCAGGGAACAAGTTCGATCTCTGGAGGCTAGAGTAGCAGACTTGGAGGAGCTGAGGGAGACAGAGAGGTACATTAATGAGACCTTCAGGGACATAGTAGCCAAGTCCCAAATCCATTCTGGCAGCCCCAGTGCTGCCTTGGATCAGAAAGGTCTCCCAGTAGGAGATCATCACCCTGGTATAGCAGGAAGTGATCCTGTAGCAAGGACCTGCTCTCCAGGTGATGTATTGTCCTCTCGCACTGAGGACAAATCTCCCAGGGCTACTGCCCAGGAGGGAAGGGTTAGGCCGGCCATCATAGTTGGTGATTCAATTATTTGAAATGTAGATAGCAGGGTGGCTGGTGGACGTGAGGACCGCCTGGTAGCTTGCCTGCCTGGTGCGAAGGTGGCAGACCTCACGCGTCACCTAGATAGCATTATAGACAGTGCTGGGGAGGAGCCGGCTGTCGTGGTACATGTGGGCACCAACGACATAGGAAAATGTGGGAGAGAGGTTCTGGAAGCCAAATTTAGGATTTTAGGTAGGAAGCTGAAATCCAGAACCTCCAGGGTGGCATTCTCTGAAATGCTTCCTGTTCCACATGCAGGTCCCCAGAGGCAGGCAGAGCTCCAGAGTTTCAATGCGTGGATGAGACGATGGTGCAGGGAAGAGGGATTCAGCTTTGTAAGGAACTGGGGAAACTTTTGGGGAAAGGGGAGACTTTTCCGAAAGGACGGGCTCCACCTTAACCAGAGTGGAACCAAGCTGCTGGCACTAACTTTCAAAAAGGAGCTAGAGCAGCTTTTAAACTAGAACAAGGGGGAAAGCCAACAGTCACTCAGCAGTGCATGGTTCAGAGAAATGTATCCTTGAAGGTTACTAATGAAACAGGAGAGTTAGGGCATCCCAACAGAGAAGTTCCATCAAAAGCAAACATAGTTCATATGCCTATATGTAAAAAATCACCAAAGCTAATGATTTCCGAATTATCCCAAACAACTGAAAAGCAGGTTGTTAAAACAAGCAAAAACCACACTTTGAAATGTCTGTATGCCAATGCCAGAAGTCTAAGAAGTAAGATGGGAGAGTTAGAGTGTATAGCAGTAAATGATGAGATTGACATAATTGGCATCACAGAGACTTGGTGGAAGGAGGATAACCAATGGGACAGTGCTATATCAGGGTACAAATTATATCGAAATGATAGGGAGGATCAACTTGGTGGGGGTTTGGCACTTTATGTCTGGGAGATTATAGAGTCCAACAGGATAAAGATCATACAAGAGAGTAAATGCTCAGTAGAAATGCTCAGTAGAATCTATATGGGTAGAAATCCCATGTGTGTTGGGTAAGAGTATAGTGATAGGAGTATACTACCGTCCACCTGGACAAAATCGTCAGACAGATGATGAGATGCTAAGAGAAATCAGGGAAGCAAACCAATTTGGCAGTGCAATAATAATGGGAGATTTCAATTACCCCAATATTGACTGGGTAAATGTAACATCAGGACTTGCTAGAGACATAAAGTTCCTGGATGTAATAAATGATTGCTTCATGGAGCAATTGGTTCAGGAACCAACAAGAGAGGGAGCTATTTTAGATTTAATTCTTAGTGGAACGCAAGATTTGGTGAAAGAAGTAACGGTAGTGGGGCCACTTGGCAACAGTGATCATAACATGATCAAATTTAAACTAATAACTGGAAGGGGGACAATAAGTAAATCTGCAGCTGAGGAAAATAGTTAGAAAAAACTGAAAGGTGCAGCTGCAAAGGTTAAAAGTGTTCAACAGGCTTGGACATTGTGTAAAAATACAATCCTAGAGGCGCAGTCCATATGTATTCTGCGCATTAAGAAAGGTGGAAGGAAGGCAAAATGATTACCGTCATGGTTAAAAGGTGAGGTGAAAGAGGCTATTTTAGCCAAAAAAAACATCCATCAAAATTGGAAGAAGGATCCATATGAATAAAATAGAATAAAACATAAGCATTGTCAAGGTAAGTGTAAAATATTGATAAGACAGGCGAAGAGAGAATTTGAAATGAAGTTGGCCATAGAGGCAAAAACTCATAATAAAAACTTTTTTAAATATATCCAAAGCAAGAAACCTGCGAGGGAGTCGGTTGGACCATTAGATGACAGAGGGGTTAAAGGGGATCTTAGGGATGATAAGGCCATTACAGCAAGACTAAACAAATTCTTTGCCTCCGTGTTTACTAATGAGGATGTTGGGGAGATACCAGTTCCAGAGATGGTTTTCAGGGGTGATGACTCAGACAAACTGAAAGAAATCACTGTGAACCTGGAAGATGTAGTAGGCCAGATTGACAAACTAAAGAGTAGCAAATCACCTGGACCGGATGGTATGCATCCTAGGGTTCTGAAGGAACTAAAAAATGAAATTTCTGATCTATTAGTTAAAATTTGTAACCTATCATTAAAATCATCCATTGTACCTGAAGACTGGAGGGTGGCCAATGTAACCCCAATATTTAAAAAAGGCTCCAGGGGCGATCCGGATAACTATAGACCAGTGAGCTTGACTTCAGTGCCGGGAAAAATAGTGGAAACCATTCTCAAGATCAAAATCATAGAGCATATAGAAAGACATGATTTAATGGGACACAGTCAACATGGATTTACCCAAGGGAAGTCTTGCCTAACAAATCTGCTTCATTTTTTTGAAGGGGTTAATAAACATTTGGTTAAAGGTGAATCGGTAGATGTAGTGTATTTGGATTTTCAGAAGGTGTTTGACAAAGTCCCTCATGAGAGGCTTCTACGAAAACTAAAAAGTCATGGGATAGGAGGCGATGTCCTTTCGTGGATTACAAACTGGTTAAAAGACAGGAAACAGAGAGTAGGATTAAATAGTCAATTTTCTCAGTGGAAAAGGGTAAGCAGTGGAGTGCCTCAGGGATCTGTACTTGGACCGGTGCTTTTCAATATATATATAAATGACCTGGAAAGGAATACGACGAGTGAGATTATCAAATTTGCGGATGATACAAAATTATTCAGAGTAGTTAAATCACAAGCAGACTGTGATACATTACAGGAGGATCTTGCAAGACTGGAAGATTGGGCATCCAAATGGCAGATGAAATTTAATGTGGACAAGTGCAGGGTGTTGCATATAGGGAAAAATAACCCTTGCTATAGTTACACAATGTTAGGTTCCATATTAGGAGCTACCACCCAGGAAAAAGATCTAGGCATCATAGTGGATAATACTTTAAAATCATCGGCTCAGTGTGCTGCAGCAGTCAAAAAAGCAAATAGAATGTTAGGAATTATTAGGAAGGGAATGGTTAATAGAACGGAAAATGTCATAATGCCTCTGTATCGCTCCATGGTGAGACCGCACCTTGAATACTGTGTACAATTCTGGTTGCCGCATCTCAAAAAAGATATAGTTGCGATGGAGAAGGTACAGAGAAGGGCAACCAAAATGATAAAGGGGATGGAACAACTCCCCTATGAGGAAAGGCTGAAGAGGTTAGGGCTGTTCAGCTTGGAGAAGAGACGGCTGAGGGGGGATATGATATTTATTTATTTAAAGATTTTTTATATACCGGGGCACGTTAAAAACATCACCCCGGTTCACATTGTAAAGTAACAAAGCAACAAGCTTTACAATAGTTTAATGTCAAGCAAACAGTAAGTAAACTAAGTCAACTCAAGAAGGGCGAATAAATAATTAAGTCTTAAAGGTCAAGAGGCCCCCCCAAGCTGGCCAAAAGTCCCTGGGGGTCCAGCGGGTGTCCGCGAGCGATATCCTGCACTCGTGCCGTCAGGTGCCAGGAATCAAAATGGCGCCGATAGCCTTGCCCTTACTATGTCACAGGGGCTACCGGTGCCATTGGTCAGCCCCTGTCACATGGTAGGAGCACAAGATGGCACCGATGGCCATGTGACAGGGGCTGACCAATGGCACCGGTAGCCCCTGTAACATAGTATGTCAAAGGCTATCGGCGCCATTTTGATACTGGTACGGAGGGTGTGTGAGTGCAGGGTATGATTCCCGGACCCCCCGCTGGACCACCAGGTAGTTTTGGTAAGTCTTGGGGGGGATCAGGAGGGTGGGGGGTTGTTTAAAGTGGCGGCCGAATAATTCGGCGAAAATTTGTTGTATTCGTGGGGAATCGCGATACGTTTCGCTTCCCCACGAATACAACGAAAAGTGCAATATACGTTGCGGATCACCAATACGGCGAAAACGAATGCACACTCCTACTGCCTATTTAGGTATGAGTTACTTTTAACAGAAATATAATAAATATAGTATCCAGAAGAGATGTTGCTTACAAGTTACATTACCATTTTTCTAGACTTTTATTTACAATAACTTAAAAGACAACTTGCAATGACTGTTTCTTTCTATCATTATAGAAATCCAAAGCAAGCGTCAGGAAAGAAAGCGAAGAAGCACAGCTAACCCAGCCTACAGTGGACTTCTGGAACCTGAGGTACTTCATTTATTTCTCTTTTGCATGACTAAGCATAAAGAGGATAATTTTCTGAACATAGCACATAAATTAGCCATGAATTATGCACATAATATGTACCATTTTAAAGCAGATTTACGCACTTAAGTCAACTTATCCAGCAAGCCTTGCACACACAATTACACCTGTTATTTGGTGTGCATAGTTTTGCTGAAAGAATTTACACATCTACTTTTTAAAATAAAAAGTTATGTGTATGTTAGAGATGTGTATCGTACCGGCAATCGTTTCCGGTTTCATTTTTGTAGAACCGCGGGAAATTTCTTACCATGTGACAGGGGCTATTGGTGCCATTGGCCAGCCCCTGTTACATGGTAGGAGCAATGGATGGCCCGCGAGCATTTATGTGTGGTCTTTTGTTAAAGGTCTTAATCTCTCTTGCACCTGCTTCTGCAAAAAGTCCAGACAATGCAGCACCTCTGCTGTCATTCCCTCTTCCTGTTTAAAGCCCTCCAAATTTTCCTCCAGAAAATTAATTATAGGGATGATGTCAGCCGAGGTGGAACTTCTGGAACTCAGCTCCTCTGGGACATCCTTGAAGGGCTGCAGGATTTTTACCAGCTGACTCATGACTAACCAATCATGATGACCTAGGGGACTCTGTACACCTATGATCATTGCCACAGAAAGTTCATGAAGGGGTGTCTACTGCTCCACTAACCTCTGCAGCATCATATAGGTGGAATTCCACCGGGTGCCAATGTCTTGAATGAGATGCTTGTGAGGCATCTCCAAATCAGTCTGCTTTTGTCGGACAACCTGCCTCGCCTTCACACTTCTGTAGAAGTCAGCTGCTATGTTCCTGCACTTGTGTATTAACATATGCAGGTATTCATTCTCTTGGTGATTGGACTCCAACCCCAGAGCTGACTTCACTACCAGGTGCAGAGTGTCTGCAAAACATCGGATATTCTGAAAGCGCCTGTCGCATATTGCTTTACCATGTTTGCACCACTGTCTGTGACAAAGAACCCTGCCTGAAGATTACTGTCTCATTGGTGTAGCTGCCAGCCCGCCAGCATCTGTCTGCTGCATGCTAGAATATTGTAATTATACTTGTAATTATGTTATTAACCCCCATATATCTTAATCCAAGTTAATTCAACCTGTTCATTGTAAGACATTGACTTGTCATTGTTATTGTTTAGAATGTAAACCGAATTGATCAGTAATTCTGTTATTGGAAAGTCGGTATAGAAAAATGCTAAATAAATAAATAAATAAATATTGGCTGAGGTATGGGCCTCGTCCGTCAGGTGGGTGTGCAATAAAGCCCACCTCCATTCTGATACTGCTGCCTGCTCCTGCCTCAGCCAGGTCCCACCAGTGTGCTGTCAGGGAGAGGTAAGAGTGTGCAGCATTCATGGTGGTCCAGATATCGCAGTGAAATGCACACTCCCCTGTGCCTTAGCTAGCAGCGCTTGGATGCGACTGTGACACTGGCAGGCTGGGAATGACCTTTCTGCTAATTGTGCTTCTGGAGGGGACTTTGTAATTTGGAACTAAGACCTTCAGCAAATGCTTGAAACCCACATTCTCCACTACCTGCAAGGGCTGGTTATCGAGGGCAATCATTTCCCTGATGCTCCTGGTTACAACTTTTGAGGCTACCTACCTCCTTCCCCGGGATAGCATTACTGAACACCATCCCATTTCCTCCATGGTGGGTTGTCGCTTCTGACACATGGCAGGGGGCTAATGGCCTGCCACCTGACTACTAGAATGGGCAGAGGGCGTGGGGTGACTCTGCTCCTTTTCAACCACTTTACGCTACCTGAAAAAGGGGTCCCCTGACTGGAACTGCCACCATCCCCAGATGGCAGTACTGTTGGGTGGTGCTTCGACATATGATGCATCATGCCAAAATTAGTTAGATGTCCCATTTGCTTGCCTCTGCTAATAGCCCTGGCACAGTAATTACACTGAGCAAAATGCGGGTCCTCCATCACTTTAAAGTGGCTCCAGATCACAGATTTCTTTCGTGATCCCTTCTCTATAGCCTTTGGGGTGGATGCTGGCACTGGAGTTGATGTAGTGAGTGCACCCTGAGAAGCAATGCCAGGGGCATCAGTCAAACTCTGTGCCTGCGCTGACTGCTCTTCCTCCTCATCATCATCAGTTTCATCTCTCTCCTACAGCACTGAAGTGGAGGCTAAGACAGAACTAACTAATCCTCCTAAACCTTCTTCAACTATTACTTCTTCCATTTCTGATGATGAGAATCCCACACAAGATGATTCTTCATCAGAATCAGAAGCAAACAGTGCCTGCGCTACATTTTCAGTGCTAAGTAGAGTCTGCTGTCGCGCTGCTGCTTTTGGGTCTTGCCCTTTTGTCTTGCATGACTCAGCCTCCTCTTCCCTCACCTCCAAAACTACAGGGTCAGAAACAGGTGGTGGCAGTGCATCATCTTTAAATTTCATTTTTTTCCGGATGGAACTGCCTGCCCCTCCAGAGATTTTAGATTGGAACAACTCGCTTTTTAACTTTAATGGGGGACTGGCACTGCCTTTTGAAGTGCCTCCTCTGCCAGTCCCAATCACTCATCTACCTTTCCCTGACATCATGGATTTAATGTCACTGCCTACTAGGGATTTCAGTTAAAAGAATTATTTCTTTATTGGTGAATGAACACCTCTGTACCAATATATGTGAGTCTGGAAAACTACCCACAGATGAACAGTGCAGTACCTTGATGTACACTACAACTGCGACTGCTGTATGTGCACACAACAAAATTTTAACTCCAAAAGAGGCCTACTGGGGATTTGGATTAAAAGAACACTGCTGTACCAATATATGTGAGTCTGGAAAATCACACACAGATGCAGTGCAGTGCCTTGATATACACCACAACTGAGACTGCTCTGTGTGCACAAAAAAATGAAACTGCAGAGAAAAGACTTGACTGGAAGCCTGAGGAAGCACAATTCCTAGTGATGCTGCTTCTTGTTTGAAAATACCAACTCACACTATCTCCCACCCACACCGCCCAAACCCTGCCTGTGCCTGCACCTGCACCAACCTACCCCAGGGGGGTAAGATCAGCAGCAAAATGCCACTGCTGGCAGCTTGTCTCATTTGGAGAGACAGAGAGATAGTGTGAGTTCAATAAAAAAAACTGCAGTTAAAAAAAAACCTGGCTGGCACAGCAGCAAAAACGAACCAATATCTTTTTCAATGGAAAATTATATCAAAGTAGCTAGCAATTGAATACAGAAATGAGACACTCGGAGAGATCTCAAAAGCAACGACCTTTGCAGGCAAAACCCTAAAAGAAAGTGTGTGGCACGGCACGTGCTTAAGGTATAAATAGTACAGTGTCATCAGGAACAGCGTCACAGAGCACTGAGTGAGAGCAGCGATTGGCTGCAATAGAAAAATGCTTAGCTCTGATAGGTGGCATTCTCATCTCCTTGCCAACCTGTCTGACCCACTCTATGACAGGGCTGTGAGGTCACTTATGACTCATAGGAAAGGGCTGATTTTTGCCATGCATACTCCCACATGGCCCTCTCCTATTTCAAACGGCCGCTAAGAAATCACTGTGAACCAAAAGAATGAAACTAATATGATATGTTTTATTCGTGGAGGATCGCCATGCGTTTTGCGAACCCACGAATCAAATGAACAGGGACTTATGCGTTGCGGATTGCACATTCGTTGAAAACTAATGCACATCCCTACCCTTTTTTCCCCCTGCTGTTAAAGCAGAGAGGAATGCTGTAGTTGCATCAAAATCATGTAAACTAATTGGTTAAGGGTAATAATCCCCATTCTATTCTGTTAGAGGTAGTAGCTGTGCTTCATGCTGGTTACCCCCCCCCCCCCCCCCCGCACCCTTTTCTTAATTTCCAGCTCTAACTTTTAGAGATCCACAATGTTTATCCCATGCATTTTTAAATATGTTTACTGTTTTAGTTTTTACTACCTCTTCTGGAAGCACATTCCAAACATCCACCCTTCTCTCCATGAAGTCCATTTACCATTACATGCTTTCTCCTATCAGTCAACCAATTTCTATTCCACTCCATCACCTTGGCTCCAAGTGCCAAGCTTCACATTTTATTCACAAGCCTCCTATGCAGTACCGTACCAAAGACTTTGCTAAAATCCAACTAAATTGCATTGAGTGCTCTTCCTTGGTCCAATTCTCTAGTCTCCCAATCAAAAAATCAATCAGATTTGTCTGACAAGACCTTCCTTTGGTAACTCCATGCTGTTTCAGGTCCATTAACCCACTGGATTATAGATAGTTCACTATCATAGTGTCTCTATTAATTTTCTCACCACCAAGGTAAGGCTAACTGGCTTGTAGTTTCCAGCCTCCTTTCTACTATATCTCTTGTGAAACGGGACCATCACAATGCTTTCCAGTCACATGGTACCCATCCTGTTTCCAGGGATCTATTGAACAGGTCTTTCAGCAGACCCACCAGCACATACAGTATCCTGGGAAATACCTCATCCATTCACATGGCATTGTCTGCTGTCTGTTCTCCTAGCTAGTCCCATGTATTCTCTTCTGTAAATAGAGTTTTGTCTACCCCACCCCTGTTTATGGTCTTCTCAACCAGAAATGGTCCTTCTCCAGGGTCTTCTTTAGTAAACACCGAACTTAAGTATTTTTGTTAATATTTCAGTCATTTCTTCATCTCTCTCCATATATTGTACTTTGTCACCTTTCAATTTCTCTATATCACTTTGAGTCTCCCTTCTTTCACTGAAAAATGTGAAAAATATTTTGTCACCTCACTGTACCGCTTTGGCAAGTCTTTCTTCCTCTTGACATTTTGCTTTCCTGATTTCTTTCTTCATCTCCATCAGTTTCACCAGTTATTTTTCCGTGTTCCTCTTTTTAGGATCCTTTATATTTCTTAAACACTGTTCTTTTTGCCTTTATGTTTTTAGCCACCTCCTTTGAGAACCAGATCTGTATTGGGACCCTTACTTTTCAATATATTTATAAATGCTGCAGCAGTCAAAAAAGCAAACAGAATGTTGGGAATTATTAGAAAGGGAATGGTGAATAAAACGGAAAATGCGATAATGCCTCTGTATCGCTCCATGATGAGACCGCACCTTGAATACTGTATACAATTCTGGTTGCCGCAACTTAAAAAAGGTATAATTGCAATGGAAAAGGTACAGAGAAGGGTGACCGAAATAATAAGGGGAATGGAACAGCTCCCCTATGAGGAAAGACTGAAGAGGTTAGGGCTTTTCAGCTTGGAGAAGAGACGGCTGAGGGGGGATATGATAGAGGTGTTTAAAATCATGAGAGGTCTTGAACGAGTAGATGTGAATCGGTTATTTACAATTTCGGATAAGAGAAGGACTAGGGGGCATTCCATGAAGTTTGCAAGTAGCACATTTAAGACTAATCTGAGAAAATTATTTTTCACTCAATGCACAATTAAGCTCTGGAATTTGTTGCCAGAGGATGTGGTCAGTGCAGTTAGTGTAGCTGGGTTCAAAAAAGGTTTGGATAAGTTCTTGGAGGAGAAGTCCATTAACTGCTATTTATCAAGTTTACTTAGGGAATAGCCACTGCTATTAATTGCATCAGAGGCATGGGATCTTCTTGGTGTTTAGGTACTTGCCAGGTTCTTGTAGCCTGGTTTGGCCTCTGTTGGAAACAGGATGCTGGGCTTGATGGACCCTTGGTCTGACCCAGCATGGCAAGTTCTTATGAAGGTACAAAGCAGTTCCCCTCCTCCCTCAAAGACTTACAAGGTGTAAGGTCTGGGGTAAGACAGTAAGGCACAGTGGCAAAGAAGCAAGTGGCATAGAAGCAAGTCTGAATAGTATAAAGACTCCAAAGTTGCATGGTAGAATTTGGATTTTCTTGTGAAATGGGCTTTCCAAAAGAAAATGTCATCACATTTACATAGAAAAACAGTAATGGCTGCAGATGAAGACCTAATGGTCTATCCAGTCTGTGTGGAAATCTTTTCACAATGATAGGGGGTTTATAGTAAGTTGTGAATGTTGTTTTTTATAGAAAAAAAATTTCCATAAGCTGTATCTGAACTCTGGCTGTTGCATTTCCTGATTTTGTGGTTTTTCAGGAGTTCCTTTTTACTACACTAACCTCTTATGACATTTAGTATAGTAAATGGTTTCTCTTGAGTATGTTTTGTCTTGTGCCAGTATTTCTTCCTCTAAATGAGGGCTGTTTTGGACAAACCATCCTAGTGTAATTAACCATCAAACAGGGTGGGAGAAACAAGCTGAGATTGTGGAGGGGCTGGAGAAAAGGAAGTAGTAGAGAACAGGTTTTGTGCCATGGTAGTGAAGGTGGTATCTTTTTTTGATTGTTGTCAAATCATTGTTCTGAGGACAAAACACACCAGGCCAGAATAACACAAACCAAAAAGAAAGCAAGGCAAGTGTTGGAAGAATACTCCAAGGCTCCAAACTTGGGCACCAGCAACAGTGACATGAACTCTTGATTGCATCTCGAGTGGTAAACTGGCACCAAAAGTGGCATTAATTTGAAAGGCAGCAAGAAGGGGAAATGAAGCAGAAAAGGTAGCAAAACTAAAAACCAAGGCAGGAAGTGATAAAATGGACAAGCAACACAAGCAGTGGCTTTAAGACTCCAAACCAACATCAGAGGTGCAAAGCAGATTCCGAGACTGGCAAAAACATTGCCAGGTATAAGGTCTGGGGTACGACAGCAAGGCTCAATGGCAAAGAGAACTGCAAGGTTATATTCATAGAAGAGACAGAGAAGCTATTAGAGAATTCTTAATAAAAGTATTGCATATAAATAAATATGAAATGTATCTTTGAAATAAATAGAACATTTTTAAAGCATCATTAAACGGGACTATTAAAGTTTTTAGCTGGATGGTAGCTCCCAAACAACCCTAATTGTGTTAGGACACCCCATAGCATCCTAAGAAAATAAGCTCTACCATGGCAACAAGAGAGGAGAACAAAACCATAGTCATGGTACCCTAATGATGGCTTCCCCAGCAACCTGGGATGAGGCTGGTGAGGAAATACTAAAGCTGGTTGCAGTACAGAATCCCACCAGATGAAAGAAGCATGAATAAGGGATTGTAAAGATACAGAAAACTCTCTAATGGTCATAGTAAAAATAGATTGATTCATCAGGATATATTTAGAGTGTCAGATAGATAGCCACAGGACCTATTTCTCCAAGTGACATTATGGCAAGCAGGGATATGACAGACCTAGAAAACTGGGGACCTTTATAGAGTCCAGGGATAATGAAGTCTAATATTACACAGAGCGGAGATGCTGCTTAAGTGTTCTGTACTCAGGCCTAGTAAAAATACAAACTCCCAAAATTAGAGAAAGAAGAGTTGGAATTCAAGAAGTGTGTGAAAGAGTGTCATTAGCAGGAAGGAGGATGCTTAGGGAGAAATTCAGATTATATATTATCAGATATTTAAACTAAAGAATGGGAGTGGCAGGAAATGGCCAATGAAATTGACATGTCACCCCCAAATAATATAGGAACTGGGAGGAGAAAATAACAAAATCAATCAGCGCAAAAAAGGAGTCTGGGAAGTGCAATAAATCAAGAGAGAAAAATTGGAATGCAATCGCTACAAATGCTCGTAGTTTGGGCAATAAAATCCCAGACCTGCAGGCCCTAATGGTAGGGGCGGACCTGGACATTGTTGCGATCACAGAGCCATGATTCACAGATTTTCATGACTGGGATATGGTCATTCTGAGCTATAACTTGTTAAGGAATGACAGAGAGGTCAGAAAAGGGGAAGGAGTAGCTCTTTATGTCAAAAACAATATTCACTGGTAGAAATAAAACCGAAGAGTGAATAATCAATCAAACAATAGGGAAATTCAAAATTCACCAATACTTCATAGACCCATCATTGAAGGAAATAAACAAATATGACCATCATATAAAAGACACTGTCTACTTATTAGTAGCAAGAACGGCCTTTTTCAGACCTCATCTTAGGATATATTTATTGGTTATACAATTGTGTTTTTTTAAATACATTTTTGTATGCGGTCTTTTGAGAAGAATAGAAAGTAAGAGAACTTATAACTCCTCTTCTTCGTAAAGGAGAGCCTCCTGACACTGCTAGCACTGTTACAGTGTTTCAGTTTCTCTGCATCAGGGGCAAAATACACAATGTCAATCTTTGCACTGGTCTATGAACAGACAACATGAACAATCAGAGTGAGGGAAATAATATAAATTACTTACTAGAGCAATAGTGTAACTGTCTTATTTGTCCTTTCACAGAGGTATTTCACTCGCAGAGATAGCAACTAAATGAAACTGGCTTGGTCCTTATAAATGCTGGTATGAAAGTCTGTTGATAGCGATTTAAACAAGAAACATTTGGAAGAAGAGCATTTGAAAAAACAGAGGCAGATAATGTCTCAGTGTTCAAGAAAGTCCAATCTGAGATAATGTCTCAGTGTTCAAGAAAGCATATAACTTGCTGGTAGTGCTGTGCTGAGCTGTATCACGCCTAGAAATCACAGTGTTGTTGACTGGAACAAGCTAGCACAGGACCTCCTAATGCCAGTTTTAAAGCACAAGTGGCGGGAAGTGAAAATGTAAATCATTGAACTCAAATAAAACCTTAACAAACATTGGATCAAAAAATGTAGTTGTGTTGGGTTCATTTAGCCCACAGAAAGTTATAAAATGTTGTAGACAAGAGACTTTATTTTTGTAAAAAATATACTGAAAAAATGTTACCTCCCCAATTGGGACTTGAACTGCCTAAAAAGACCACACTGAGCCCTGAAATGATTACAGTGATAGATGACTACATAATTGTTCCAACAGGTAGGGGCCCTGACTTTGATACTCTGAGAATCTAAGTTATGGGGGTGACTTGTATAGCATGGCAGAAACTACCGTAAGTTTTCTGGGCAGACTGGATAGACCATAAGCCCTTTCTGCCGTTATTTCTATGTTTCTAAGGTCATTGTAAGGCTAGGAGAGAATAGGCTTTACAATTTGTGCTGCACCATATATTAGCACAGCAAAAGCTAATGAGCGAGTGAGAAAGTTTATGTTACCGTAAAATTTGGAGATTTAATTTGGAAGCTGATGCTAAAAAAGTAGAGAGAAAGAGAGGTATAGGCCCCACTCAGTTCCAAGTTAAAAGATGATAAAAGTTCTTATATATGAGTTGTGGTACATAAAGAAAAATAACTCAAGAACTATAGTGTCAAAAGAAAAATAACCCAAGAACTATAGTGTCACTGTATCTCTACTCTCAATTAGACAGTGACAGTGTATAGAACCAGTGGCAGTGCATAATCACCAAGAACCACATTTACCACATAGAAGAAAACACAATATTCTAATGACATCACTGAACAAAAGAAATAAGGAGAGAGAAAGAGAGTGAGTGATTGAAAATACTAATATAACTTCTTTTTTTGCAAAGATTAGGGGTATATAATTATCATTTACTTTGTTAGATAGAATTAATACAGTTCCACCAAGACATCGTTGGCACAAACACTGAGATCAAACAACTGATTTAGCTTGTGGAAGATATCAGGATGGTGAAAAGGAGTCAGTCTCTTTTATTGAGTTATTTAAAGCATAGGATAGTAAGGGAGAGAAGAACACAAGGGAAAAAGAAGAGAAAAGGAAGAAGAAGAAACACTGAGCTGCAGTCATCAAAGAACTTAACAGTCACAGAAAAGTGTAAACACAATAACAGTATGACACTAGGCCAGGCCTGAGATAAATGATATAAAATAAAAAGATAGAAAACAAGAAAATCATACAAGAAAAGAAAAAGGATCGTAAAGAAAGGAAAAGAATATATAGAAAATGACACAACATGTACAGTACTGATACTTTCCTTATTGAAAATCTTCATTCCTCTCAGTATATCACAGCCATAACTAAAATAGAAAAGTTGACACAAAATATCAGTTCTTAGCAGAAGAAGTTAGAAGTCCCTTATCGCTTGCGATACCAGGATGGGGGCAGAGTCAGGGCGGAGTCGGCACCAGAAGAGGAGGAGTTGGGGCGTCACCGGGGCCAACTCTGCGCCGATGCTGCGGACAGCGAAAAGGTAAGTGCCTTTTCGCTGCCTATTTCGCTCCCAATAGCTACAGCTCCTATGGTGGCGCTATTGGGTGCGAAACCGGCAGCGATCGCACCGTGATGGTGCGATCGCTGCCGGCTAGTGCAGGCCCGCCCACCGTTTCGGCCCCCCTGCCCCTCATCTTCTAAAGCAGGGGTGGGCAATTCCGGTCCTCGAGGGCTGCAAACCAGTCGGGTTTTCAGGATATCCTTAATGAATTTGCATGAGAGAGACCTGCATACACACTGCCTCAGTTGTATGCAAATCTATTTCATGCATATTCATTAGGGGTATCCTGAAAACCCGACTGGTTTGCAGCCCTCGAGGACCGGACTTGCCCACCCCTGTTCTAAAGTATCGCAGGCCTGCGATACTTTAGAAAATGAGGCCCTAAGTTTTATCCCAGGCGCAATCCTTCAAATACCGTAAATCATGCTCCCTCGACACCCTCACTATGGCCTGCTCGGACGTTTCCAACCAACTTGATATTTCCTCAGCCGACAAGGCCTTCACCTCATGGCACGACATCACCCTCAACATAGCAAACAAGCTCTGCCCCATTACTACAAAAACCATTAAACCTGCCCATCCAAACAGGAAACCATGGTATTCCGCAGAGCTCAAGAACCTCAAAACTCGTCTCAGAACCTTAGAAAGGCAATGGCGCAAACACCCCTCTGCAACATCCAAAACTGCCTATTACCAGCTTATGCACCAATACAGGAATACTACTCTCTCAACTAAACGTGAATACTATGCCAAAAAGATTCACAGTTTCCAATACAATCCGAAAGCACTCTTCACCATGATCTCCAATCTGACCAGCTCAAACCCCACTCAACCTCCTACTCCCACCACAAAAAAACATTGCAATGAACTTGCTCACTTCTTCCAAACCAAAGTGTCCTCTCTCACTGCACGCTTTGCAGCCAACCCTAACACCGTGAAACTGCCTTCTTTCAACCTTACCTCTACCCTCTCATCTTTCGACCTATCCTCTTCCCTTGAAATTGAAAACATCTTAAAAAAAATGAGACCCTCCTCTCACCCCTCTGAAACCATTCCTACTAAACTTCTCCTATCTATTCCCAAAGCTATTGCCAAACCTCTCTCATCCATCTGCAACTGTTCCCTGGAGCAAGGTATAGTCCCTACACTCCTAAAACAGGCAGTGGTGAAACCAATCCTTAAAAAACCCAGCCTTGACCCTTCTACTCTAGCTAACTTCAGACCTATCTCTAATCTCCCTTTCCTATCTAAAATCTTGGAAAAATTAGTCAACTCTCGCCTATCTGATCACCTAGAACAACACAACATCCTTCCTCCCACACAATACGGCTTCCGGAAAAACCTGAGCACTGAAAAACTGCTGCTATCCCTGACGGATACCATCACTAAAGGATTCGACACTGGGAACTCATTTCTCCTTGCTATGTTAGACATATCTGCAGCTTTTGATACTGTTAACCACATCATATTAATCAACATTCTCAGTAACATAGGAATCTCCGGCACTGCCCTCTCTTGGATCAAATCATACTTACAAGATCGTCATTATACAGTATCCACTGGCAACAATGAATCCGACCCAGTTAGCCTTAACCAAGGCGTCCCCCAGGGTTCCTCTCTCTCCTCTACTCTATTTAACATTTATATGCTCCCCCTCACCACCCTCCTTACTAATCTTGGCATCAAACACTTTATCTACGCAGATGATGTCCAAATCCTTTTCCCCTTCACTGACTCCCTCCAAACTGCTCTTCAAAAATGGGAATCCTGCCTGACGGTTATCAACCAGCTACTCACTGACATGCACCTTGCCATTAACCCGCAAAAAAACTGAACTCCTCATCATCTCCAACAAACATTCCTCTCTCTCCATTCCCACTGCGTACTCCTCCACGCTCTTCCCCTCCCACACCCGTAGCCTGGGCGTCCTCATTGACAACCAGCTCTCTTTCAAACCCTTCATTAAATCTATCCTAACTGACTGCTACTTCAAACTTCAAACTATCAAAAAACTCCGGCCCCTCTTATTCTTCACTGACTTTCGCACAGTACTACAGTCTATTATCTTTTCCAAAATAGACTACTGTAATGCACTCTTCCTTGGTCTCCCTGCAACACATACTAAGCCATTACAACTCCTACAGAACGCCTCAGCACGCATCCTCACCAATTCCAGGAAACGTGACCACATTACTCCTACCCTTATCGATCTCCACTGGCTCCCAATACAGTCTCGCATCCTGTTCAAAGTTCTCTCCCTCATTCATAAAAGCATCACCAATGAAAATACTGACTGGATCAACCCCCCACTGCTTTCTCGCACATCCACTAGACCGACTCGCACTGCCCTCCAAGGGACACTCCGTACCCCCTCTATCAAATCCACCAATCTTATTTCCACAATGAACAGAGCCTTTTCCCTTGCCGGCCCCACCCTGTGGAACTCTATGCCCCCAGACTTGCGCACTGAAACATCCACACCCAAATTCAAAAAAAACCTAAAGACCTGGCTATTCTTACAGGCCTACCCCTCCCTCAGCAATCATCCTCCTGATAACCCCCTAAGCTGTGTATAATGCATTCCCTGTATCACCTTTTACAATGTGCTTCTGCTGTCTTTATCTCTCAATTACCTTCTCCCCTATGACCTCTTGATTTGATTACAATGCTTTCCACGTACTACCGTCACTATGTGCTCTTGTTAATTTTCCCTCATCTGCTTCCAATTGAGGAACCTTCGTTCCCTGTAAATAGTTACCCAGTTACTGTTTGTTGATGTTTATTTCTTGTATGCAAAGTTTACTGTTCTATGTAATGGCAGTGCCAAAAGTTCTGTATAATGACACTGTCAAAAAGTTTTAGTTATCTGTAAACCGATACGATGTGCAAACGGCTATCGGTATATAAAAACCTATAAATAAATAAATAAATAAATAAATCCCCTAAATTTATGTGAATTTTTAGCTGAAAATTTAAGAGCTGATGTTCAAAAAGAGGTCTAACTGGGTGATTCATCAAGCTGCATTAGTGCTCTAATGCTTGTTGTATTGTGCGATATACGCAATATTTTTCATCTTCTCACCCAGATACCACCCCTATTAAAACGACCTTTACATTCAATTTGCATGCATGAATAATGCAAATGCATTAAAAAAGGTAATTACTAGTCAATTTTTATGTAAATATTTTATCTTGGCAGACCGAGAATGTGGTCAGCCACGATAAAATATCTACACCTAATTGAAATGTGTTAGATGTGTGGCGGGAAGCCAAGGACCCTAATGCAGGTCCTGAGGCTCCTGCCACATATTTAAAGCAGCTGGAGAAAAACAATTTGCTGCAATCGGGTTGGTTGAGTGGGTTGACCCCATCTGAATTCAGGGCTGCCAGTCAAGTTGGCCCTTAAACCTGCAAAATATTAAAGAGATATGTTCAATGATGGCCTTGCCCTCCCTTCTCCCTCCCCAAAGCACACATAAAATGTGGCTCTGGCCCCTGATATCAATACCCCCTACTCCTAAGTCACATCCTCAAGTCCCCCACACCATGTTCCCCTGAAGTCTAACATCAAAGTTCCCCTTCCCTCCAAAGTCACTAGATCAAACCCTCACTCCCTTATCCCCAAATAGAGCAAACCTTCCCTAAAAAAGTTTCTGAATCCCACCCCTGACCCCTCCCATTACCTTTGAAAGCAATCCCACATAGAGGCCAGGTGCCCCCTTGTACCAATCCTGGTTGGCGCCATTTTCCAAAATAGCAGCACCCTGACCTTGCCCCAGTGGGATCCCTTTCAAGGTTCTCGAGGGGTTCTGGTGGGGGAGGGTATGGGAGGGTGGTAGGTGGGGGTCTAGCATTTTTTGGGGAGGTTGGGGGTTTGCTCTATTGACTCCAAAGGTGGCATAGAGATGGGGGTTAGATGTTGGACTTCTGTGGGGTGGGGGTGGTAGGTTTGCTCTATTGACTTTGGGGGCAGGAGGTGAGAGGTTTGATGTTGGACTTCCAGAGGGCAGGAGGTGCGGGGCTTGAGGTTATGACTTGGTGGGTGGGTGGTGGGGGTATTGGTATCAGGGCCATGGTCATATTTTACTTAACTGAAGTTTATTTAAAATAGGTAGTCAGAAAGTCAGGCAACAAACTAAAGTTTGTGTGTTTGTATTTCCCAACCCGCCCACCCCTCTCCCACCCACATAGGCAGGTGTCACTTTCACACTTAAAACATAATAATTAAAAAACAAAATCAGCCTTTTAACTTAAACTCAGAAATTCCCATTACCTTAACAAGAGTTTGATCATTCTCTTGTAAGTTACTACCACATATATAGGGGCAGATTTTCAAAGGGGTATGCGTGTAAGATACGCGCATACCCCCCGAAAACCTGCCCCAAGCTCCCCTTGCACGCACCGAGCCTATGTTGCATAGGCTGCCAGCACGCGCAAAGCCCTGGGACGCGCGTGTCGGGGGCGTGTCGTGGCCGGCGCGTCATCGAGGGCATTCCGGGGGCTGGGCCGTGGGCGTGGTTCTGGGCTGGGGGTGTGGCTGGGGGTGTGGCTGCGGCCTCCAGACCAGCCCCCGGACCAGAACATGGTGCGCCTGACGCAGGCGTAACTTTTGGAATAAAGGTGGGGGGGGGGGGAATTAGTAAGGGCTGGGGGGTGGGTTAGGGAAGGGAGGGGAAGGTGGGGGGAGGCAGAAGGAAAGTTCCCTCCGAGGCCTCAGAGGGAATGGAGGCAGGCTGCGTGGCTCGGCGCGCGCAGGCTGCCGATTTTGCGCGCGCTGACCCCAGATTTTAAAAGATACACGCGGCTACGCGCATATCTATTAAAATACGGCGTACTTTTGTTTGCGTCGGTC
This sequence comes from Rhinatrema bivittatum, assembly GCF_901001135.1. Lineage (NCBI taxonomy): Eukaryota > Metazoa > Chordata > Amphibia > Gymnophiona > Rhinatrematidae > Rhinatrema > Rhinatrema bivittatum. The sequence continues at coordinate 260,261,337 of NC_042618.1, forward strand.
GCGCGAACAAAAGTACTCGCGGGCGTAGTTTTTTTAAATCTGCCCCATTGTGAATATACTAATACATTTAAAGGACCCTAATTTGTACACAATCATAGCAACCTAAAACTTAACTAGGAACTAAACAAATTTAAGATGAAGGCTTAAATTTGCCTATTTAAGGAGCACCAAGAGGGGGGCCTCCTAGTCTTTTGCATCGAGTGTCACATTATGATCTTTTACCCACCAGTGAAAAATTGTATGTGTGCATCAGATGCAAAGAGCTCCTGTCTGTCAGAGAATGAGTCCGATCTCTGGAGACTAGAGTGGCAAACCTGGAAAGCTGAGGCAGACAGAGAGGTATATAGTTGAGATCTTCAGGGACATAGTAGCCAAGTCCCATCTCCAGTCTGGCATCCCTGGTGCTGCCTTGAAGGAGGAAGAACTCAGGATCAGAGACCATCAACCTGGTGCAGCAGGAAATGATCCTGTAGCGAGGACCTGCTCTCCAGGTGGTGCATTCTCCTCTTGCTCCAAGGATGTGTCTCTCAGGGCTTCTGCCAAGGAGGGAAGGGTCAGGTCGGCCATCATAGTTGGCGATTTAATTATTAGAAATGTAGCAGCTGGGTGGCTGTGGGTGTGAGGATTTCCTGGTGCAAAGCTAGCGGTCCTCACACTTCACCTAGATAGGATTTTAGACAGTGCTGGGGAGGAGCCAGCTGTCGAGGTACATGTGGGCACCAATGACACAGGAAAATGTGGGAGGGAGGTTCTTGAAGCCAAATTTAGGGTCTTAGGTAGAAAGCTGAAATTCAAAACCTCCAGGGTAGCATTCTCTGAAATTCTCCCTGTTCCACGCGCAGGTCCCCAGAGGCAGGCAGAGCTCCAGGGTCTCAATGTGTGGAAGGAAGAGGGATTCAGTTTTGTAAGGAACTGGGGAATCTTTTGGGGAAGGGGGAGTCTTTTCCAAAGGGATGGTCTCCACCTTAACCAGGGTGGAACCAGGCTGCTGGCATTAACCTTTAAAAAGAAGATAGAGCAGCTTTTAAACTAGAGAAAAGGGGAAAGCAACAGTCGCTCAGCAGCACATGGTTCAGAGGTAGGTATCTTCAAAGGATACTAATGAAGCATTAGAGTTATGGCATCCCAACAGAGAGGTTCCACTAATAATAAAAGTAGTATAAGTGCCTATAATTAAAAACTTACCTGAGCTAAAAAATTCCAATTTATCCCTGTCAACTGAAAAGTAGAATATAAATACAAAGAAAAAACACACTTTGAAATGTTTGTATGCTAATGCCAGAAGTCTAAGAAGTAAGATGGGAGAATTAAAGTGTATAGCAGTGAATGAAGACATAGACTTAATTGGCTTCTCAGAGACATGGTAGAAAGAGCATAACCAAAGGGACAGTGCTATACCAGGGTACAAATTATATCACAATGACAGAGAAGAGCATCTTGATGTTACGAGCGCCGGCCGCAACAGACCTGTGGCTCGGCCCCCTCACCTCTGTCAAAGTGATCCAGCACCTGATCTCTCGTCTTTGTCAGCTGTGGGCCGTCGGCTCCATCCTCGGGCCACCTCTGGGGCCTCCGGCTCTGCTGCAGTTCCTGATGTTCCGCGTCGGGCCTCTCCATGTGGCCCATGGAGAGATGCCATCCCGACCAGCGCCGTGTCCCTCCCTAGATGCGCCGCACGCACACTGCTGATACTTTAATAGGGCTTGCGGCAGGAACCTGGCCGCGGTCTGGGATGATGACATCGGCAGAGCTCCAGTATATAAGCCCGGGCACCACTCTCTCAAATTGCCTTTGCAACAGGTCCCCTCGCTATTCGAGTGCTCGTTGCTTCTTCTGTTCCTGGCTCCTGATCCTGATTGCCTTCATTCCTGTTTCCTTGTTCTTGAGTTCCTGTTCCTTCATCTCTCCTTCGGATTGCTAACCTGGCTTGATCTCTGCATTGCCTGACTACTCCATTGCCTCTCTCCAATCCCGGACCTCTGCATTGCCTGACTACTCCGTTGCCTCTCTCCAGCCCCGGACCTCTGCATTGCCTGTCTACTCCATTGCCTCTCTCCAATCCCGGACCTCTGCATTGCCTGGCTACTCCGTTGCCTCTCTCCAGCCCTGGACCTCTGCATCACCTGACCACACCATTGCTTCTCTCCAGCCCTGGACTTCTGCTTCATCTGACCATCCTTTGCCTCTCTCCTTGTCCAGACCCCAGCCTTGCTTGCCACTGCTTCCAGACTGCCGCCAGCCCTGCACCTAGTTTGCTTAAGGATGCCTCTTCAGCCTTTGTCCTGGACGTGGTTCATTCAGGCTTCGGCCTGCTCTTGCTCGGGCGCCCTCTGTCAGACTGTGTTCCTATTGGTGCCCGGGTCTCGGGGACTTCACCTTATCCAGTACAGACTAATATCTACACTAGTTGCTGCCTCTGGGCTGACCTCGATCCACCCATCGACGACCACTGATGGAGGCCACCTAAGTCAACCTGGCCCTGGCACCCAAGGGCTCAACCCATGGGGAACGAGGGCTGGTATTGGTGAAGTGCCAGCCGGCCTCCGTCCGTCAGCCTTCCCTGCCTGCCAACAGTGGGCACCCATAGGATACCTCCTATGGGTAGTGTCAACCCCACCTCGGCCCAAGGGTCCACCTCCGGCGCAACACTTGGTGGTGGGGTAGTGCTTTATGTCCGGGATGGCATAGAGTCCAACAGGATAAAGATCCTGCATGATACTAAATGTAGAATCAAATATTTATGGGTAGAAATCCCTTGTGTGTTGGGGAAGAAAATATTATGATACAAGTATACCACTGTCCACCTGGCCAAACTAGTGAAACAGACGGTGAAATGCTAAGAGAAATTAGGGGAGCTAACCAAACTGCAGTAATAATAGGAGCTTTCAGTTACCCCCAATATTGGCTAGGTAAGTGAAACATCAGGACATGCTACAGAGATAAAGTTCCTAGAGATGTGCTTCGTTTTTTTCTACCGGGTCGTTTTTTGACTCGGATACTTCGTGGTAAAATTCGGGTTTTCTCGTTTCGTTTTTTTAAAAAACGAAACGAGGAAACCCGAAACCGGGCCAAAAAACGAAGCGGGAAACGAAGCTTAAAAAAAACCCACCCCAAGCATTTAAAATCATTTTCGTACATATATACAAACTCCCCCCACCATCCCGATCCCTCCCCAAGACTTACGAACATCCCTGGTGGTCCAGCGGGGTCCCGGGTGCCATTTGTTCCTCCGTGCCCATGTACGCCATTGCCAGCCTTGCTCAAAATGGTGCCGAATAGCCTCTGAACTACCATGTCACAGGGGCTACCGGCGCCATTGGTCAGCCCCTGTCACATGGCCATCGGCGCCATCTTGTGCTCCTATCATGTGACAGGAGCTGACCAATGGCGCCGAAAGCCCCTGTGACATAGTATGGGCAAAGGCTATCGGCGCCATTTTGATTGCTGGCAGCCAACAACGAAATCGCTCCCGGACCCCCGCAGGACCCCCAGGGATTATTGGCAAGCCTTGGGGGGGTCAAGAGCCCCCTCCTGACCCCCCCCCCCAAGGCTTGCCAATAATCCCTGGGGGTCCAGCAGGGGTCCGGGAGCGATTTCGTTGTTGGCTGCCAGTAATCAAAATGGCGCCGATAGCCTTTGCCCATACTATGTCACAGGGGCTTTCGGCGCCATTGGTTGGTTCTCCTACAAGGTGACAGGGACTGACCAATGGCGCCGGTAGCCCCTGTGACATAGTAGTTCAGAGGCTATTCGGCACCATTTTGAGCAAGGCTGGCAATGGCGCACATGGGCACGGAGGAACAAATGGCACCCGGGACCCCGCTGGACCACCAGGGATGTTCGTAAGTCTTGGGGAGGGATCGGGATGGGGGGGGTTGTATTATAGTAAATCTAAATGTTTGGGGTGGTTTGGGGTGGTTTTTAATTTAAAAAAAAAAAGTGCCCCTCTCCCCATGCAAACCCGAAAAACGAAATTTCCCCGAAGTTCGGTGAAAATCCTTTTCGGGTTTCGGGGCCCCCGAAACACGACGAACTAGGCAATTTTGTTGTAATTGCCTAGTTCATGATAAACGATTGCACATCTCTAGTTGTGACTCCTGGCCGAGGTAGCCCCCGGCCAGGACCCCCTACCTCCTTCCACACGGCAGAGTGGGGCCTTCCCTCGGCATGCAGATCGCGGCACAACTTCTCTGGCATCGGCACTGCAGCGTCAAAGAGAGTGCGGCAAATCCCGCCTCTTAAAGGGACCATGGCACGGGGTCCGGGCCGGCCCCGGAAGATGATGTCATCACCCAGGGAGATTTAAACCTCTCCCTGGGACCTAGCAGATGCCTTGCAACAATGTTCCAGAGTGGCTGCTCTCTGTGCTTCTCTCTTGGTGCTGCTTTGACCCTGC